>NW_005871182.1:198139-247206 GCF_000147115.1 Myotis lucifugus
CATGACTCGGGTCCAGAGCATTTGTGGGAAGCCCTCCCCCACTTCTGTCCTCATGTTCAAGTGCCCCCTCTGAAGGCACCAGCTTGTCACAGGGGTGGTGGTCCTGGTCCTGGGGGTGGGCTTCCCTCTTGGGTGAGGTTGAGCCAGGGGTCCCATAAAATGGCTTTTCCTGGACTGCTAAGATTTCAGCCTGGGCCTGGCCCATGTGACTCAGTGGTTGAGTGTCGACCCATGAACCAAGGGGTCCCTGGTTCAATTCCCGGTCGGGGCACGTGTCTGGTTTGCGGGCTCCATCATCAGTAGGGGGCATGTAGGAGGCAGCTGATCGATGATGTTTCTCTCTCTCACTGAAGCTTCTATCTCTCTATCCCTGTCCCATTTTCTCTCTCTAAAAACCAATAAAAACATATTTAAAAATATAAGCGTTCAGCCTGGGTGTGCCAGCAGGAAACCCTGCCTTCGGGCCATCAAATCCCACCCTGCTGCAGTGCGGAGAGGGTGGCGGTGCGGTGCCCCGGGTCTGCAGAGGGGGCGGGGCTCCGCCCTCCCCACCTGCCTGTGACAGGCCTGGGCTTGCTTCTCAGGCACATGAAGGAGAAGGGCCTGGTGAGCGTCCAGCGCCTGGCAGCCTGTCACCCGGAGGTCCTCGCTGGGAGGCTGCACGACCTGTCCTTGGCCGTGACTGGAGAGGTGAGGCCTCCCAGACAGCCTATGTCCTGTGCACCCTGCCCACCCCCAGCCTGTCCCCTTCCCTGGGGCTGCTGTTCAAAGTGGGTCACAGAACAGCCACGGAGAAGCCATGGCTCCTTGGACCAGGAGCATCTCCCACTTATTTCTCAGCCCTCAGCCCTCAGCCACTAAGGTGGGAGGTAGCCACCCATTTCTCAGATTAGAAAACTGAGGCCTGGGGTTTCCTTATTTCTATGCCATCGGCCTGCATTGTCCTCTGTACTCAAAATGCCAGAGGAGGGATGGAGTGTCCTGGGCCAAGTCTCCAACTTCAGGGTGGTTGTAACATTTCCCAAGCCCTTTCTCCCAGGGGCTGGTGCTGGGCTGGGCTGGGCGTGGCTGGGCCCAGATGGGCAATAAGATGCATCTCATCGCAGATGGAGGCCATGGCCCCCAACCCCTTGGGAATAGATTGTTGCAGTGGGGGGGCCTTGTGAAGATCAAATTGAACATCTATACTAATAAAAGTGTAATATGCTAATTAGACCGGATAGACTGGATGTCTTCTGGACATCCTTCCGGACAAAGCCACAGTGGCTGCGAGGGCTGAGAAGGGCCAGTAGTGTCAGCAGCAGCAGGGTGATAGGGGCAGCACCTTCCCCTGATAGGCCCAGTTGCCTCCCGCAGAGGGAGACCAGGCTGCGGCTTAGGTCCGCTCCCCATCAGTAGGACATCCCCTGAGGGTTCCTGGACAGGCCGGGCTGAGGGACACCCCCCCCCCGCCCCAGTGCATGAATTTTCATGCACCAGGCCTCTAGTTATTTATAAAAGTACTTGGAAGACTGTTGTACAAATTTCAGCTGATAATGATGGAATTAGTCATTATGATGATAACAACAGTAATAATATTTTTAAAAATGGGACAAAATATTGCCCAGAGCTGCTGCAGCCTAGGAGGCCTGGGCCTGAGGTGAGGGTGGAGGCACAGGTGGGGGTGCAGTGCCCATTCTTGGAGCCCCTGACAGGGCCGAGCAGTGTGGTTCCTCTCCCATCTCTCCCCGAGGTCACCAACCTCCGCTCCAAGGTGTCCCGCTTGGCCATCCGCGTCCTGGGAGACCTCTTCCAGGCCTTGAAGAAGAATATGGACCAGGAGGCGGAAGAGATTGCCCGCTGCCTGCTGCAGAAGATGGGCAACACCAGCGAGTTCATCCAGAGAGCGGCCAACCGGTCCCTGGGGGCCATGGTGGAGCATGTGACCCCTGCCCGATCCCTGGCGGCCCTCACCTCAACGGGCATCTAGTATGTGGCAGCCAGCTGTCTGAGGGGTGGGGGTGGCCCAGGAAGGGGAGGGGAGGGGAGGGGCCTGGGGTGGGAGAGGAGGGGACTGAGCAAGTGCTTCACACGTGCAGCTGGGGGAGCTCCTGGTGGGGGCTGTCCCACCTTCTGGAGCCAGGTGAGGAGACCTGGCAGACAGGGAGGGGTGCTTTGTTCTGTTCAAAACTGAGGAGTCCTAGTGGCAGAGCTAACATCCCCAGAGACGCTGCAGAGGCAGCCTTCCGCCTGTTCAGGGGACGGGCATTTCTGATGAAATCTGGGCCGTCGGAGAGCAAGGCACACTCTCCTCTTCAGCGGCACCGCTCGGCCTTCTGGGGAGGAGAATGGGGCTCACTGCTACGGCGGCCGGATTTGCTTTTCCCTCGTAGAAAAACCCAAACCAAAAGCAAAACCTAAAGCATTTCTCAAGCCCTTTCTCCTGCCGCCAGCAAAACAGCTTTCAACCACAAGCCAGCCGGGACGCTTCTGCAGGGAGGCCCTCAGGCAGACCCGGGCGGTGAGCAGGCAGCCGGGCTCTGGGCGCAGCCCGTGCAAAGGGTGAGGGGCTCCCAGCCACGTTGCCCGGGTTCACATCCTGGTGGCTTAACTGCCCTGTGCCTCCATTTCCTCATCTGTGAAATGGGAATAATAAAATTGCTGTGAGGAGTAAACGAATGGATTCATGGAAGAGCACTTAGTACAGGGTCTGCCTCTACCTGACCTTTGTCCATTGCTCACTGTGGCTCTTATTAACTTGGGACAAATTAATTGTACGTTTTCCTGGATTCTTCCCTTTGCCTCAGCTTCCTCACCTGCAAGATGAGGATAATTGTAGCTTATGAAGTTGAGGAGATAATGGTTTGAAGGTGCTCAGAGGTAGGGTGCCAGGCACAGAGGGTGCCCTCACTACAATCTGAGATGATTGATTATTGTTGTGGGAACGAGGGTCAGGTGTCCTCGGGGGAGCCTGGAATTCCTGGGGGTCCTGCTACAATGCAGATTCTGACTCAGATGCTAATGGTGCCAGTGTCCGGACCACACTGACTAGGGAGAGCCCAGGAGGGGCGGGGGAAGGGGCCAGTGCTGCCTGATAGACTCTGGACTTGAAGACCCTGCTTGGAAAGGTGAAAAGGAAGAGGTGACATCCTGATGGGGCTCTCTCGTAAGATCTCAGGTCCCCTGTGTTAGGATTCCAAATCCCCACCAACCCCGTCCCTCCCTCCTGTCTCAGTTCCGCTCAGTAGATGTGCAGTAAGCTCCCACGGACTGTTGGCATGTGCCAGGCACCAGTGGGCGGGCACTGGGGATTCAACTGAGAGGGAGACTAGTTGCCCACTGCCCGGGAGCTCCAGCCTGACTGGGGGCCGCAGGGCTGCACCTGTGCATGGCGAGGACAGGGGCAGTGCTCCCCCCGGGAGTGGCTAGGTCTGCCTGGGGGCCGGGGAAGGCAGAGATGCTGATTGGGGAGGACCTTTCTTGGTGGAGAAAGATGGGGATGAGCACTTAGGCCAGGGGTGGGGAACGTCCGGCCTGCGGGCCGTATAAGGCCCACGAAATCATTTGGTCTGGCCCTGCCCAGGCATTAGGGGTGAGTTAATAAAATGTTTGACCAAACACAGCAGGAAAAATTTTAAGCTGATAATTTTGTGCGGCCCACAAATGATGTTATAAATATCCAAATGGCCCTTGGCAGAAAAAAGGTTCCCCACCCCTGATGTAGACAAAGGCAGACTGTGACGCAGGAAGGCGCGGAGAGCGGCGGGCACAGGCGTCTCTAGGGAGCACCAAGTGGCTTCCCTTGTTCTTGCCTGTCCCCCTGTGGTTGTTGTCAACTTCAGTTCCATTGTCAGGAAGGGTCTGCTCTTTCCCCAAAGATTCTCCTCAGCCCACACGGGACAGGATTTGGGGGCCATCACGGCATGAACATGGATGCACAATTGTAGGTCCATGTGGGCCAGCCTGGGGACCCCCTCCCCTTCCTTGACTGAGCCTTGACGGCGCCGTGTTTTCTCTCACCCACAGAAACCCCTTCGGTCCGGAGATGCACTGCCGGAGCACCTCGCGGGCCGTCCTGGAGCAAAAGGCGCTGAGAAGTTCTCTCGGGACCCAGGGAAAAGCACGGGACAGGCTGCTAGGCAAACCTGGTCCGGGTTGGCCCAGACTTCAACCAGGACACCCAGGTGAGGAGCAGGGGCGCCTGGGGACTGCTGACCGGGCCGTGCAGGGCAGATGGGGCAACCAGCCAGCCCTGGCCCTCACAGCGCGGCTTCCCCGGGGTCATGGGGAGGGACAGATGGATGGACGGAGCGGTGTCCTTTCCTTACAGCGGTCCCATCTCCCCAGCATCATAGCCAGGCTGCTCAGGGAACGGTCAGCACTCCCACCCCCACTGCCCACCTTCCTTCTCTCTCCAGCCACAGTGACCTCGCTCTTCTTCCTGTCCCACCCCAGCTCCCTTCTCTGTCAAGACTCAGTATTCATTTTTTCAATAGATCGTTAAGGAGCACTCTTTTCATTATTCTGGCAATGACCGTGAATAAGAAAAATTAGGCCTTGGCTGTCTTGGAGTTTTCCTCCTAGTGGGGTAGACGAACAATAAACAAATAAATAATTGTGGTAATTTTAGATACAGGTAAGGGATAAAGAGGAAAAAACAAGATGTAATGGAGAATGGGGTGGGGGCTATGTTAGACTGAGAGTTGGGGGGATCTTTCTAAAGAGGGACATTTGAATCGAGAGCTCGGCTCTTTGAGGATTTGGGGTGGGAGTGTCCCAGGCAAAGGCAATGGTACCAAGGCCCATGGATGGGACTAAACTGGGTGTTCATGGAAGACCAGGGCCAGGCTGGGTGGAGCAGGGAGTGGCAGGCAGTGTGGGTGATGAGGCAGAGGGGGCAGGGCCAGGCCAAGGAGGGCCTCCCAGGCCACAGTCAGAGGTTGAGGTTTTGGTTTGTGTGTGACCGGAGCCACTGGAGGAGTTTTAGTAGGAACGTGAGGCAGCTAGACGATGCTACGCAGGAGAGTGATGGGCTCGGATTGATTGGCTTTCAAACCTAGGGTTGGGGTCCAGTTAATCACACTCAGCTCACAGCCCGCTGTTGCCATGTCTGCAGACTGCACCCCACGTGGTACAGTTCTAGAGGCGCATCCATCCTGGGTCTCTAATTTTTATTGATCTAACGGGTAACAGTGCCAGCTCGCTATTGCAGAGTGCTTTTTCCCGGTTACTAGTTTGATAGTTTCTTTATATGCTTGCTAGCCTTTTACTAAAAAACAAGCAAGCCAACACCCTGGCTGCTCATTGGAGGATTGATAGTGGGGAGTGGAGCCGGGATGGAGGAGGTCACGGACTGATGGCTACCCCATGGCCCAGGCAAGAAGGGCTGTCGGCTGCTGCGTGAAGGGAGGTGGATTGGACTAGGGTTAGGGCATCGCCGACAGGAGGTTGGCTTTCAAAGAGGGAGCAACGATGACATTGAGGTTTGTAAACGAACAACCGGGTGAATGGTATTACCTTTTACTGACATGAGCAATACTGTCAGGGGAGAGAAGGTTTGGGTGGTTTGTTTTAACTGCCGCGGGGGATGGAAATCAAAGTCTAACACCCTCTCCCTCTGACCTTCCTTTCACACTGGATCGTGCTGACTGCACTGCTTTCCTTCCTGGAACCGTAGGCTTCTCGGCTTCCACAGCACCTACTCCCTGGTTCTCAATGTCCTTCTGTGGCCATTTCCCCACCCTCCCTGCCTTCGGAATGTCGGCGGCCACATTCTTTAGTGTCTTTAGTCCTCGTTCCCCTCGTGTGACTCTCTCTGAAAGGTGCCATCACTTCCGGTGGCTCCAGCCACAGGAAACTCTGATGCTTCCCAACTTCTGGCTCCAGCCCACACCCTTTCAGGGCCATATCTCTGGTGCCTCCACAGGACCCATCAGCAGGATGTCCAACTGCCGTCTTCAAGTGCAAAGTGCTCCTAAATGAACCCCTTGCCTTCTCCCCAAGCCTGCTGCTTCCCTCTGTTGTTAAAAGTCACTATTATTTACTGAGTCATCTGAGATGCAGAATGGGGAATTTCATACTTCATTGATTCTAAGACACACATTTCCTCCCCACATCTTAATGTCTTACAATCAGGCAGCTCACAGTTATTGACCAGGGAGCAATTATGACCTAGGTTTTACTATCTGCACATTTGCAAACTTGGTCATTGCTGCTCATGGTATAAACCTTTGAATTAAAACCCGCACTGTAGGAATTGCACTAAGAGGCTCTCTTTGCTTGTTAGCCTTTCCTATTTATTTTAAGAAGACATCATGGATGCTCTGTGGGGAATTGTTGAGTTTAATTGCTGTTTAAAATGTCTTAGAAATATTATACTATTACTTGGCCTCGAAATGAAAAGTTACTGCATATAAGGCATGGAAATAGAGTGATGGGATATAAATTAGATATTAATGCAAACATTCATCACTGAAGGAATGACCAAAATTCCGCATTTTCTTGCAAAGCCGCCGGCAGTACTGTACCCTCCCCTTAAGTACTGCTCCCTTCCGTTGCTGAGATCCCCTGCGAAAGGGCTGTCTTCGCACGTGCGGCAGCATCATTGAAGGCAGCGAACGTGGCCAGTGTTTTCTTTTTCTGTTTTTCCTTAGTGGAAAATAAGTTAATGGTGCATTTTACAATCAATAAAGTCTTCAGTTGAGCAAAATAGGGCCATTTCAATGTTTCATGCTCTACCTCCAGTCAACTACCAAGTCCTGCAGTTTCAACTTCCTTAGCAGCTCTTGAATCTGATTACCCCCACTCTACTGCCTCACTCCAGGCCTTTATCCTTTCTTGTCTGGACTGTTATAGTGGCCCCCAAATCGGTCTCCGACCCTAGCCTTGTCCTCAAAGATCCGTCTTCCACACTGCTCACAGTGCAAATTGGTTCCCCCCTTAGCTTCCCAGGGAATGTGGGCTAAAGTCCAACTCCTCACCTTCTCCCTAAACTGGTCCCACCCCTCCTCCAGCCTCCTCTGTTCCAGAGTTCAGCCCTGCCTGCCTTTCTCCAGGTACATGCCTGCTGATGTGTCAGGCTGTCTTATGGATCTGAGAATGCCCCCCTCCTCCCATTTACTCCCCAATCCTGTCCCACTTGTGAACTCCTACTTATCTTTTGAATCCCAACCCGAGGATCACCTCTTCTATGAAGCCCTCCTTGATTTCCTGCCCCACATACCACTCACTATTCACCAGAAAGAGTTGACCACTTCCTCCTATTCTGCCCCACTGCGCCTTTCCTCAGATTTCTAAATACCTGTACTAGAAAAAGTTTGGTATAGCCATCCAATGGAATATTATAGAGTCATTAAAAAGGGTAACATGGGAAGATGATTAATGATAAAGTAAAAAAAGTTGTATACAAGTTGTATATACATTCTGATATCAACTAAATGTATATAAATTGGAAAAAGATGATGAGAAAACATGTCAAATTTGTAATAGTCGTTTTCTCTGTAATGGGAATGGTGCTTATTTTTGTATGAATCTAGTCTTTAAATAAGTAGGGATCATTGTCATAATTAGTAAAAGTATTGAAACCTCTCTTACTATAATTAGAAAGCTGTGCGAAGTTGTACAGCAACTTTACGATATGTTTCTGTGGCTGTTTCTTCATCTTGCTCTTCGTCCTGTGGCAGGTTTTATGGCCGGAAGATGGTGAGTATCTTGATGTCGAACGCCAAGTTTGATGCATTTCTGAAGCAGTGCCTGCCATCCCACGACTTGCGGAAGGTCATGGCGGCCATTAAACAGCGGGTGAGTTGGTGGGTGTGATGTGTGTTGGGTGGGGGACCAGAGCTGAGACTGGCAGCCCTCACGCAGGTCAGGGGGTAGGGGGCTGCACTTGGAGGCTTTTATTTCACCCAGGACTCCTGCTGGGTGAGGCCAGAGTGATTTCCTTATCCTCTACTTGGCCTGGTTCTGCCCCTCTCTGCCTGTGTCCCTTGAGCCTCCCTGGGCCTCCACATCTCCATCCGTGAAATGGGGATCTTGACCCCCAATACTTGGCCCTGACTACCAGCACTCTGGGAGGCTCAGCTGTGCCCTGGGAGGCCTCCAGGGGGAGAGGTTAAGGTCTAGGCTGGACTATCTGGCACTTCCCCAGAGGCTGCTCCTTCTGGTTCACGCTCTATGTGTATTTTTCAAGGGACTAGAAGAGAGTGATGAACTGCCGTCTGCCAAAGGCCACAAGGTGTCGAGGAGTCTGGCCGTGTGTGAGAACGGGCTGCCCGGTGAGGACGGGTACGGCCACTCTTGTCTCCCTGGGGCTCCACCTTCAAGATGCCGATGGGGCAGCCAGGGTGGCTCTGGCCGGGAGTTAGAAACCAAGCAGGAATCTGAAGGTCACTCCTGTGCCTAACACAAACTCCTGGGAGGACCCATCTGATCTCCTTAGCAGGGACCCAGGGAAGCCCACCCCCGCTCCAAGAGTAGCTTCCTGTTCTCTCCCACGTGTCCTCTGGGCCAGACCTGAGCAGCCGGGCTCCCGGCCCCTTCTCTTCTCTCTCCCTGCTCTGCCTTTGCTTCTGCTGGTTCTTTGCCTTGTGTGGGCCGTCTGCACCTAGAACAAGCCTGTTTATTCTACCAAATCCCACGAGATCCAGCTCGCCTGCCACCCTCTCCCAGGAGCTCTATCTGACACTCTGTGTCCCCACGACCTCTGGGGGACAGATCATCCCCATCCTGCAGTCCTCTGTCAGCCATGGACTTAGCCGTCCTGTCTCCCACAGGTCTGCGAGCCCTTAGGGCAAGACCATCTCTCATCTCCTTGTTCTCAGCGCCCTGCACAGGTCTTGGTGCTAAGAAGACAGAGAGTGGAATGTAGGAATGAATGACAGAATGGTGTTGGGCTCTGCCGGTGGAACTCGGGTGCAAGGCATGAGCTCAGAAGAGCGAGGCTTTGAGCTGGGATGGGGCTAGAGTTCTGTATGGAGCTGCTCTCATTCTGGCTGGAACGGGCCAGGGGGCATAGGGGGCATGTGATCTCAGCCTAAGAGAACAGGACCTTTTAACATCGTCCCAGTTACTGGAGGACTGTGAGCAGGGCCTAGACAACCAGGGGGCAGGATTCAGGCCCCTGGCAAGATCTTCCCCGACCCTTAGATGAAACGTGCCCCAGTTATCCTTTTGTGATTCCGCCCCCTCACTCCAAGCTTTCTCCTCCGTCCTTCACCTGCCTGCTGAAAGGAAAAGGCAGAAGAGAGAGCTCTGCTCCCCTGGGGCTCTAGGCAACCATTTTGTTGTCCCCGGAGGAAGGGGCCTGGGATACGGTGTGTCCATGCCCCGGCTGCCCAGGTCAGCTGCTCCTTCTGCTTAGGCTCAGCTCCAATGGCCCGAGGCTGGCGGGGCTGCGCTCTTCCCGGCGGGGTGGCTCGGAGATGGCGGAGCAGCTGCGGGAGCTGACACAGCTGCTGGAGGCCAAGGACCACCAGTCTCGGATGGAAGGTGTGGGGCGGCTCCTTGAGCACTGCAAGGCCAAGCCGGAGCTCATCACCGCCAACCTGGTCCAGGTGAGCCTGCCTCCCCCCACCTTCCCCCCGTCTCTCCCCATGGGTGCAACTTCAATTAGGAAAACTCTGAACAGGGTTAGACATTGGCCAGACCCCTCAGGGAAAAGGGAGCCCAACAAGCATTTGCTAGCCAGTTGCCTTGGTAACGCTCTAAGACTACTTGGAAGTGGCCGGAGGGATGAGGGCACTGCCTCTTACCAGGCACCGTGGGACCGCTCAGAAGTGTCCCGGGCATCTCGCAGCCCTCTTGTGGGGAGGAGGGCAGGAGTGAAGGGTGCCGTGGCCAAGGGCGCTGCTGGTCCAGCTATGTGCATGACGTTTCGGGGCAGAGCATGCAGTTGGCCAGGAGACGGGGCCAGGATGGGTGAGGAGCAGGCACAGGCTGGAAACCAGAACAGATGCCTGCTTCTTCCAGGAGGAAGGCTGCTGACAGCCAAGCCACATGGCGAGTGGCTGAGACACAGGCATGGAGGCAGCAGGCCTGGGCTTCCTTTCTTCCTGGCTGTGTGAGCTGGGCCAGTGATTTCACCTCTTTCAGCCTCAGTTTTTGTTTTTAATGGCAAAGTGAGGATGAGAACACAGGCCTGCCGGGTTGTTAAGATCATCCCAGGAAAGAGAGAGTGAGGGTACCTGACAAGATGCTCTCAAACTGGGCACACGAGAGCTCAACGTGGGGTCGTCCTGCCCTCCGGCACGCCCCACCCCTTTGAGGCAGCGCACTCTTGGCCACTGAGTGTTCTGGCCCAGGTTGGATGATGCCTGTCAGGGCCGCAGGGGCCCCCGGCCGAGGTGGGTGGCTGGGCTGTGAGACTCCTGCCCGCCTGGTTCCCACGGGCTCTTGGTTTCTGTTCTCTCAATAGGTCTTCGATGCTTTCACCCCAAGGCTTCAGGATTCCAACAAGAAAGTGAACCAGTGGGCGCTGGAGTCCCTCACCGAGATGATTCCCCTCCTCGGAGAGAGCTTGCACCCCATGCTGCTCTCCATCATCGTCGCCGTTGCAGACAACCTCAACTCCAAGAACTCGGGGATTTATGCTGCCGCTCTGTCTGCACTGGACGCGATGATCGAGAGTCTGGGTGAGCCTCCTGCCGTGGTCCCACTTGGCTCTGGTGGGCAGCTGGCTCCCTCCCTAGTGCCACCCTGGGCTGGGCCCACCCTTCCTGCTTGGCCATCGGCAGAGTGGTGAAAGGCACGGGTTCAACGTTTTCCCAGAGGCTGTGTAGGGCACGGGTCGGTGGCCTAGGGCCTGCGAAGTTCTTGGTTAGCTGCTTTTCCACGTCCCATCCACCTGCGTGTCTTAGATGGTGAAACTGGGGGAGACGTGGAGATGATGTCGTCTTGCCTCCGTTAGCACACGCGACGTAAATGACTCACCCAACGTCACATGGCGCCCCAGAGTGAGCCAGCCAGGTATTGAAGGAAAAACAGGTCAGGATTGCCAGGAAGGAGTTGGGAAGAGCTGTCAAGAATTGTCTTAGTTGTGGACATGGCAGCAGTGAATGTGGCTCGTATGGGGACCAGGCGGATGCTGGTGAGACCGCAGGGCGAGCCTGTTGGAGAGGACCACGCTGGCGGGCAGGCAGGCCTGGAGGGCTGGCCAGCTTGGTCGTCTGGTGCAGGAGGCAGGCCGGGGTCCCACTGGCTTTTTGAGTGTGAAATAGCTGAGAGCTGCCTTTTAACAACACTGCCTGGGGCCAGAGCTTCGGGTGTGAGGGGTTTGGTGTGAGGGGTGGGGAGTGACATTGGAATAGGGTTGGGGGAGGAATGAAAAGAAAAAGCGGAAGGAGCTATGGGAGAGACGTCAGGAAAGGCAGGGGCTTCCCAGTTCCCTGCGGGCTTTGCAGTATCACATCTTGGCCCTTGAACATCAGGTGGCATTTTGGTGCATAGACTTGGGTTCTCAGTCCTTTATAGAGTACTTGAGGGTGCTATTTAGTGTATCTAGTACACAGGCTGACGTGCAAGGTCAAACCTCCCAGGGTATGCGAGAATGTAGGTCACGCTTAGACTTATGTCCCAGCCAGGAGTGGAGCCGTGAGTTTTCACAAGCCAGTCTTGCCTTGATGCAAGAAAGCGTAGGATCTGGGAACTGTTGCTGTTTGCCTGTTGCTTGGTGTACGTTCTGATGAGTGCAGAGCAATGTACTCTCTTTAGCACTCACAGAGCATCCCCACAGTGAGGCTGGGACCTGGCCTGGCCCACACACTCCCCCCACCTCATCCTCGCGTCCTAGCCTGGGCCCAGCATCGTGTCCTTGGCTGGAGCCTCCAGGAGAAGTTTCAGTTACAAATCAAACGCCCGTCCAGGCCCTCCTCCGCCTTTCAAGTTCATAAATATTGTCAATTTCCTCCCTTCATCTCAGAGGGAATTTATGATTTGCTGGGTTTGTCGCTGTAGAACAAATAATATAAATCCAGCTCTAAATTATGGCTTGTTCTCAGGGCTGCTGTGGGTAAGTGAGATTGCTGTTGCCAATAACCGAGGCTCCTGGTAAATCATCGCAGGCCCTGGATTTATTGGGAAAACCCACACCAAGCACAATAGGCTTTAGCTATTTGAAGAGGAAAGCACCCTTGTCTGAGGAGAGATTTAACTCTTCCTTTCCGGTTTTGCCACCGGGCCAGCTTCGGGCTGCGGAAGCTAGAGTCTCGCATTATCATAAGACGCAGGTCCCCTCTCCTTGGGGCCCCACCATATGCACCTGGGCTGGGCACCCTGGAAAGCGCCCTGGGGAGGGTCTGCTTTTGTGAGCTGGCCACACCTGGAGGCAGGTTGCAGGTTTCCAGGAGGATGCCTAGGATTCTCATTTCCTCCTGGGACAGGGTGTCCTCGAGTGTGGCTGACGGTGTCCCCTCTGGCCCATCAGCTCAGGCACTGGGTGCAGGGAGCCTGGAAGCAGGTGGGAGGGGAACTTCCTCTCTGCTCCTTGGGTCAGGGCGAGGCTGGACTGCAATGGGGTTGGCCTTGGAGGGATGGAGGAGTCCAGTGAATCCCTGGCAAAGGCTCCCATGGGGCCCACAGCGTGAAGCTCTGGGTCTTGGCTCCGCGTCATTTGAACAGGCGTGGCAGTGGGCGCTCAGGGCCGCGTGGCTTTGCTGTGAGCCGTACCCTCTCCGCCCCACCAGCAGCATTGGTTTTGGAAGAACTATTCACTAGGAAGTGATGAGCCGAGTCCCATATCCACCTAGGTCAGTGGTCGGCAAACTCATTAGTCAACAGAGACAAATATCAACAGTGCTTCTTCAAAATAGACTTGCCCAGGCCGAAAACTGACTTCTGCACATGGGCCATGAAGTTTCAATCGTACTATACGTGCGCCCACACGTGGTATTTTGTGGAAGAGCCGCACTCAAGGGGCCAAAGAGCCGCGTGTGGCTCGCGAGCCGCAGTTTGCCGACCACAGACCTAGGTCAGACCTGAGGGATTTAGGTTGCCAACAAGAAGAATTCATCTCTGCCGGGGTGTGCCCATGGTAGACACACTCTTTCCAGGAGGGGTTCACATGTCTGGAATGGTCACGCCTGGTCTGCAGAGGGTGAAATGGAGGCGATAACTAAACTTCCCCCTGACCCAGGGCTTTGGGTGGTAGAAGCAGGGTTGGGGCAGGTGGCACAGAAGAGAGGGGTGCACATCTTCCTTCCCACGTCACCCAGGCTGAGCCTGGTGGCCCTGGTGGTTCCGGGTGGGGGGGGGGGCCTCGGCACCCTGTGGCCCCTCCTGGGAGTGGCTCAGAGCCCTTTGAGCAGAGGGAGCTCTCGCCCAAGCCTGGTCCTTCTGCCCCACAAGGGATTCTGGGCCCCAAGCTGCAGAGCATCCATGCAATGCTGTGAAGTACTTAAATGTGAAAAGTCACAAAGCAACAGCTGAACAGGCTGTGTTCACTTCCTGCTCTGCCGGGCCAAGGGGGTCAGGAGCACAGCCACGTTGGGGGGCTGGCCTCTTGGGCTGCGTCTTAAGACCCCTCTTCATTCTGGAAGTCAGTGATCAAGGTGACTCACCAGCCACGACACCTCTTCTAGCTTTCAGGACTTTTTAGGGACAGGAGGTGTGTTGATTACAGAGCAGGTGGGATTTCTGTCCCTTCCCGCCTTTGAGGAGATGGCGAGGAAGGAGACACATTGCTCCCTGACCTCTGCCCTTCGGCCCTGCCTGCCTGGGGGATTCTCCAGGGCGAGGCCGGAGTGGCACCTGATTTTAGGGGCATTAGTCTGAGTACTGAGGCAGTTCCTGAGCCAGTGGCTGGTTCTTTGGGCTCGGTCCTGGGTGACTCACAGCAGGAGCGTCACTCACTGAAGCACCAGACGGCTGACAGCTCACCTGCTCCCGGTCAGACCCGCACATTCAGGCTTCTGAGCGCCCAGCGTTCTGTCAATTCACCGCAGCCCCTGGCCAGAGAGAGATAAGCTCGGAAATGGGTGGCTTCAGATCCACTTGGGCTATTTTTCTCTCTGACTGGAAACTTATTACCTTGTATAAGTCATGTGACCAACATGATGTGTTCATGGAATTTACAAATTCATCCGCGGTGCCCCTCTAATACACCAGTGCTTGAGGACATCCCTTACCTTCTGTGGTCTGCGTGCACACAGATTTCCCTGGTTATAGACCATAGTGTAAGTACAGTTTTGACTTTGCGTCTTTCATTTAACACGACCCAGTTTCCCATGCCATTATGCAGTCTTTCTAGTTAATTTAAAAATGTAAAGTGTACTTTCCACCACTGTAAAAGTATACTTATTAGTTATTGAGGAAATAAAAATGCAAAGCATCTGGAGGGGAAAAATCTACTTACAGTCCCAGCTCCTAAAATAAACCATCATTAACTTTTGGCGTTTTTCATTATAGATATTTTTCTGGGCCTGTTTGTATACATGGCTGTGATTACATTACACATTTGAATCTTTTTTTTAAAAGACAAAGCACGAGCATTTACGTATCATTACACACTTGAGTCACTGCGCAGCTCCGTCACCTGCTACACCATCGCTCGCACTTCCTGTTTAGGTGGCTCTTTCCAGTTTTTCCTTGTGATGAACAGACTTAGTTTTGGCAGCCACAGGGAAGGTGGCTGTGTGACATCACAACTTACTGAGCTGATTGTGTGGTGACATCATAACTCTTCAGCTTATTGTCAGGAGTCCAGTTTGATTCTAGTTTTTGCTGCTGTTGTTCATATGCCACCATGTTTTCTATACTTTTTTAAAAAAAACCACATATATTTTTATTGGTTTCAGAGAGGAAGGAAGAGGGATAGATAGAAACATCAATGATGAGAGAGTGTCATCATTGCCTCCTGCACGCCCCCCACTGGAGAGCCGGAAACCCAGGCATGTGCCCTGACTGGGAATCAAACTATGACCTCCTGGTTCATAGATCGACGCTCAACCACTGAGCCACGCCGGCCGGGCTGCAAGCATTTACTGAGCATCTGTTGTGTGCCAGGCCCCTGGGTCCATGCTCTGGAGTAGGTGTCTGCTGGACGTGCATTTTTCAGCGTTCCCCAAGTTCTTTCTCCTTTCCTGCTCTGGGAGGCCATGTCAGTGGCCAGGAGGGGGAGGTCCAACTGCATCCAGAGAATGTTCTGGACTGTGAGGTGGGGGGAAGGGGCAGCATGGAGGGAGAAGTCCTTGTGCTCAGAGGTGAGCTCATGGCTGATGGGGGAGGCGGGGATAGAAACACCCGCACACAATAATGCAGGTGATGACATAAAAATTTATACAATTATGGCTTTACTGAGACACCCTGAGACCACTTCTCGCAACCTGCAATATTCTCTTTTACCTCCCAGCGCAAATTATTTTCGAGACTCTTGTCTCATAAGACAAGAACTTTTGGAAGCAGCAGAGAGTACACTTTCTCCTCTGTATACCTTACAAGTCTCAGGAAGAGAGCGAGGGAAACAGGAATTAGCTCTTGCTAGAATGGCCACCTGATGGAAAAAGAAAGCTTTGATTGCATGCCAGTGGGGATACGGAGACCCTGTGCTGAGGTCCTGCAGGAGCTCAGAAAAGTGTAACTCGCCTGAAAAGATTTCCTCAGGCAGGTCCCTAAATGCTGTCCCCTGTAAAGAGAAATCTGGCCTCGAGATGGTCAGCTCTGGGATCCCGGGACGTACTGGCTGGGGTCTGCCCTGGTAGCGCCTCTCACCTCCCAGACCCTCAGCCACATTCCTGAAAAGTGCATTTTGTTACTGGTTCCACCTCCCATTGGATTGTGCTATGGCTGCTATGGCTGCTGTGGTCGCGAAATGTTGGGGGCCGGGTGTGCCGGCTGCCTCCGGGGTTCATGCAGAGGCAGTCGGAGGGGAAGGAGACTGGTCCGACCTTGTGTGTGTTCTAGATTCGTGTCCCTTCCTTGAGCGAGGGGACTTTCCTCACCTTATGTGTCTCTGTGAGGGACGCAGGATTCCAAGTTCAATTGTCTGAGAAGCCAGGAGACATCCGCTAGCATGGGGAAGAACGAGCAGCTTCTAAACTCAGTCCCCGTGGGGCCCTGCGGGAGCTGACTTTAGAAACACATCAGAGAAGGCCGGAGACTCGCCTCTTTATCCCGGAACACCGCCTCCCCAGCCCCTGTGATTTTACCACCAGTGGCTCCTTCTGTAATAACACAAGGGCCTCCAAGGGCCTCTTCCCCACATGGGTGCTGTGGGTGCCTGGCGCTGAGCTGGCGCCCTTGCTCAGGCCACAGCATCACGGCCACGGCCACCCTCCCTCTCTTCCAGACGACCTCTGCCTCCTGCAGACGTTTGCTGGGCGGGTGCGCTTCCTCAGTGGCCGCGCAGTGCTTGACATCACGGACCGCCTGACAGGTGAGCAGCCCCCAAACATGCCCCCCACCCTCAGGTCAGTCTCTACGCTCCTCCCCTGGCATGTGGTTGAGCCCACTTGTCTTAGACCAAAACTAATTCCAGACCATTTACAATTTTTGATAATCTGGGTTTTAAAGATAACCCCTCCATGGCCAGAAGATGATCTTTGCATTTGGTCAGAATGAAGCAGGTTGGCACATAACTGGAACAGTTCTTCAGAAACCACGATGCCTGTCTTCCTCTCCGCCACGGGCCTTCGGGCACCTGGTCCCGCCTGGGCAGACCCCACCTTGCGGTCCAGGGCTTGGCCAGCAGCAGCGTGGTCCTGACAGTTAGGGAAAGCTGCCTCTCCTTCGCATGTGCAGCTGGTGAGTGGGCTGGATTTCAACCCCACTCAACCCCCCGGCCAGCTGCTCGGGGCTGTGTTATGTACAGATGGGGCCTGGGCCTGAGTCGGCTCTGCCTTGCTCAAGCTTCAGCCGGGAAAGCCTGCGCCAAGCTTGTCGGCTTTGAGTGCACAGCATTAGCCTCAGTGATTCCATTCCAGGCCCGAAACCTTCTCCTGTGGCCCTGGAGGAGGCAGCATGGGAAGGACACAGGCTTTGGGGGGACAGGCCCGTTAGCCACCGGCCAACTCTGACCTTGGGCAGGTTGCTGAGATGGTTTGACCATCTTGCTTGCTTGCTGGAAGTCTCCTCCCCATCGTAGGGAGGTCCCATCAAGGATAGAGGCAGGACTCGGCCTGCTCTCCGGACTCCCGAGGGCCCCCTAAGATGCAGATGATCATGTCACCCCCCTGCGTGGCTCCCAGCAGTGTTCATGAGAGTGACCCACTCCCCGGAGGGGCCCACACGGCCTGTCTCCGCCTGGCCCTCTAGACTCTGCCCCCTTCCCCACCCCCAGTTATAGGTCCTGGATCACAAATCCTCATAACAACCTCGCAAGGAGGGTGGGGGTTCATGATTATCCCTTTAATAGAAATAAAAAAAACAACAACACCAAAAACCGAAAGCTCAGAAGGTCAAGTGCCCAAGTCCCTGGGCGGCTAATCCAGGATTTGTCCCCAGGAGCCTGGGTGCAGAGCCAACCCTCAGCCTCTGTGCTATGCTCCTCTGCCTGAGCGGCCCCGGCCTTGCCTCCTAGGTGCCAGCATGCCACCCTCCTTAGAGAGGCCGGCCGCCCACGCTCTCACCTCTGCCTGCAAAGCCCTTCTCCCCCCTTCTTCCTCCACCTGGGCGATGCCCACTGCTCTGGCATCACTTCCTCTGCCTCCCTTCTCCCCAGCCCTCCTGCCTGGTTTCATGTGCCTCTAAAGAGCACATCCCACCCTGTGCCCGCCTCCACCTGCTGGCTCAGCCAGCGCCTCACAGCATCGGGCCCTGGGGTGCTCAGCACATGCAGCCTGGCTGCGGGCATCATGCCATCTCCTCCACCGCCCCAGCTCTTCTCCTGGCCGTGCTGCTTGTCCTGGTTTAGTTATCCCAGTGACCTCAGAGTGGCCCCTTACCTTCCATCCAGGTGCCAGGCCTTGCCCAAGCAGGTGAGGCGAGTGAGGCAGGGCTGGGGCCACATGCAGCCACAGTGCGATGCTATGGGTGCCCTGGGGTGAGAACTGGGCCACATAACTAGACCAACCTGGGTACCAGACAGGCAACCCTTTCTGTTGCTCCAAATCAGTATTTTCTGGGTAAAAGCCTTCCTGTCCTTGTATGGGGCCCAGAGGTCGGTGGGCACCCCAATTTAGATGATCTATTTACTATATCTATCCCCCGCCCCCCCAAAGCAAGAGTTTCTATGTAGCTCTTCTGTTAACTAGGTGTCAGTCAGGAACACAGAAGGAGTTCCAATCGACACAGGCTTGGACTAATAATAGCACAGCTTAACACCCGTAAATCTTTTGCTAATTACTTTAGCTGCCTTTTAAGCTTAAGTTTAATGGGGGTTTCTTCCTCATGATGACTCCCAGAAGGGCCACTGCCAGTCTCTGCCAGCCTGAGAGACACATCCATCAGCCAGGTGCCCCCCTCCCTGTACCCGGGGGAATGGGAACTCATGCGGGCGGGATTGATGCCTCCGTGTGTGTGTGTGTGTGTGTGTGTGTGTGTGTGTGTGTGTGTAGTCCAGGGTGGTGGTTGTGGCAGAACAAGGGTGGGAGCTGCTGGGGGCAGGTGGACCCCCCACCCTTTGGTGGAAGCAGGGGGCCCTGCCTGGGCCTGGTTCTTGGGGAAGTTCTCACCCCCATTTGCAGGTGGAGATTTAGGAAACGTTGAGTCTAGGTGTTCAGAGTAGGTAGCTGGCCATACAGTGAGGTTTGGCATCCAGACGCTGGGAATACGCCATTTGAAAGGGTGTCGACTTCTCTCTCGAGTACAAGTTTTCCCTATTTTTGCATGAAGTCTCATGGGTGATAATGCGGATTTAAGCAATACTAGTACCAGTTGTCACCTGCCCGCCTACTTCAGCACTTCACAAACATTTATTATCTAATCTAACAATCTCAAGAGTTTGGTTCCTGATTATGATCTTTACTGATTAGGGAACAGGCTCAGAAAGGTTGGGCGGCTTTCTCAAGCTCCCACCCGCCAGGAAATAGCAGAGGCAGGATTGAATCAGGTGTGCCTGCCTCTCCCTCTCTCCTGGGCTGCTGGGACCCCGAGCACTTCGCCTTGGCCTACCCCTCCCTCCATTAAAGAAAATATTTAAAATGTTATTTTATGACCATTTGGGATAAACACAAATACACACCAGGCTGCATATCTTCAAATTTCCTTCTTCTCATTTTAAAAGAAATTGAAATACAGTGGGGCCTTGACTTACGAGTGTCCCGACTAATGAGTTTTTTGAGATACCACCTGTCTCTCAGCCGATTTTTTGCATTGAGTTGATAGAGTAATTTGAGTTAAGGAGCTCCTTAATGAGCTCGGTCTCGCAACGAATTAAACTCGTAAGTCAAGGCCCCACTGTATGTTCCTGAGCCCATAACTGTCGTGAGGCCCGGAACTGTGCCTCAGGCATCCACTGGCCCTGGGGGTGCTGCTGCCCTGTGAGGCACAGAGCTGGTGTCCCGAGACTAACCGATGGAGTAACCCTGCCTCTCTCTTTCTGACAGTGCTGGTGGCCTCGGTGTGCCCCCGAAAGCCCCAGGCTGTGGAGCGCCACGTCCTTCCAGTCCTCTGGTACTTCCTGACCAACATGATCGGGAACGGGGTGCTGCCGGGGCGCGGTGGGAACGTCCGCGCGGTGGCGTGTCGGCTGTGCCGGTGCCTCCAGCAGCACCTGGGCTCCCGGCTGCAGGACCTGGCCGCCGGCCAGCCACAGCATGTCCTCCAGACCCTCCAGGAGCTCTTGGCCACGGAGTCCCGGTGAGGCAGCCCCGGCCACCGATGGAGGGATGGCACCCACAGCCACCGGCCCTGCCAGCTGGGTTAGAGACAGATCTGAAATAGGCCATCGTTATTTTTGATCTTATTTTATGTTTATGATGGCATCATCTCCTGGTCTGCTTCCCTTAGCGTTCCAGATGTACATAGTGGATTTTGCAGTAGAAATAAAAGAGCGACTTATTTTTCTAAGGTTTTCTTATCTTCCACTCTTTTAACCTCAGAGAATTTTTCAGTAACTAGGTTTGTGGCGCACAGAACAAAACATGGGCACAGCAAAACGGGCTGTGGATGATACCGAGACAGAGAACGAGGGAGAAAAAGTGCAGCAGAGGCCCACACGGTGCAGGCCATTTCGGGGTGTAGCCCCCCAGTCTTTGAACAGCTGGACAACCCCCACCCCAGTCCTGGGACCCTGAGTTGGTCATTCCGTTTCAGTCCATGCGCCAGTGGCCTGGCTGGAGGTGAGTGTAACAAACAGCTCTGGGGGTCGGGGGGACGCTGTGCTTCTGCCTTGCAAACTCTCCGTGCAGCGTCGGTGGGTCCTATGCCAGCCTGCTCATGACATCTGTCCAGCTCAGGGAGAGGCAAGGAGAGTGTGACATCGGCATCCCTAAGCGCCCTCCCTGGAAGTGCCCTTCTGGCTCCTTCTGAAGTAGATGGTGCTTTTGCACTTGAAATGCATCAGTGGAAGCACTGGGCGGAGCATCCGGCTCCACGCGGTAGCAGGGGCCACGTGGAATCACTCAGAGGCTCTGGAATCACTCAGGTTCCCCCAGTTGGGCTGGATCTCGAAGCCGGAGGGTGTGTTGGATCAGGATGGGCCAGGACGCGAGGAAGCAGGGAGGGTGCTGCCCACTGATGGAGTGGCCAGAGAAATGGCGTCCCGGAGGTGAGAGGGGGCCATCAGAGAAATGGCGTCCCGGAGGTGAGAGGGGGCCGTAAGAGAAATGTCATCCTGGAGGTGAGAGGGGGCCGTAAGAGAAATGGCGTCCTGGAGGTGAGAGGGAGCCGTCAGAGAAATGGCGTCCTGGAGGTGAGAGGGGCCGTAAGAGAAATGGCGTCCCGGAGGTGAGAGGGAGCTGTCAGAGAAATGACATCCTGGAGGTGAGAGGGGCCATCAGAGAAATGGCGTCCCGGAGGTGAGAGGTAGCCGTCAGAGAAATGACATCCTGGAGGTGAGAGGGGGCCGTCCGGGGCTTGGTCTCTGGACACGGGAGGAGTGGCTCTGCCTTGATGAGGGTGGGTGGCAGGCTGACAGTGGTGTGACCAGGAAGAATTAGGGCTCAGGGCATCACCTCAAATACAAGGGCAATATGGTCCCAGTCTCAGCCAAAGAGCCCAGGCCCACAGCAACACTCCAGGCCAGGTCACAGGGTCGGCACCGAGGCCCCACCTGACGCAGGGCGGAGTGCCACTGTTCTGAGCCTCTTTTGGAGAGATAGCCCCACAGCAGGCCAGGAAGCCCCCAATCGACTCACCTCTGTGTTTTTAACCCTGTGGGTGCCCCGGGTAGGAGGCCACTTTCCCATCTTGCCCATGTTGCCAGGTTTAACTAGGCCGCCCCTTCCCTCCTCCAAAATGCCCTGGGGTGAGCGTGCGCTGCACACAGCCATCCTGGGGTTTGGGTTTTAATAGGCAGCTTAAGTGTGATTTTGGGTAATTTCGCCCCAGTGTGAGCACTTCTCACCTAATTGTGGTCCCAGCGGGGGCTTCATGGCCTCCACCGGCCCTTGTTTGGTTCCCTCTGAACCGGGTTAAAGGCCTGCTGGACTGGGAGCCATCAAAGATGCTCTGGAGGCTGATTTTAAGTGTTTGCTTATTTTTACATCATGTCATTGGTTTTGTTTGCTGGAGTCTGAGCAAACTTTTGGGGTTTGGTCAGGAGATTGAATTTTCTGCTTGTCAAGATCCTAGAACCTAGCAGAAGTGTAGGGGCTCAGGGACAGAGTCCGGCAGGGATTTCGAAGGCAGAGGTTAAGTTCAAGGTCATTGTCCTGACTCCCTGTGTTCCTGGCCTGTCTTCCAAGTACATTTTCAAACCCCAAGCTTCCCGTCCCCTGTGCTCTGTGAAGCTATTTAAAACAACTGGAAACAGCTGAAAAGCAAACAAGACTGCTTTGCCTGGTCCTGTTTTCCTTCATTATTTCAGGTTTAAATCTCACCCCAGGCACCCTGGGTTCTGGGCGATAGGTCAGGGGTCTGGTGAAGTCAGTGCCAGCAAGACTGAGGCTAATGGGCCTGGCTGATGTGGCTCAGTGGTTGAGCGTCGACCTATGAACCAGGAGGTCATAGTTCGATTCCTGGTCAGGGCACATGTCCGGGCTCAATCCCCAGTGTGGGGCATGCAGAAGACAGCTGATCAATGATTCTCTCTCATCATTGCTGTTTCTCTCCTCTCTCCCTTCCTCTCGGAAATAAATAAAAACATATTTAAAAAACCCCCAAAAGAATGAGGCTAATGGAAGGCCAGTGGTGGGGAATATAGATTGGCCTGGGAGCCAGGGTGGGTTTGAGCCGAGCCACCACTCTTGGCTTGGTTGTGTGTGCGGCCAGAAGCCCTACTTACCTGAGATGTTCTTACCTAAGGTGCAGGTAGGCCTGGGGAGTCAAGCACAGCCAGTGTAATGTGGACTAATACAGGCTCAGAACACGACTTTATGGCAGTTCCACGGAGCCTTTGACGTGGGGCTACTGACTAATGGGCTGTCTCTGAAAAGCTCGCCTTGGAAGATGGGGTGGGTGCTGGCAGCCTGTAGGCCGTCCACCAGATGATCAATTGACGAACGTGTTGACATTTACCACTCACTGCACCGGCTCCCCTGATACACGCCAAACACTGGTTTATTTTAGAAAAAAGAATGTATTTCTCAAAATCCCTTTCCTTCGCGGGGTAGGCTTTATGAGGCACATCTTGCCAAACATACGCTCTTCATAGTGAAAGAAAAGTCTGCTCCGCCTGCTCTGCACTCTAGCCACGTGGGCCGTTTTAGATTCTGATCTGGGGGTAGGATGTGAAGAAGGAAAATAGACGCTGCTTATAGTAAACAACCGCTCAGACCCACGCTGTGGAGGGAAGTTGCAGTTCATTTTCAAGACTGTATTTGTGCTTGCAAAGAGCTGTCACTGCTCCGCCAGAATATGCTATTTGCTTGTTCCCCTCAGGAGTCCTTCTGACGGAACCGGGAAATGTGCTTTCCCCGGGGCTGAACTGTCTGCTGTGCGACCGACGTGTTGATGGAGAGTTGGCTGAGGGCCTCCCTCTCCCCAGCTCGGGGGTCTTCCTGGGTGCGGAGGAGGAGGGGGAGGAGGAGAGGGGGTCATTGTGGGTGTGGAGGAGGAGGGGGTTCATACACCCCCGAAAGGAGCTGGCCCAAATAAGAATAGGGGTGTATTATGCACCCCTTAAATGACTCTCCTGTGCTGGGCTCCCTGTTGTCTTTATAAACAACGTTCCTTCTTGGTTTCCAACCCTGTGAAGAAAAGGTGCAGACTGTTGAGTCCCCGAAGGGTTGGGTCCATGGCTTAATTAATTTAAAAAGACAAAACAAAACCCAAAACCTGCCCTTCCGTTTCCCTTGAGCACAGAAGTCGACTGGGCCCAGTAAGGCCAAGGTTCTTGAGGGGCGGGTAAGAGTGACCCACTTGAGAAGCTGTGGGACTGGGCTTGTCCTCCTGGCCGCCAGCTGTGCTCTCCAAGGCAGAAGCCAAGGCATGGGTTTGACCAAAGGAAGGCCTGGTCTCCAGGAGGCTCAAAACCGAGCTGATGCCACCCACACAAGCGGTCCGTTGTGGTGGATTTAAGTTCTTTTGTTCAGAGTCTAATTTGCAAATGATTTGGGCTAACTCTGGGAGTTGGGATGGTGGCCCAAAAAGCACATCTTTGACCCATCTGCTCCCGTGCCAGCTTGGTCCTGCTTCTCCTTTGACCTTTACTGGCTCGCAGCCCCTGGGCCTTGGCAACCCCTCCTCATACGCCCCAGGGAAGCTGACTGGGGATTCTTGAAGCCTTTGGGTCCTTGGGCAACATGACGTCTACTGAGCTCGTTGTCCCCGCTGCCTGAGCCTGGAGGCTTCTGGGACCTCTCATTACATCACACATGGGGAAACATTGCAGCGCCCAGCACTGTCCTGGCACAAGTGGGTGCTCAGGAATTGCAGAGGGTGAGGAGCATGACCTGCTCTATGGCTGATGGCAGGAATGCTGCCCGCAGCTCGAAGCGTGGGTGTTGGCTGCAGCTTACCAGCCTAGCTCGGGGGAGGGGCAGCCCTTCATCTCAGAGAGCTTCCGCCAGGCACAAGGATGGAGGCCAGCAATGGGTCATTCCAGACTCTTCCAGGGCGTTCTCTCTGACGCTGACCCCTCCATGGTATAACATGCTGCCCGGCTCCCGGCTGCCCACCCGTAGCTCCTGTCGTGGCAGCCAGGTGCTCAGGCCAGTCCCAAACCTCTAAGACAAGGCCCTTTCCAGGGCCGGGTGGGGGTGGGGCGGGAGGCGTTGGACAGGCAGACTCCTCCTTTCTGTGGGCCTGGCTCCCGCTTCTATCCTGGTGCTAGTTCTTCAGACCTCGGGGAGTCCTGCCCCTAAAGCCTGGCACAGAGCGGGCTCCACTTCCTGTCCAGTCCTCTGGCCTGGGAGCTGGGTCTCCCCACACCGTCAGCCCCCACTCCTGCCTCGTTACCTGGCTGCAGCCCTGGTGCCCTCCGGTCCAGTTTAAGAACCCATTGTGGCCCTCGAGTCAAAAAGTTTGCCCACCCCTGTGCTAGTCACTAAACTTTTTATTGCCCACACATTGTATCCCCAGCCATGTCCCTGTCCAGTCTCCCTGCAGCTGGGGTTCTGCTCTGTTTCTTCAGACCTCGGGGAGTCCTGCCCCTAAAGCCTGGCACAGGGCGGGCTCCACTTCCTGTCCAGTCCTCTGGCCTGGGAGCTGGGTCTCTCCACATGGTCAGCCCCCACCCCTGCCTCGTTACCTGGCTGCAGGCCTGGTGCTGCAGTTAGACTGCCCAGCCTTATATCAAGCAAGTTTCCTAGACCTGATGTTCTCACACATTTACCTCAGCCCTGCCCCGCCTGGCAGCTGGACTTCCTCCCATTTCCTGTAGCCCAGGCAGTTCCCAGGGTCCACCCACATGCTCAGGGGTGTGGCTGGGCCCCAGGACCTGCCCTGCTGCCCGAGCTCTGCCCAGGGGATTAGGGCTGCTACAAAGAAAGTGTGAGCTGCATGAGCTGGGCGGGGCGGCACAGACATTCCCAATAGGGGGTCGGTTGTGGCCCCTCTTGGTAGTTTGATCACTGTTCCTGGGTGCCTTTGAAGAGTTGATCCCCGTCACCCCTATTTTAATCACTGGACAAGTCAAGGTGAGATTCATTTACTCGGACTCACAGCCGACCCTGAGGTTATAGCTTAGTCCCCAGCACCCAGTTTAACATGTTCGTGAGTCATGATCTGTTTCAACAAGAAAGGACTTGAGCCCTGGCTGGTGTGGCTCAGTTGGTTGGGTGTCATGTTATGCATCGAAAGGTTGTGGGTTTGATTCCCAGTTAGGACACATGCCCGGGTTGTGGGCTTGATCCTTGGTAGAAGGTGAAAGGGTGTGTAGGAGGCAGCCAATAGGTGGTATGCTCTCACATCAATGTTTCTCTCTCTCTTGAAAAAAAAAAAAGAGGACTTGAAGTCTATAATTTCCCCAAAGTTAAAAAGTCAGCTTTGCAGCAGAACTGGAGGGTTGCCTCTGAGCTGTACCCCGTGGGTGAGAATTCTTGTCTTGTGACAACCCACTGAGCCGGCATTGAGTCACCCAATTACTGCAAATTCTTTCCTAAATAGAAAGCACTCCACAGCCTCCAATGGAAAAATTCCAAGATCCGCAGCAAATATCTAGCTGGTTGGCAGAAGCAGGTTTTTGGCACAAAGGACCGTTCTTCACTTCCATTTCAACTGCAGCAGAAGTTCTGCAGGTGACCCGGGTCAAGGTGGCCAAGAAGACCCTGGGGGAGACCGCACGCACTGCATGCGAGACCTTACCTCCACATCCCCCCGAGCCCAGGCCCCACGGGGCTTGGAGAACAGGCTGCCTTGTTTGGACGGCGTGGTCGCGCCCACTCACTCTGAGAGGCATGCGGATGCATAGGGTGGAGTGTTTGAGATGTCTGTGAGAGGCCATGTGGCTGCTCGAATGGGCTGGAAGCTTTGCAGTTAGGGCTTTGGTCCTGAGCTGGGGGAGAGAACGGGGGGGTGGGACTGTGTACTTTAATTCCACCTCAGTCTTCTCATCTCTGGAGCAACCAGCTTCTAAACAACGCTCATATTGGGGACGTGACTGCTGAGCTTAAAAAGCAGAGCTTTCCCACCACTTGCACGACGAGATCTGCTTTAGGCGGATGGAGTGATGGGATGCTCATGAGCAATGAAACGTAAAGGGAGGCAATAGATTCCAGGCCCCCACACCCGTCCATAGTTTTGCTGTGTGACCTCAGGGAAGTCACTGGGTGAGGGGTGCATTGGGTTTCTGACCTGCAAAACTGGGAACATGCTATCTGCTTCGTTTATTGTGGTGAGGATAAGACGGTTTCAGAGAGCGGACTCAGGTAAAACACCTGCCCATCGAGCGTAAATACATTCCTCCCTAAATGAAGGCCAGTGCTGGAAGGATTACGAGTATCCTGTGGGATCCAGAGTTACAGTTAACTTTTGGATTTCAAGAGGACCCAGGAGCTGGGACTGAAAACAGTGCTTGTTCATGACTTAGCAGCCCCGTGGGACGGGGCACTCGCAGGCCTTCCCAGACACCCCCGGAGGAACTGGTTGGCCCCCCGTCCAGGGGCAGCCTGACACTCGGCTGTCACTCTTCTCTTTGCCTTCGGGGTGACTGGTGTCAGTGTGACTCCGTTGGCCAGCCTGTCAGGCCACTTCCTTCCGCTGGGGCTTGTCCTGGGTGCGGCCGGCGCTGGCCTCCCGGTGCAGCCCGTGGCCCAGCACACAGAGTTCTGGGGGAGACGCGGCCCGGCCGCCCTTCAGCTCTGGGGCGCAGGGACCGCTCCACGGCTCGGTGTCCTTCTTGGGGCTCTCCTCACTGCTGCTGCCGAGAGAAAGGACAGGTGCCGATCAAACAGCCTCTGTAGCTCCTCTGGCCCCACCCTGCTCTCCATCCTCCCTCCATCCCTGTCCCTCCCTGTCTGTCCCAGACTCTGCCTTTCTGCATCAGGGTTGCCTGGCAGGTGCCGTCCTCCAGGCGCCCGCGGTGGCCGGGCACGGTGGAAGCCAAGCTCCTGGAGTTTCGACTGACAGGCTGAGTCCTGCTCTTCCTCTCATGCCCAGGATCTGCTGCTCTGAACAAAGCCACTCCCTCGGGAGCTCTGGGAGCCGGCCTTTATTTTGTTTTTGTTTCTAAAGCACTTATTTAATAAAGGGCTAGGCTCAGCTAGTTGAATTAAAAACACCTCCAACAATACAGCCCTCCCCCTCCCCACCGGCTTTACTCAGCTGCCACCCTCTTCCTGAATGGAGTGCAATGGAAGCTGCTTGGCCTGGGCTGGCATGTGGCTAGAACGGACCTTCTGGCTGCTAAGTGATAGAGAGGGGCCCTGAATGGGGAGGGACGCCCAGTGTGCGTTGGGAGCGCAGAATGGAGGGTGGTCACAAGCATGGAGCCAGCTTGAGCCGGAAGGGGGACCAGCTCAGAGAGCCATGCTGGCTGTGTGTTGGCAGGCTAGCCTCGTGATTACCGCATGGAGGTCGGAGTCTGGCTGTCTGGGTTCAAGTCCCGGCTCTTCCACTTGCTACCTGTGTGACCTGCAGCATGTTAATTGATCTCTCTGGTTCTCTTCTGAGTACAATGAAGATAACAATAGTACCATCTCCTAGGGCACTCAGAGGTATCAACATTGGATGAAGCCTGTAAAGCTCTTGGCATGTTAATAGCTCATGATACGTGCTCAATAAACGGCCAGCTGTCACTTTGTGCTGCTTTGTAGCAAGAATAGGAAGTCACACCTGCAAAGGGCCCTTGGGGCCACCCTGTCTACTGCAGGTGAGCACTGAGGTCAGAGCCTCTGCATCAGTCACCTTCGGGCAGGATAAGACCGGCTCCCCATGTGCACAGACCAGAGGCCCTTCTCTCTGCCTGTGTCAGCGCGCTCCTGACTGTTCCGTGAGCTCTAACATGCCGTGGGCTCAACTCCGTGTGGTTAGGCTCCTGTGGGGTGTCCAGTGGAGGACAAGTTTGAGTTTGGATCCCACCAGGATCAAGGTGGCAGGAATGGGGGGTTGTGAGGTGGGGTGGGTGTCAGACTGGTACACACATATGATTTTCAGGCTGTGAGGGACCCACCATGGCACCGAGAGCCAGTCTCATCTGTGTTGGGATCTGGCCCCATCCCAGGTCCCTGCAGGACCCCGTGTGGCCACAGCTCACACCTTTCTTCTTTTCCCTGCTCCCGGGAGCCGCTGGCAGGAACGGGGAGGGGCACACCCAGAGGAGAGGCTGTGGCACACAGTGCTGGGGGAGGCCGACTCCGAGGTCTGACACGTGATGTGGTCCTAGAACTCTTGCCCAGCCTCAGCCAGGTTCCACATCTGCATGAAGCTCAGGTTAGGAGATCCATTTCCTTGGTTGCCATGTGACTGTGTTTCTACCTGTTCCCAGAGCTGCTGTGGAGATAGGTAGCCTGAACCAGGAAATGGGGCGTGTGTGTGTGTGTGTGTGTGTGTGTTCTACAGAGAGACCCTGCCTGGGGCGTCCAGTCTTAAAGACTAAAAAGCACCACATTTATGGGAGAAAGTCTGGACCCTTTCCAAATGCTCAAGTGCCCCAGCGTGCAGAGTCCTTAGAGCGGCCCTCCACCAGGGATTCACACATAAGAACAGTTGCAGCTCAGTAACTGAGCTTCCTGGGCGTGCCTCCAAGGATGTGCCCAAGCCCCTGAGCCTCAAGATCGGGTATATATAAATATCATTTTTTCTATCAAAGGGCTTGTGCCTAGCACAGATGACCTGAAGGCGTCATCACCAGCTGCAGGCCGGCTCCAGGTCCCATGGGTGCGGCTGTGTCCCTGCAAGTCCCTGGCTGAGGAACCGGCGCTCTGAGCGGGTTCTGGCTGGGTCTGGCTCTCTGAACTGGCTTGTCGGCTTGGCGCACGGTCAGTTTCCTGGTACGGCTTCCCGTCTGCAGGAGGCAGGACAAAATGCCTGTCATCGACAGAGTGGAGTTCTCACAGCTGGCACACTTCTGCTCCCAGATGCCAACTTTACAGGGTTGAGTGGGGGACGGGGGCGGGGAGGTGGGGGTGGGCGTGGGGAATGAGCGTTTCCCAGCCCATCCATTGCGTGCGCAGTTTCACAACTGGGAATGGCTCAGAGGTGTGGTCTTACCAGGAGACAGCGGGATGGGTGTGAGTCACTATGTGACCTTCCACGTGACCTTGGGAAGGTGCCTGTTTATGAATTCTCCTCTCTCTTTCAAGCTACAAGTACTGCCCCACCCCTAATATCTCCAAGCATGGAGATTCGGGACATAAAACCACCTTTTTGGCTGCCCTTTTCTGAGGAAAAGCCTCCGAGAAGGGCTCTGTTTTCTCCTTGAACAATTTTATGTGGCTTTGCTACTGCTCCTGGTGTTTTAAAATGTTAGTGCTTTTAATTAATGTCATTTTATTGTGCCTGTTCTTTCCAGCTCTCCTCCTGAAGGGCCCAGTTTTAGAAATCTAATAGCCGAGCGAGTGGCTGGTGTGAAGGATAATGCATTAACATTTAGAGAGGTTCTCCGATGAAAGGCACTGTGCTGCAGGAAGCTCATTTTGGATTTAAGAAAAGAGCAATGTTATATTAAGATTCTTGCGAAAATAATCAATACTTCATTTTCTTTCAAGGGGCTGGGGAAGTTTATGTAACCATAATAAGGCACAACTTTCCCAAGATAATATCTTTATTTAAAATTGACTGCCGAGTACTTTATAAAAAAATTACCATTTATGCCTCGACAGACTGTGAAGTCTGTAGCCCGCATCACGCGGGCAGAAATGGATTGCTGATTTACACAACCGTGGGCAGCGCGAGATAGCGGGCCCGGCGCTGGCGGAGCGTTGTCTGAGCTGATATCAAGACACACTGATAACACTTCCTCTCTAATAGGCCTCAGATTTATGTCCACCCCCCCACCCCCTGCCATGCCATGGTTCTGGAAAAGACACACTTCTCCATCTATTCTGTAAAACAGCCACTTGAGCATACCAGTCCGTCCAGTGCTCAGGCAGGCTAGACGGTGGCGCCTGGCCCATGGCAGCCCTGTGCCCAGGCCTGTCTGCATGTGTGGGCCAATGGCAGGCGGGTCCGTTGCCCTCATGAGAAAGCACACTTAGATCTGTCGGCCAAGGGCGCTGATGGGGAGTCTCCTTCCTACTCTCCAGACTTCTGAAGGGAGAAGGGGAGGGGGAGGGGGGCTGAACTCGGGGAGAAGTGAGGGCAGGTCCTTGGGGGACGGGGAAGCTAAACATTTCTGTTCACACCTCCAGGACCAGCCCTCCTCAAGGTGTGTCCCCAGGGGTCCCCGAGACACTTTCCGTGAGGGGTCTATGAGGTCAAAACCATTTTACTAACGATACTAAGATGCTATTTGCCCTTTTCGCTCATTCTCCCATGAATGCGGAGTGGTTTTCCTGTCTAATTCATGTGCGACATCAGGGCAGACTGCCTGCTGGAACATCTGGGAGTCCGCTGTCTCTCCGTGAAGCCACCCGCTAAAGAGATTGGCAGGAATGTGAGGCAGGGCCGCTCCTCACTAAGGTTTTTGTTGTGGAAATATAGTTAACTTTCACAAGAATATATTATTCATGTTTGCATACAATGGGGTCACGTTTTCAAAATTAATAACATTTCAAACATTTCCTAATTTTAATTTACAATACAGTGAAAAGTGATGGATCCCACGCACACACTCCTAGGCTCTTTTGGGTTCTCAGTCATTTTTAAGAGTTTAAAGGGGTTCTGGGACCAAAGCCTTTGAAAAACTCCCACCTGATGCTGGTCTATTGCAGGAAGCAGAGACGATAGAAATCGGGCTGCTGGACCTGGACAGGGTGACGGGGACTCCGCCAGGGGCAAAGCACTTCATCTCAGTTTCCCCACCTTGGAAATACAGGGCTGTGTGGCTGGACTAGATTGCTTTCAACTGTATTTGTAATGCAGCAGAACCTCTTTTCAATGCAAATCCCAGGAGCCCGAAATGAGTGACAAATGAAAGCCCAGGGGCTCACAGTTTTGGGGGGCCTCTAGGGAGGTGGGCTGGGCATTCCTAGACCCTTTTCTCTAATTGCCTCTTCTCTTGGAGCACAGTTCGAAAGCTATGGACCCAGACATCCCAAGGGCCCATCTGTCTATTCCGGTAATGGAGGGCCATGGCCCGAGGGCTCACCTTACCTGCTCTGGCCACGCTGGGATTCACAAGCATTGCTGGTGGCGCCCGGGGCAGGCAGGCGAAGGCGGACACCTGGCTGGCGGTCGGAAGCTGTCCTTCTGACGAAGGGCTGAGGGTTGAGGGCACACAGAGTCGTTCCCCGCTGCGAGCCCCCCCTCAGTCGTGGCCCTGAGCTGCTCCTCCAGCATCCTGTGGGGGTCTCATGAGGGCCCCCAGCTGCAGGTGGCAGCGCAGGGGTGAGTGGGTGGGCTGCTGAGAATGACGATTTAGCTTCAAACAGAGAGGAGGTGGCTGGGCAGAACCCGGGACATGTGTTCCCAGATGCTTTGGCTGTGGCCGCCTCACTGTCTTCAGAACCTCTTATTTCCTTGTGCCCCTGAGGGGGGGACTCAGGAGGGGTAGGGGAGGGACCAGAGGCCGGGGACCTTGCTTCTGTGCGCTGGGCAGGGGGGTTGGAGAGCTTGTGCTGAGCCAGTGGGCTCTCAGGGGGCGGGCTGGGCAGCTGGTGCTGGGGTGGCGTCACTGTTGGGGGGCTCAGTGCCCTGGGGCTCTCTGGAGGGCTGATTGTGGGGCCAGGGGACTCGTGCACAGAGGGGACACTGGGCTGAGCAGGTCTGTAGGAGGAGGACAGGCTTGGGTGCCTCCTGTCTGCTCTGGGCACCCCGTGTGCCCTGGTAGGAGAGGCCTTCCTGCCCAGCGGGGAGCTGCTCTCTTGGCTCTGCCTTGAGGCCTCAGAAGAATGCGGCCCCCGAGTTGGTCTGGGCAGGCCGGGCTCCGAGGTCCTGTTCTGCTCAGATGTATGGCTGGAGCGGTGCCAGGGAACTGCCCTCCGGGGCTGCTTGGAGAGGCTCATGGCCCTGTCCACGCGCACCTGACCCTGAGCCCCACCGTCCTCCGCCTCTGGGTTTCGGCTGATCGCTGGCGGGGGGCTGAGGTCCCCGGCCAGCTTCCCGGGGTTGCAGCTGCTCCTGCCGCCCCCGGGCCCTGTTTTGCAGGGCCTGGTGGGGGTGGCCACATGCCTGCTGGGCAACAGGTCAGTGGGGCTCATGGAGGCTCCTAGCTTTGGGGAAGCCCATGTTCTCCGGGCAGAGCTAGCCTCTCCCAGCCCTGGCACGTGGGTCCCTTCAGGGGAGCTCCCCACCAGCTTGCTGCTTTCGGGGGGCTCCAGAGAAATGAAGGACTTGTCCATCAGGATTTCCAGGGGCGGCGGGGGGAGGTGCTCTGGGTCCTCTGCTTCATGGGGAGGGTCCTCCCTCGTGGGCGCTGCCGGCAGAGGGGGAAAGGCGGGAGCGAAGGGCCTCCAGCCTGGGCCCGCTGCGGGAGAAATTTGGGGCTTTGGATACAAAGGGGCAAGCCCCCTGTAAATGGGAAATCTGGGGGGCATGATGGGGACCCCCCACTTCCTGAGGCAGGGGCCCGGCCCGGAGTCTTTGGACTCACCCAGTGTCTGCAGACTCTCAGTGGGACTGAATGTTTCAATGAGTTTCTTGACCGAGGTTCTGGGGGGATGGCCCCTGCCGGCCCAGTCCTGGGCCCTGGCAGCCTCCCCGGCCCTCTCCCCTGGTGGGATGGCAGCTGGAAGCCGCTCAGCTGTCCCCTGCCAGGGCCGTTCACCCTCCGGGCGGGGACTGCGTGTCTGCGGAATGCTCTTGTCCTGACTTGGCAAAATGCTGAAGCTCTTGGTCAGCGAGGCCTTCAGCTTGCTGATGGTGCTGCTCGGGGCGCCCCTGCCGTGGTGGTCGGGCCGCAGAGATGCTGCTCTGGGCAGCAGAACCTGCCCCCTGCTCTGCCCCCGCCCCCGGGTGCCCAGGGCGTAGAAGGCCTCCAGCCGCTGGCTCAGGTCTCCCTGGACCCTCCGCAGCTCCTGGAGGGTGAGCTCCTCCACGTGGCCCTTCAGACACGCCTCTGACTGGGACCTCCTCTGCCTCATGGGGCCCCCCCTGCTGCCATGGACCGTGCTCGGTCTTGACGGGACCACTGTCCTCTCCTCCTCCTCAGCCCAATCCAGGTGCCCAGAGGACACAGGGACAAACTTGATCCTCTCACTGATGGCTTCCTTCATCTTCAGAATCATTTCCCGCGCTTGGGAACTCCTCAGCCTCCCGGGGAGTAGCTGAAACGGGCCCTCCGGGCCAGCAGGTGAAGACCGCGGCCGTGGATGCAGACTGTCTTCCCCCTCCTCTGTGCTGCTGTCTTCTCCGGCACCGAGGGAGGGAGTGGTCACCAACCCGGAGCCTTTAGGAAGATGTGCGTCCAGGGAGACCCCGGCCGCAAAGGAGTCGCATGCATTGCCTTTGCCCAGCCCTCCAGGCCTGCGGGGAGCACTTTCTGGGCCTGAGCTGGAGGGGCCGAGGCTCCCTGCTCCACCCTGTGCTGCTGGCTGCACCTTGACCCCAGGAGGCCCTGAGAGCGGCTGGTCCTGGGGTCGGTCTGCACCCCTCCAGAACGGGCTTTGCTGCCAGGTATGTCCCAACAGCCCGGCCTCCGCCGTGGGGGGAACCCCTGGCTTCCACTCTGCAGGCTCCGGCATTAGGTCCCAGCTGGCTTGCTTGCCCAGCCTGTCCACCTGGTGCACAGACTCACTGTCCGCACCGATGCCACTGTCCTCAGAGCACAAGGGTAGGCCCTGCACCCCAGGGTCGCTGTGGCCGCTCGCCAAGCTCTCCAGCTGCCCCAGAGTCCTTAGGAGGCGCTCATCCATACCCCTCTTCACGCTCAGCTGGTGTTCCAAGTGGCTGGCCATGGCTTGGAGGTGGCTGCCGGAGCCCTCCAGGCAGCCACTGGTGAGCGAGGCCACCGCGCCCACCAGCACCTGCAGCCGGCTCACCGTGTATTGCAGCAGCTGCTGCAGGAGATCCGGCTGCTCCCGGGGCTCCCCTTTCCTCAACGGCCAGGCCAGGCCCTCCCCGACTTCCTGGAGGAGCGCCTCTCCATCCCTGGAGATCTCCCCCAAGAGCTGGTTGGCCTCCTCGAAGCACAGCAGCAGGAAGCTGACCATGGGCTGCAGCAGCTCCCGGGTCTGGGTAGCCTGGTGGGTGAGGCTCAGGATGGCTTCGTATTTGGAGAGGCAGGAGTGCAGGTAGGTGTAAGCGTGCTGGTGGGCCTTCACCAGGGGCTCGGGGAAGTCCACTTTGCCTTCAGACCCCTGAGCGGGAAGGGCGGTTTGGCAACGGAGGCCCTGCTGCCTGGACCTGGGGCATTTAGGCTTCTTTTCCCACAGGGAGCTCCCCTGGGTGGTACTCTCTGCACTCTCTTCCCCACAAAAGGCTTCCCCCTGCGACTCCCGGGAGCTCTGTGTCTTGAATGGAATGTCCTTAGCCATGTGGCTTTGTGATGTGTTCAGCTGGGATGGGGAGGTTTTGGTTTCTGGGGTCAGTCCTTCCAGATCTTCCCTGTTGCCTGCAGTGGAATCTCTTGTGAGCTGACAGTGACCTTCAGCCAAGGTTTGGGCCCACCCGGGACCTGGCTGCGCCTCTGTCGGCCTCTGTCCCTGGGACAAGGCCCCCCCAGAGTCATAGCAGGTGGAGCTTCGGTCCAGCACGGGGACGGCGCCCCTCTCACTGCCCCCCGCACTTCCTGGCAGAACTGCTTTGGGCTTTTTAAAAAACTGGATGCCACTCTTAGCCACGCTGTTAATGATGTCACTGTGGGACGGTGTACACCCCATGATTTCAGCTTGTATTCATCTCCTGCCCTCAACCCTCGTAATTTCTAAAGAATCACATTGAAATAGCAGCAAAAGGCAGTCTTACTAGTCCATCCAGGCAATTTCCAGGCCAGAATCCTTTGAAGTCTGTGGTATCGTGTCCTCAACTCGGAACGAGCTTTCTGACTCCCTGGCCCCCGTGTAGAGGTGATGGTGCCTGTTGTCCGATGTTGTCCGAAGTTTTGACCCCTTTGCGGTCAGCGAGCAGCGGGGCAATTGTGAAGGACCGCAGGCTCCTGGATTAGGGGCCTGCGTTAGCTCGTGTCCTGGCAGATGTGGACGGCAAGTGGGACTTTAAGCCTATTAGGTTAATCACGCCCCAGCCAGTCAGCACCGGCAGTGTGCTCTAATATAGAACTTCTCGGCACTTACTCTCTGGGGAAGCGGATTATCTCTGCACGTGCTTATGCTTTTAATTCTGTTCAGAGGCCATATGAAACCTGGAGAAATGAGCCGTAATTGCACAAGGCTCTGGAAGAGACACATTTGTGGGAAAGAAGCAAGGGCGCCCCGATGACAGATCCTGGCAGAGGAGTGACCTTCACAGTGTAAGAAGGGCAAACCAGCCAGGGTGCTCCAACCTGCTCTTCAACACACAGTTCCCACTGACGGCAGGAGGAAGAGGGCCTTTTGTTTAACCATTTCCCAGTTTTGGACATGTAGCTTGTAGCAATTTTCAAGTTTCCTTCATAGAAAAGAAAATTCATGGAGCATCTTCTAAAGTTGCTGAAGTTGCTGATATTCTGGCTTTGTAGTTTTTCTTTTCTTTGACGGAGCCCTGTACAACCAAGGAAAACAACACTGTGGGTGTCCTGACAGTTTCCGAAGCAGAAAGGACTTAGCGATACCTTGTCTGCTGTGAGCAAGCTGGAGACGGGCTGCTGGGCCTGGGCTCGGCGGATGCCTGTCACAGCCCACAGCCCCAGAGTGCATCATTAATAAAGTTCTCCAGCCTGTTTGTTTGAAGCAGCACTCATGGGAGACAGCGCTGACTCAGTGCCTGGGGGTGCGCTGTTAGGCATCGAGAAGTAGTTAAATTTGCCACAGCGGCAGGCTGGCCCAGTAAACAGCAGCACGGGGAGGAAGGCTCTTCCCTCTTCCAGTGAACAGAAGGCTTCTGTATGTAAATTCTTCTCCTCTCGGATTTGGGTCCTTGCTGGGACCATCTTTGTGAAAACCTTTCATCTAAGTGGCTAGAAGTAGATCATTTCCAAACCAATGATCAAAATAAAAGTATTTGCCAGGAGGCTCAGCTGTCAGATAGCTCTGCCTTGTAGACTGGTTTTCTTGCTTCTTCCAAGTAACTTAGAAAGTTCTTTATTCACTGCCACTCAGTTTTTCATTAAGACTTACTTTTGTTTTTCTTTCTTTTTAAGCTAGGGTCTCTGAGTGGAAATGTAAAATGGCCCCACAGCTTTGGAAAATGATTTGATAGTTACACATACACCTATCTTATGACCCAATCAATTCCATTCCTAAGAATTTGCCTGGGTATTGAATGCATAGGTCCACAAAAGGGACTGGCATGAGAATATTTACATTGGTGTTATTCATAATAGCCTCAAATTAGAGAGAATTCAAATGTTTGTCAACAGGGAAATAAGTTTGGCATAATTACCCAATAGAATACTTCCCAAGCAATAAAAGGAACCAACTATTGAAACATGAAAACAACCTAAATTTAAAATATATAATATTGAGTGAAAAAGGCAGACATAACAGAATACATACTGAATGATTCCATTTACATGAAGTTAAAGAACACATAAAACAAATCTCTAGTTATAGAATTCAGGAAAGTGGCTACCTCTGGGAAGAGTTATTAAGTGGGCATGAAGGAATTTCTTTCCCCCCCCAAATATATTGGTATATATTTTTATTGATTTTAGAGAGAGGAAGGTAGAGGGAGAGAAACATCAATGATGAGAATCATTGATCAGCTACCTCCTGCACACCCCCTACTGGAGATTGAGCCTGCAACCCAGGCATGTGCCTTGATGGGAATGGAACCATGACCTCATGGTTAATGGGTTGACTCTCAATTACTGAACCACACGGGATGGGTGAAGGAATTTCTTAGAGTAATGAAAATGTTCCATATCTTGACTTGGGTTGTGGTCACATGCTTACATTCAGAAGTAAAAATCACTTGAGCTGCACACTTAAGCTGTGTACTTTACTCTATGTATGCTTTACTCTGTGCCTAAAAGAGTTCCAGCTACAATGCTGTTCATCTTGGAAAAAGGTCCCTGTGTTAGTTGCCTATTGTTACATAACAAATTACCCCCAAATTTAGCAGATTAAAACAGCAAATGTTATCTTGTTATGAAACCTGTTTCTGTGGGTCAAGAATTTGGGAGCAGCTCACTGGGTGGTTCTAGCTATGGGTCTCTCCTGAGGTTGCAGTCATCTGAAGGCTTGACTGGGGCTGGTTGATCTACCCAAGTAGATCATTCACATGAAGGCCTCTATTGTTTGCTAGGTGTTTGCAGGAGGCCTCCGTTCCTCTTCACATGGACCTCTCCACAAGGCTACTTGAGTGCCCTCACAACATGGCAGCTGACTTCACCCAGACTGGGCAGTTCAAGAGAGAGCAAGGAGCAGGTTGTTCTGTCCTAATCTTAGAAGCAATACACTTTCATGTTCTCCACATTCTGTTTTTTTTAGAAGCCAGTCACTAAGTATAGTTCATATTCAAGGAGAGAAAAAATTAGGCTCTGTGTTAAAAAAATCACTAAATAAAAGTATATGGACATATTATAGGTTAAACCACGACATCAAAAACATAACTTTGTAGAGTATACATTAGTTTACTAAGAGCTCATCCTTACCCTTTGGCATGTTAAATAAATTCCACCCCGTGTTTTTTTTTGTTTGTTTTGTTCTTTTTCGTGTGGCCCTGAACTAATTGATCAGCAAAATATGGTTCTAATGTGACATTAATTTTGAGCCAAAATTGGAGGTCATTCAAGCAACCTGAAAAAGAAAATGTTTTATTTCTCAAGTCCCATCAGCTTCACTAGTGAGCTCTCCTGAACCATGAGAGCTAAGAAAAATTTCTCAGATCAGATCTGAACGGATGCTCTTTGCAACACAATTCCCTGGTCCAGATGCGGGTGATCAGACAACAAGCAAGCAACTACTGTATAGAGCAAGCAGGAAGAGAGAGCTAGAGTTTGTGTTCCGGGCATTATGTAACAGATACCATTTCACTAGCTTACGTCCCCTGCTTTGCTGGGAAGAGAATCATTAACAGTCATTAAAAAATAACCTGGCTACTGTTGTGTACCTCAGAGCAAGCCATCTAGAGTTGCTCATTCCCTACACAGTCTCCTCTATTATTGACATCTTACATTAGTGTGGTACATTTGATACAGTTAATGAACCAGTATATTGATACATAATTATTCACTAAAGTCCATACTTTATTTAGATTTCATTAGTTTTTACTTAACGTTGTTTTTCTGTTTCAGGATCCTGTCCGTAACAACACATGACGTTTAGTCATCATGATTCTTTAGGCTCCTCTTGGCTATGATTGTTTCTCAGACTGGCCTTGTTTTTGATGACCTTGACAATTTTGAGAATTGCCGGTCATATTGTAGGTTGCCCCTCAATTGGGATTTGTCGAATGTGTTTCTCATGATTAGATTGGGGTTATGGGTTTCTGAGAGGGAGATCACAAAGGTAATGTACCATTTTTATTACATCATATTAAGAATACATTCCATCAACGTGATTTATGATCGCTGATGTTGACCTTGATCACCTACCTGGCTGATGCACTGTGTGTCAGGTTGCTCAGCTGAGAAGTTATGGTCCCCACCTTTCTCTATTGTATTCTTTCCAACTACTGTGAGCAGCCACACTTAGGGAGTGGGGAGTTATGCTTCCCCTTGATATAAACATGTTCAAAGCTTTGATACAAGTTGTGAAATTACTCTCCAGAAAAATCGCACCAGTTCACATTCCCAGCAGCCGTGTGAAGACGTATCTACTTTATGGCAAACTTGCCAGCATTGGATAGTATCCTTTAGAAAACACTTCTGATTTGAAAGAGGAAAATGACATCTCATTTTAATTTGCATTTATAAATTTACTGAAGAGTTTACCTATTTTAAAAATTATATGATTTGTGGCACATTTACATATTTTCTTTCAGGGTTTACTTGTAGATCTTTATTTTTTAAAATTAAGGTGTTTAACCACGTTTTGTTAATTTTCAGGATATTAACATTTTAACTGGTCATATATGTTGCCATGCTGCCAGTTTTTTTTAAGTTTTTCTTTTAATTTTGTTTATGATCCTTTTTGGGAGTACAAAAATTTTCATTTCACATAATCAACTCTTTCAGTCTTTTTCTTCATAATTTCTTTGTTGTCATATTTAAAAAGGCTAACTTTGTACTTTGTAAAATACCTGGACAAATGTATATTTAGGAAGTTATTATTAGTTTTGAATTATTATTTTTAGAAGTTGAGCTCCCATGAAATGGGAGAACATGGCCGTTTGGGCTTTGTCTCTGAAACTGTTAACAGTGGACTCATTTCAGGATGGATCAATGTAAATTATGGCCTTTCTTATGGGTTTCTGGGCTGGCTTAAATATTTTAAAAATTCTCAAAACGAGCCCTGGCCAGGGTGGCTCAGTTGGTTGAGCGTTGTCCCATGCACCGAAAGGTTGCTAGTTTGATTCCTGGTCAGGGCACATATCTAGGTTGTGGGTTCTATCCCTGGTAGGAGTGGGTATGGGAGGCAGCCAATTGGTGTTTCTCTCTCACATATATGTTTCTCTCTCTCTCTCCCTCTCCCATCCTCTCTCTCTAAAATCAATAAAAACATCGTTTTTAAAATTCTCAAAATGAAAGTGAACTGGCTGACATATAATACTAAGTTTTTGGGGCCACTGATGGCAAACTAGTGGGGTGACTTGAAAATGTATAAGTGAGCACGTACGTGAGGATGAGCTTTAAGGTGAAGGAGGAAAAGAAGTGTGGTTATTCATAAAGAAGCTATTTTGATCACCATCCTTTGGTAATTTGTATACGCAAATGAGCAGTCAGAATAGAGCCATAGAACCTTTCAGGTAATGGGGTGGTGGGGGCGGCCATGAGCATGTATTTCAATAAGCAGCTATTTCCCAAAAATATATTTTTTAAATATATTTTTATTGATTTCAGAGAGGAAGGGAGAGGGAGAGAGAGATAGAAACATCAATGATGAGAGAGAATCACTGATCGGCTGTCTCCTGCACGCCCCCTACAGGGGATCAAGCCTGCAATACAGGTATGTGCCCTTGACCGGAATCGAACCTGGGACCTTTCAGTTCACAGGCCAACACTCTATCCACTGAGCCAAACTGGCCAGGGCCCCAAGATATTTTTAGAACAATCTCATTTAGAAGTTTCTTCTGAGCTATTTTTGGTTGTGATATAAAATCAGTCTAATTACTGTTGGTTGTACTCCACAAGGTAAAATAATAAGTGGCATGAAACCAGACTATGTGTGGCGGACTGGGATGTGGATAGAATGTTAACGGGCATGCTCTCCTCTCTCCTTGTACTCCCAGACTTGGTCACAGCCCTGTGGGAAAAGCCCCCCACTACCCACCCCGCCTGCCTCCCCTCACCACTAGTTAGATACCCGAGCTAAGAGAGGGACAGAGTTTGGAGAGAAGCCCCAGGGTTGTGTGTGGGTGTGGGACTCCCCGTGCCCTACCTCTGATCTCCAGGCTTCATCTGCAGGGTCCTGAGAGAAGAGAAGCCTGTGCCCCTTTCTGGGCCCCACCCTGAGGCTGCAGAGGGCAGGGCAGCAAGCCTTGGGGAGAAATGAATGCCCCGGGTCGTGTCGTCTTGATGTGGCAGAGTCGGAATGGTGGTGTGGCACGTCTGTACAAAAGGATGGAAGCTTGTCTGCCCCAGGCTCCTACAGGTCAGAGCAGCAGAAGAGCACAACACAATGTCCTGAGGCTTCCCTGGAGAATAACATTTAGCAGAGACGGGGGAGAGCCCGGGGGTCCGCCCAGTTGAGGTGTGAGAACCAGGGAGGCTGGAGCTGCCCCACATGGAGAGGACGAATGAGACCGCCCTTGGGTCCCACGGACCACCCAGGTCACCTCTCAGGGAGCCCAAATCATGCCCAGAGTTAGACAGGACAGACTAAGACCAAGAAGCGGGCTCCTCAGATAAGCCCTTGGGAACTGAGATTCAACGCCAGGGAGGACAAGGGGAAGGAGAAAGAGTTTGAAACCTAACTGTGGCTGAATGATAAACTTGCATTGACTAAGGAATGACTGGATTTGGGTGAGTTTATCTGAGGGTGACGAGATGAAATTTTCCGTGCTTTGAGGCAGAATGGAGGCTCAGGCCAGAAATTACACTCAATTACGGGAGAAGAGAGAAAATGACGTGGGTGCGCACTGGAGTCAGTGACTGTGAAATCTCTACCGGCTCCAATAATCACAGGCGGCCGGGTGTCAGCAAGATCTCAGTGGGACCACGGAGTCACTACGGGCTGCTCTTCCAAGTTAGGACCTGATCTGCGGCTGCGGCTCAAAAGGCCGACACAATGTCTTGCCGGAAGTCGTGACAAAGTCCATTCAAACTTCTGTTCAGAACGGTCCCTTTTATCAGAGAGCAGAGTTAACACTTGGTGGTGGAACAAACAGATTTTTAAAGTTCTGAGGAGGCTCAGTCTGGGTTAGAAGCCCATGACTCAAAGGGGGAAGGTATGACATGGCAGGTTGTTGGCTAGCTCTGTTGGGCCCTCCAGCCCTCTCTCCACCCCTCCATCTCTCTCAGTGCCCTGGGAGGCAGAGCCTAGGCATCCTGCCCTCAGAGACCTTGGTGGGAGCTCGGAGGGAGGGAGCAGCGTGAGTCGGGGTATTGATTCTGTCATCTCCCTTTGGGAGAGTCTCTTCAGCCCCCAGGCTTCTTCCTTGCTGGGGAGTGAAGGGCCCGGCCCTGCCTCTGCCATTGCTGCTGGCAGCTGAAGAGGTTGGTTAAGGTTCTTAACTAATGGCCACTGGCCCTTTAAATCTGGTATCCATGGCACCAGAGGCGATGCCATTATGATGTATGTGCTGCCTGTAGGGAAGCAGGCTGGTGCCCTCAGAGGAGGACTCCACCAACAGGGAGGCAAGTCGCAGCCTGCCACCACCACCCAGGCTCTGTAATTGGAATCCGCTGATGGGCTCAAAGGAGCCCATTATAAAAACACCTATTTCCATACACTCCCAACCAACACTCTAAACAATTTGCACGCTTGCCGAGGAAGACCCATGAGGGATTGAAAGGATTTTTTCTGGGTGACATTGAGGAGACAGTGACATGATTTGGGTAAGTTGCATTATATAAGGACTCTTGTCCCCACCCAGGCCTCTGACGAGACCCCTTTCCTCCTAAGGCACAGGTGAGCACCCTGGACAAAGCATTCTATTATTTTAGGCACAAGAATAGAGTTTTGTGTACCCACACCAGGAAAAACAGAAACCTCAAGAGGCCAAAAATAGCCAGGCAGACCCCAAAGGAAGTTGTCCTAAGCTCCCCAAGCTGCTCGCTGGCCGATTGAACCAGCTCTGGGAAGAGCGCAGCCACTCCCCGTGGACAGGAGAGCCCTGTGGGGTCTCTTCGGAAGGGAGAGAGTAATAAGGGAACATGGGGGTTCCACTGCTTTATTCTCTTCTCGCCACCGAGGGAAGAACCGTGGGGGCTTGTTTTTCTTGGTCTGAGCTAACTTCCCTCAAGGAGCTTCTCCAGAGTTGCATGTAGTTGCTCGTTCAGGTCACCAGTACTGACCCTACAGACACTCAAGAGAATTGTCCTAGTGAAAGGACACATTCATCTTCAGAACTCGAGTCACTGCCTTCTCCACAGACGTTACTTTCCTTCGTAATACCTCTCTACATCCAACTCTGCCCCCCTCCTAATGCCGCCCCCCTCAGTCAGGCCGCCCCCCTGCCTACAACAGCCACCTGCGGGATCTCCTCGGCTGTTCAGTCCCTCTCATAGTGATTTGGGTTCAAAGCATTGGATCCAGTCTTTTCCTTCATGAGGTTCCATTCATTTTTTTTTCTGAAGCATCTCTTTCTGTTCATCTCCCCCTCATCCCAGGACCCCAGCACCTTACCTCTCACCCCCATGCATTCTGCACCAAATCTAGGCTCTTTGGCCTGGATCTCAAGGTGTTTCCTCCAAAAACGTATGAAACCATCCTATGCATTGCTCCTGTCTTTGGCCCACTGCTGCTCATGTTTCTCCCTCTCTGGCTTGCATATTCTTCTTCTCTTTTCCTCAAAGAACAATTCAAATTCTACTTCCTCTATGTAGGGTTGCAATTTTAAGCAAATAAAGTACCCAAATATGCAGTTAAATTTGAATTTTGGATAAACAACAAAAGTGTCTTAAAAATGTGGGACATATTTATGCTTAAAAATACCTGTTGTTTTTCTGAAATTCATATTTAATTGGGCACCCTATATTTTACCTGTCAACCCTACCACTTCAGAACCTTTGTTTAATGACCCAGCTCTCCCTATCTCCGACTTTTATTTCCTAAAGTATCTACTTCTGTTTTTCATTATATGCTATCTTCTACTTATTGACTATATGCATAGAATTAACACTTATTGAGCAATTATATCAGACTCTGTACTTTTTTATTTTTATATAATCGTTTATTGAATTCTTACAAGAAATGTGTGCTATCCATTTTATAAATGAGGAAGATGAGTCTTTGAGAGGTTATTTGATTTGTTCAAGGTCCCAAAACTAATTAAAGTTCAACTTTGATCTCTCTGTAGGGTGACCATCTTGTTCTGGTATCCTTGGCATTGTTCTGATTTTAATGTTGAAAGTACCTTCCCAGAAGCTCTCTCAGTTCTGGGCTAAATCTATATATCTGACTTTAAAGCCTGGAGTCTCTCCCACTCCCCCCTTTTTTTTAGAGTTTTAATGTTTCTTCCTCTCAGGTTATAGAGTTCTTAACGTAAGGGTGTTTACTGATACTAAGAATTACTTAGTAAATGCTTGACAAATGAGGACCAGGAGCTCCCCTCAGAGCCCGCACCTCTTTGGATTGCAAGAGCTGAGGACTGTGTGGACCAGTGTGCTGGGGACGGCCAATCTTAGATGCAGCTGAGACCTGAGCATGGCCAGCATCCATGATGTCACTGGACACTGCTTGCAAAGATGTTAGGGCATTGTTACTAGCAACAGTTCTTTTGATTTGGTGAAAATGCAGCTCCAGGGTAGGTGTGTGGTGCCTCGCTTGACAAGTGGAACCTTGAGAGACTCCCTGCTTTGAAGTCTGAGTTAAGGCATGGGGAAGGCTGGAGAAACAGAAACCACGGGGCCAAGAGAAGGCCTGCATAGGGTGGGCAGCAATCTCATCAGCACCTTGCTGGGTGGACATCTCATCAGCACCTTGCTGGGTGGACAGCGCCCAAGGAAGCTGAGAATTTGGTGTGTTTTTTTGCAGGGACTGTGCTTTTGTGCAATGGGCACATCTCCAGAACATGGTTATATTATTACGTAATAACCGAGCTGTTAACATGATGCTAGGCAGGTGTCGTTGTTATGCTACAGAGCGGTTAATGAGGTGTGATGGGAAGGGCAGAAACAATAGACTTCCATTCTCCAAGGCCATCTGTATGACTTGTCTCAACTTCATTTTGAACACAGGTCATGATGGAGCACATGTCAAATATAAAAACTAAGTAAGCTGTCTGTGGAGAAATCATTTGTAGAAATCACTTGCTATTTTAAAATTATTTATTTAAATCATATTGATAAATGAGAAGATCTCAAGGCAACTTTATTTTCAGTTGCTAAATTTAACTTTAAAATGCTAGAATTTTTAAATATGCTTTTGTTTCAGGCTTTTAAGAAAACATAACAGATATGGGGCATAAAAATTAGCCAGGGGTTTCTATTTTGAACAGTACTGAAAGATTCCTAGTCCCTTTTCTTTAGAAATTGGTGGTGGCTTTTCCCCAAAGGACAGTTGGGGCCATCCTGGTCAGGCTTCAACCTCTTTTCAGCCCGTGCTGTAGGTTCTCCTCCAGCTATATATAATGTTTCAGAGAAGAAGAGAGAGGGGATCAAGCCTGCAACCCGGGCACGTATCTTTTTAAAAAATATATATTTTATTGATTTTTTACAGAGAGGAAGGGAGAGGGATAGAGAGCTAGAAACATCAATGAGAGAGAAACATCGATCAGCTGCCTCCTGCACACCCCCTACTGGGGATGTGCCCACAACCAAGGTCATGCCCTTGACCAGAATCGAACCTGGGACCCTTCAGTTCACAGGCCGACGCTCTATCCACGGAACCAAACCGGTTAGGGCCGGGCATGTATCTTTGACTGGAATCAAACCTGGGACCCGTGAGTCTGCAGGCTGATGCTCTATCCACTGAGCCAAATTGGCTAGGGCCAGCTAGATTCTTTACTCTTTTCCACACACACCTTAGCTTTTTTGCCTCCAAACATTCCTCTTGCAAAGTGTCATGGTTAAGAGTTTAATCTCTCGAACTAGACTGCCTGAGTTCAAATCCTGGTTCTGCTACTATGGCGTGATCTTGGGTGAGCTACCTAACTGCCGTGTGCTTTATTTCTCCCACTGGAAACTGAAGCTGAAATGACATTTCTCCATCAGGAGTGAAATGATTCATGAACATGCTTAGAACAACACACATCACACCCCAAGCACTCAGTAAATGCCAGCTCCTTGTTTTTATATCTGGATCTCATTATCCTTCCCACTTGGCTCAAAATGTCTCTGTCTTGACGCCTTTCCCAATCACCCCATCCTGTAAAGTGCGCTCCCTCTTGGGAAATCCCTAGTATTGACACTGCTATTGTTGGTTTTTTTGTTTGTTTGTTTTGTTTTGTTTTTGGCAGGTTGTTGATATTCTTTTCTCATGACCACACACTACAGTTTTTACCCCGCTATTTAATGAGCACTCACTTTGAGTCAGACCTAGGGCTCATGACCACACTTGGAGGCAGGTATTTCTTCTATTTTTAAAAAATCCTCACCCAAGAGAGAGAGCGAAAGGGAGGGAGAGGGAGGGAGGGAGGGAGAAACATCAATGTGAGAGAGAAACATCAATTGGTTGCCTCCCATAAGTGCCCTGACCCTGGATCAAACTTGCTACCTAGGCATGTGCCCTGACTGGGAATCGAACCTGCAACCTTTTGGTGCTCCAACCAATGGAACCACCCAGCCAGGGCCCCAGCTGCTGTTGAACATACCATACATACATAGTCTCCCCAATTTGTCAGCCGTCCGTTGACTGTTTCTATAGTATTCCTCACTGAAGAGAAACCTTAGTTGTGATGTAGCCAAATCTCCCATCTTTTGCTTGAAGGTTTGTGCTTTTGCAGGCTTGTTTTACGAAGTCAGCCCCTACCCCACATACATAAAGATATTCTCCTAGATTTCTTTTCTGCCTTTTAAATGTGGGTCTTAATTCATCTGGAGTTCACCTTTGTGTATGGTGGATGTGGGAAACCCAACTTCATTTTTTTCTTCATAAACTAAGCCAGTTTCACCAATACAATCTTCTAAATAATTTACATTTTTCTCATTAATGTGTGGTTCCACCTTTACAAATACTGAGGTGCCATGGGTCTGCTTCTGAGTTCTCTATTGTTCACTGTTCAGTGATTGCACTAGTACCACACATTTTTATCACCGTGTGGTAATGACATCATATCTGGCAGGGCCGGTTTCCTCCCTTGGCTCTTGCTTTTCAAAACTGGCTTAACTATTTCAAAATTTATTTTTCCTTACATATTTTATAAGTTTATTGAAGTTCCTTAAACGTTGAGTTCCTGCTGGAATTTTGGTGGTTATAAAAGTAAACTTGGAGTTTAAATGGGCATTTTTACAATGTAAAGTCATCCTATCCATGGAATATCTTCATTTATCCAATATTCTTGTATGTCCTTAAGTAGAGTTTTAAAATTTTCTCCATAAAGTTCCTGGATATTATGCTTTAGCATTTAATTGCTATGCTGAATGGTATCTTATTGCCTATTATATTTCCTGGGTGTTTACTGCTGATGTACAAGAAACAATTGATTTTTAGAAATTGATCCTGTACTTGGCAACCTTCTTGAACTCACTTATTACTTCTAATAGCTGATTCTGTTAAGATTTTCTAGGCTAATGATTTTATCATTTGCAAATAGAAATATTTTAGGGGCTCTACCTAGTGCTCTGCTTTGATATTTTGCATTTAACTACCCCTGCTAGTTGGACTCCAATCTGGTACCCCAATTCTGACAGCTGGATGTCTCTTGTATACCCTGATTCTGGAAGCAGAATTCTTTTCTTCCCCCCTCTGAATGATATCCTGCTCACTACCTCAGTCCATGCAAGAGCAGTGACACTGTCTTCTTTTGCCTATTCCCTCCAATCCTCTCATGGTTTGGTAGACTCTCTCTAATGGTTTGGTGTCCTGGGAATTTGCCTGTGTGCGCTATATGGTGTTTGGGTGTAGCAGAAAAAGCCAGTGGCCTGGCTGGTTCTAACAGAGACTTTTATTGTCATTAAGAACAACTCAGCTAGCCACACCCTGTCATTTACTAAAAGGGGTATCTCAGAGGAATAATGTAAATCAGCAATAAAAGTGAACTGTATACCTGTGGAAACTTCATCAATCGCCTCTTCTGTCACACATGGATCTTTATGAGTTTCTGTGCTCACTGGCAATAGGGAACATTTATAGTTACTTAAAGCCAACCAAGGGCAGATTGCCTTCCTCCTTTTCATCGGTTAAAGAGTTGGGCGGGGTCATGCAAGAACAGGATAGAAGAGAGCAGGGAGAGGGAGGTGGAGTCGCCCCCCTCCCCCATGGAGAAGTAAGCCTCTGCCTCACACTATCATCCCTGAGAGAGCAGGAAGACGCTAAACCTGCAGGGACAGAGAAACTGGCAGCTGACCAGGAACTGTGGGATGGTCATGGCATTTACCTGTTGTGCAAGTGCTAGGGTTTTAATTGACAGCATGCCCCACCCCATTCAGCAATGTGATGTGACTGCTGCAAACACCGGTTTTGATACTTTGAGCTACGCTAATGGAAGCATAGGACGCAGAAAGAGGTGGCCGCTTCTCTCCTCTCCACACGACAGGGCACCCGGTTTCCTTCCTGAGCTCTAGACAAGCTGAGGTGCACGCCTCAGAGTCCCTCAACATGCGGGTGAGTGGGGTCATCACCCTGTCCTATAAGGAACAGCCTCAGGGGACAGAGAATGCTTGTCCTCTGGACCCTGCCTAGGAGTCAGGTCCGATCTGTAAGTTCCCTGGGGTAGAAAGAGGAGGAAATGCGGGGAGTGGACCTTAGCTCCCAAGGTAGGAAGGACTTCTCAACAAGGCTGACGACAGGGAAAATGGTTGCTTTCAAAGGAAGGGCGTTCTTGCAGAGACATGAATAGGCATTTATTCAGTATCAGCCGCTGCCAGGCACTGTGCTTGGTGCACGGAGAAGTACAGGGTAGTAATCTGTACATCAGAGCCAGAACAAAGGGCCAGGAGAGAGGTGTTAGGGTGTAGCACTACGGACTCGGTGTTAAAAACCTCAGTCATGGGAAGCAATGGACGTATTTTCTTCATCAAGGGGACTCATTAAGTGTCAAATAACACCTTCCCTTCCCCTGGATGATGGAGATCCAGGATGTCAGCCTTCGTGCTGTTGTCACAGTTACATCACTTTCTGTTTTTTGGGGGAGGGAGAAGGGGACCAGGAGAGGAGAGGGTGAGAAGGGCCAAAGCAGCAGGGGAAATGAACTTCTGGGGTGACTGCTCACTTCTGCCTCTACACTGACCCCCTTGGGTGTAATTATCCAACTTTGGGCAGAGCACTGACCAGGCTTTTTACAGCCAGACCTGCAAACAGGCAACTGACCGATGGACCTCCTCTGGGCTGTGCACGGGGCTAGACGCTGGGGACCCCCAAACGGACCTGACCAGGTCCCTGCCCCAAAGAAGGTGGTAGGAGCGCTTCTAGCTCCGGAGGCAGGTCTGGTCGCCGGCTAAGGGCTTTCATAGAAGAGTGTGCAGCGGGCCAAGGGCTGCTTCCCCGGTCACTGCCCTGGGCCAGGCGGGGTTCCCCGGAGCCCGCCTCGGGCTGGGGGGGGGTGGGGGGGTGAGTCCCAGCGGCCCACCTCCACGCCAGGTGAACCCAGGAGCACCCCACAGCGTTCCAACCTCCAGG
>NW_005871182.1:247475-265225 GCF_000147115.1 Myotis lucifugus
GTAGCGAATCGTACGAAGTGTATCGTCTTTCACCGTGAGAACGGTCCAGCAGCTGAGTCTACCTTACTACCTTTTATATAGCGACACATGAGTTGACACTTATCGTTACCTAGGGGATCCGAGGAGTCATGTTGTGGAGGGAGATCGCTGGGCTCCAGGTCCGGGCGAGCTGAGCGCGGTGTGCCCGTTGGGGCGGTTGGCGTCGCTGGGAGGGCCCCGCGCGCGGAGGCGCGGGAGCACCCGGAAGCCCGGCGGCCACCTGCAGTGGCGCCGGCCCCCCGGAGGCCTCCCCGGGGCGGCGTGGCCCACCCGTGAGGATGTGGGTGCTCGTTTCCCTGCCTCACGAAGGTTTGACTTGAGGAGGAGAGGCCGCGCCGCGTGGGGGACGGGCCGGAACCGGCGGTGGAGCTCCCGGCTCCAACCTTGACCGCCCGGCGCCCTGGGAGTGCCTCCCGCGCGCACGGGTGTGCGTGCTGGCTCGGCCCTGCCCTGGAAACGGGCCTCTCCAGCTCTCCCCGCGCGTATTAAACTGTTGAAGAAACCTTTTGCCAGTGGGAATGCAAAAACGAAACCAAATGACTTTGCTTCCAGGCTTTTGCTACCCCGAGATTCCTTCATTTTAAATCGTGGGAATCGGGAAGTTTGGAGAAACGCGCGAGACCTGCCCTGCAGAGAGGCGCGGGGTAGACCTCATCCTTGCGGCTTAGATGGATGGGTTTATAATGTCAGCTTTTTTTTACGTTTGATGTCAGTCAGGTGGTTCATTCCCCCAGAGACTCACAGGCAATTTGGATTTAAACGCGGAGACAGTGTTTTGATATGTATCAGAGGCTGATATTCTCATGGGGTGATAACTTGCTCTGTGCTCCCGGCTGGACGGTGGTTCATACTGTGGCGATATCTATAGGATAAAAATCATGCCTTTGAAATGTTTCAGCCCTCTTCGGAGAAACATCCCCCGACTCTTTTAATTGTACTTCTGCGTTCACATGGACAGTTGCCATACAGCAATCGGATGCACAATTTAAGCCGGCTCTATGGCAGATCACGTGGCGCAGGACATGCAGCCACTATGGAGGGAAAACAGAATGGAAAATGGCAGAAGTCTAGCTTTGTTCATTTTTATGCTGCAAAGCCTCCCCGGTTCTGTCCTATTTTGCTAACATAAATATGCATTTTTAAATGCTTTCGTTCGATATCGACGGACCTGGGCTGTAAGATTGGATCTTGAAATGTAATGAATATGTTTATTTCTATTTCATAGAAAATTTGGCACAGAATATGTTACGTGTGGGATTGATCTCAGACGTTTCAGATGATCAGATACAGTTCTCAACAGCAAGGCCTTTTCTTTTTTTAAAATGATGTTTTTATGGTGTCTTTTATTGTTTATAACAGCTTCAATTTGGGAACATACGCTAGTGTTCTTAATGTTACAGAATTAATTCTTTCCCCCTGTTTAAACCTACAAATATTCTGTTCCCTGGTTAATGATCTGTAATTACCTGTGCTGTTACGGGCTTGCTTAGTTTGTCAGTGTTTGTTGTTGTTGTTTGTTTGTTTTAGGCATCTCGGTATTGTTTGCTCACCTGGCCTTTCAGCAGCACAGCTTTCCCTCAGTGATGTTCAGGAGAACTTTCCAAGACCCGGGGAATGTTTTCTTCTGCCACGTTCCTCTGGCAGCCACTGGCCACATGTGGCTTTTGAGCGCATGTTTGGGCTAGAGAAATGGAGGACCTGAACTCTTAATTTGATTCAAATAATCACATGTAACTAGCAGCTACCTGCTCGGGAACCACAGCTTTCGACTATTAGTCCCTCAGGAAGTCTCCCTGCCCCCCTGACTCCAGCACTTATTAGTTACACAGTCATTACACCTTTCTTGTAGGCTGTAAGCCAAGTGAGGGCAAAGGCTTATCTGTTTTCTCTGTTTGCTATGCCCAGACTGGGATTTAGTAGTAAGAAACGTTCAATAAATATTTGTTGAAGGACTAAATTGACTTCTGGAGAGCAGGTATCTTTTGTGTTCTCTCTAGGCCTAGAGCAAACTCAGTATCAAATACTGCAAATCTCTGCTTAGTGATTGAACAGATTTCATGTAAATGGGTTGCTGAAGACGTATTCTAAATGCTTATTTTGGTTGGGTTACTGTTTTTGGAATCTCTTGAAGACTCACGAGAAAATGCTGTATGAAGTTGAATGATTCCAACTTGTGTGGACACAGCTTGGGTTTCCTGTTAGTGGAGTAGCTCAGGGATGCTGCCCTTTAACCATATTCCACATAAATCCGAGGGCATCCCTAGGCCTCAGAGAGGTGCCTTCGTGAGGCCCTAACCAGCCTTCAGCTACTCTGAAGAAGTTAGCGGGCCTCTCACTCACCACCATTCTGAGTTAGGGCATGGACCAGGAATCCTTGAGAAATCATAAGATATCATAGCCATGTTACAAGATGCTTTTGCTCAGAGCTGATTTGGGGTGATGGGATAGGATGGGATTCATATATAAATCAAAATTTGGGGAATTTGAGTCTACTTATTGTATCTGTTATGTACACAGTTAAATAGGGCCAACTTAAAAAAAATATCTTAAGGTTTACTTTGTATAACCCATTATCACCAGTTAACCATAGTAGGATTTGAAATGAAAGTATGTACTTGATTCAGGCTAGTATATCTCCAAGTTTGACCAATATTCCCAGGTGTCATGGCATCTAGAAATTGCTTTTGCAAAAGGATTCTAAGACTATAGAGGTCTATAGTTTTCTTTGGTGGGGCAGAATGTTGGGGTTTCATAAAGGAAAGGAAATAGAACTGGGAAAAAAAATGCAATGAAGACAAAATACAAAGAATGTTCACTCCAGTGGTTAGGTAATATAGCTTCTCTGAGCTTGAAGTAGCTACCATGTAAAATGAAGTTGATTACATTGTGTTGAGTGACTCATCTTTCCACCTTGAATCTAGGACTTGAATATTTACTATTAGGTATGTGTAGGCCACTAATCTAACTCCTGTGGCAAGTGATAGTATGTAAGATACAGTTCTTTTAAGAATCTCAATAGTGCAAGGAAATGAAAGGTGCTTTGGGGATCACTTCTAGAAAACATTTTTGAATGGAAAACCCACTCTGAAAAGGACATTTGAAAGGTGGCTCCTCTTAACCAACTCAGAATGATAACCACTTACTCACTCAGCTGAAGAATTATGAGTATCAAAAAACATGACTGAGTCTCAAAATGTGATTGCAGTCAGGTTACTCTTCCTAGAACACAGCTTGAACCCTGGGACAATCTCCTTTGAAATAATCAGTGGTTTCCCAGTGCTCATGGAATTAAAAGGTTTGGTCTTTGATCAGGTATTTAAAGTACTTCTGAGTATAGCCCTAAAAAACCATTACAGCCTTACCTCTCACTGTTTTCCGGGATGTAGCGTGCATTCCAGCCTACTGTTCCTCTAAGTGCTCTCCTTTTACATTTCTGCCCCAAATCTCTGCCTACACATCTTTCAAGACCTATACCCTAGGTCAGCGGTTCTCAACCTGTGGGTCGCGACCCCTTTGGGGGTCAAACGACCCTTTCACAGGGGTCGCCTAAGACCATCGGAAAACACGTATATAATTACATATTGTTTTTGTGATTAATCACTATGCTTTAATTATGTTCAATTTGTAACAATGAAATTGGGGGTCACCACAACATGAGGAACTGTATTAAAGGGTTGCAGCATTAGGAAGGTTGAGAACCACTGCCCTAGGGGATGCCTCCTTTACCACACCATTTCTGATTCTCAGGAGCTGCCATAGGGCATGTTCCTTGTACTTATGTTATGGAGCAAATCCCCTGTTTCATCATCTATTGCAATTAGTGCTATTTTATTCACCCTAGTAGACTGTAAGCATGGGACCATCTGTTACTCATTTTTTTATTTTCTGAAACATCTAGATCAGTGTAGTGCCTTGTAGGCAGTGGTTACACGTTTACTAGTAACGTGTTTAACAAGCTGTGCTAAAGGTAGCTTCATTCTCTGCATGTAATATTTTGTCCAAACTTACTGCCAAACACTTAGAGGCCAACAGGTAGAAACGCTGAGTTACTTCTACACTGAGAAGCTACAGTGTTGAAGGACGGTCGTCTTTGTGGCGTGGGTTACTTTTTAGAATTGATAGCATTTAAGGGAGATCACCATGCCATGTGACACCAATTCCTTGTTATATTCCTACTAGATGCCTGGTGCATGAGATTTGTGCACTTGCGGGGGGTGGGGGGGTCCCTCAGCCCGGCCTGTGCCCTCTCGAAGTCCAGGAGCCCTCAGGGGATGTCTGACTGTAAGCCAGCTCCCTGTGGGGATCTGGCCTAAGCTGGCTGTGGGACATTGCCATGGAGGCAGGAGAGGCTTCCGCCACTGCCGCTGTGCTGTACTCGCCAGCTGTGAGCCTGGCTTCTGGCTGAGCAGTGCTCCCCCTGTGGGAGCGCACTGACCACCAGGGGGCAGCTCCTGCGTTGAGCGTCTGCCTCCTGGTGGTCAGTGTGATTATAGCGACCAGTCATTCTCCCGATCGGTCAATTTGCATATTAGCCTTTTATTATATAGGATTATGTAGCAAGGTTAATGTCAAAACAATTTAAAGTATTGGGTGGCAAATCATTCTAGCATCTATGAAAACTTGAATATTGTTAACATAGTAACACTGAATTAGGTTATTTAATGTGTGATAATCTCTACATCCATATAAACATACACTTTATGAGAAAAAAGAAATCATCTTACTCTTTACCAGTTCCTGCTAGTATTTAGAAAACCTGTGAATCAGGTTGGGAAGGAACCAGTTAACTTGAAGAGGTGATGTTTCCTTAGATAAGGGTGGTGATGGTAAAGATGATTAAGTTAGATGGCAGATTGATTAATCAATTGTAAAAAAGCACATTGAGTAATAAATAGCAAGGCATAATCTGCTAGAGGACATGATCAATTAGCTATTTTCACTTATCTATTCTTTCTACTGAAATAAACAAAATCATTTTCATTTGGTTTTGTAATATGGTTTTCTGTTTATATTTAAAAAGCATATAGACAGTCATAATATTTCATATTTGAAAGATTTGATACAAAAGAAATTGGAAGGTTTTGGCTTCATAGTTCAGTTTCGCTGACATTTTCTCTTCTTTCTCCATTTCTGATGGGTTGGCTTGGTGCAACACCAGTCCAATTTATAGCAAATTTATTCAAACCACTCATGTTGTCTGAGAAAAAGGTAATATCAGGGATATGGTTTAAAAGGCATGGTCTTCTGGAAAAGCCATTAGAGCCCTCAAATGCCCAGCCTTTGATCTGCCAGCCGATCGTGAGGAAGACAGAGCGGGAGCCTCCTTAGCGCCCTGAGGCCTCTGTCCTGACGCTGAACCAATGGGCCATTTGTGTCGAACAGTGCGGAGTTGTATCCAGTTACTTCACCGCCAGCCTCGGAGAAACATGGAGTGCTTCATCCGCAAGAAACAATAGTTCTACAAAACCCTCCGGAGAGGGGGCTTGGTTGGCAGGAAACAGAAAACCAGTTGGAAGCAGTTTGATGGAGCCAGACAGCCATGGGTGGGCGGATGGGCAGTCCTTTCGCCCTACGTGACCCGGGCGCTGTGTGCCTGCCTTTCCACCATCTCAGGTACCGAATCCCCACGAGCTGGAATCTGGATGGATCTAGGGGTCCAGGGTGACCCCCAGAGGGGCTGCCTCCTGAATCGTGCTGGGGAGATGGGGAGAAAGGAGCCCTTCCCAGGGGCCACCTGAGTCTCTCCTCAGCTCTTTTTTTTTTTTTAAGTATATATTTTTATTGATTTCAGAGAGGAAGGGAGAGAGAAACATCAATGATGAGAGAATCATGGATCAACTGCATGATCCGTGGGATCTAGTCCACAACCCAGGCATGTGTCCTGACTGGGTGGTTCCCCCAGCTGCCGCCTGGTTGCCATGGTGTCGGAGGAGGGGAGAAGGAGGAGGTGATTTCTGAGAAGCAGTCCAAAAATACACACCAGCTGGCCCCTCCTTCCTCACTCCTTCCAGCTTCAAAGCCTCCTTTTGTGCAGCTGGGCCAGGGCTCTTCCTGGCCAGGCAGCCGGGAGCAAAGAAGGTCAAGGAGGCAGAGGGTCCAGGTGGTGGGTTCTGGGACCCCCACCTCACCCAGCAGATTTCCTGGACCTGGGCTCCATTGCCCTCCCATAGTTCCCAGACCAGGCGGGCTGTTTCCTGCCTCCCTGCCTTCGCACCTGCAGTTCCCTCCACCTGGAATGCCCTTCCTCATCCTTCAAATCCCAGCTCGGCTTTACTGCACTGGAGAACCTCCGCTCAGTCACTTGGGGCTCCCCCTGTATCCTGCATCCACCCCAGTCACAGCCATTTTCTTGATGAAGCTCTCGGGGCTGTGAGGTCTTGGGGATGCTAGCTTCGCCTTTGTACTCCAGCCCCTGGCACAGACAGGTGCTCAGTAAATCCGGAAGGAAGGAAGGAGGGAGGGATGGAAGGGAACAAAGAAACACCTCTCATAGGACTGGAGAGGATTCGCCCGTGAGCACCTGGCACAGGGCTGGGCACGGAGCAAAGCCCACTCCCTTCCTGCCGCCTGCACTTGAGCCTGGGCTCCAGCACCTTCTGCCTCATCTGAGTTGGACCGGCTCAGGGGCCGTCTCCATACCCGCAGGCCTGTGTCTGTTGCCCATTTACGTGCACTTGACTTCATAAGGAGCTAGTGTGTTTGGGAGAAAGGCCTCCATTCTCAGAAATCCCGGACTGTGCACACGTGCAAGGACCTGAGGGCTGATCTTGAGCAGGGGTTTTCACACTGAATACTTTCTGCAAACAAAGCCTTACCTGAGGCCATTATATAAAACAGATGGAAAGCTGCTTGGGGTGAAGTGGTGCGTATTGAAGGAGATGGGGCAGCCAGGAGAGAGGGAGGGCGAGCCCTGGGGAGAGTCCAGTGGCTGATATTTACTAACTGGTACAGAAGGACTTCAGTATTTTCAGAACTGAGTGTTCATGCCCGTGTGGCTGGGCCAACTAACTCATCTTTCACAGCGAGAAGTCAGTCTGTACACACAACAATGAAAATACATCCTTGGGGAAAATCATAATGACTTCAGCCTTTAATGCTCTTACAGTTTCTTTCTTTCTTTTTTTTTAATTTTGAAGGGATGTTTTAGGGGAAGTAGCTCTTGTCTAGAGGAAATATTTATATGAATTCAGCAATTCCATCAACTTCTCTTTCTTTTTCTTTTGTGAAATTCAAGTAAAATTAAATTTAAAATTGTGTCTGAAAAAATAAAAAAGGCATGGCCTTCCATCTCCTGCTAGGATGGAATGAACAGATCCTATCATTGTTAAGAAGTGGGCTCTTAGATTTGTACGAGAGATGTGATTAACATTCACTAAAGTTTTCTGGGATGTCAGGAAATAATGAGAATATCCTAAACTAGATTGTGTTCATGTGATGAGCATGTGGCAAGAGCTGTTGGGTGACAGATGGTATAAGCTGTGTCAGATTCCATGAGAAGTTAAAGGTCCCTTGACCAGGGATAATATCTGTGAGTAAAGAAAACATCATCCATTTAGATTAGCTCAACATTTAAAAATGTTTTCACCTATACTTGGGAAATAATATGGCTCCTGAGCTTTGTCTAGAAAGATAACGTGTGCTGCTGACTCTATAAGCAATATGTTTGCTGAAAGGAAGTTTCCCCCTTCCTTTCTAAAAGCGATTCTTGAAGTTTGAAGTTGAAAGTGTCAGTAAGTTAGATATTAAAAGAATACAGGCTGTTTATCATTGAAGGCAGTCACTCTAAGTGGCATTCAGAAGTAACGTGCTTTCTCTCTCCTCTCATTACAGGTGGCTTTCTAGAAGATGACCATAGAGGACCTCCCAGAGTTCCCATTAGAAGGAGAGTCTTTGATCGGAAGATACCCATTTTTGTTTTCAGGTTCGGATACGCCCGTGACCTTCTCCATTTCTGCAGCACCAATGCCTTCCGACTGTGGTATGTGAAGTAGCTGACTTTATTGGCTATGAGCTGGTAACCTGACTTCTGTCTTATGTCTGTTTTATGCTCATAATATTTCCTAAGACAATTTACTATGGTTTTCATAAAATTGCTAAAGTTTTCCTTTTTCAAAAATACAATTGCTTTTTCTGCCACTTAAACGAAACATTTCATTTCTTCTATCAGCGCTTTTACTAGGTAAAAGTTCATTTTATGCACCATGATGGATTTAGAAGAACTTTTTTTCAGGAGGCAGCGGTGCTTAGACACCTAGCATTCTTCTGCTATTCATGTACTTATTTTGGTTAAATATACTGACTTGTTTACAAAGCCATATACTGAAAAAAATGACACAAAAGCACTGTCAACTAGCCATCTCTAGGGGCCCTGCGGTCTTTGAAATACTAGAATTCTAATTAACACGGTAAGTGCTCACTCCTGAAAGGTTCCAAACTCAGGTGACAGTGTAACAACAAGTTTTAGTACACAAGCAAGCCTAATTTGGACCCTGTCTCAATCATCATCGATAATTGTAATTATCAATATATCTATCTATCTATATAAAAGCCTAATATGCAAAGTGTCCCCTTGGAAGTTCAACCCACCAGGAATTTGATCGCTCGCTATGATGTGCGCTGACGACCAGAGGGTGGCGCGGAACAAAGGAAGGCCCCAGTCAGCAGCCGACAGCTGCTAGGGACCCTACCTGTGCACAAATTTTGTGCACTGGGCCTCTAGTGTATATATATAAAAGCCTAAGCAACTGTTCTGACCAGACAACTGGCTGGTAGCTATGGCACGCAATGACCACCAGGGGGCAGACGCTCAATGCAGGAGCTGCCCCCTGGTGGTCAGTGCACTCCCACAGCCAACCTCCTGCAGCTAGCCAACCTCCCGTGGTCCCTCCCTCTGGCCGGCCAGCCGGCCCAGATCAGCCCCGATCAGGGACTGAGTGAGACGGCCCTGATAGGCCCTGATCGCTGGCCAGGCTGAGAGATCCCACCTGTGCACGATTTTGTGCACTGGGCTTCTAGTACACAAATAAAATATAGCAAAATTATAAAAAGCAGGGAGGGTGAGACCTGTCCCTGGAATGATATTGGTTCCTATTTAAATTGGGTCATTTAAATCTCCTTGGTAAAATATAAATTTAGAAGTATCCTAGTTTTTATCTATTTAGATAAATTTTCCCCAAGACCCTATTTTATCAGCTAGTTGGTAAAAGAACACCAGGAGATAAATTTGATAGATTTGTTACATTTCTGACTTGGAGTTTTTCAAGTAAAATATTGGGTCACCATTTCAAATCATCTTTGGAGGTAGAGATAATACAATTTTTAAATATCAGTAGATATAAAAAATTATTTGATTGGGAATTTGTCCTTTTAGTCCTATCCATTCTAATAACTATTCAGTTCCAAGTACCAAGTATGCTATTTTTTATGTGTTCAGATTCTACAGTGATTACCTTGAAATCATGAAAAATATTACACAAAATCTGTGCCTAGATCCTGGGAATTATTTGCAGCTTTTACACAAATTGATTGAGTTTATTGTCAGATATAGCAAAATCAGTTATATGGGAAAAGCATTGAACTAAAGCACTTTGTTCCTTGCTTATGACCCTTATCTAATTCTGTCTTGAGTCATAATTATCTTATTTCCTTTCCTAGACTATATAAGTCTTTGGGATGGGGCAGGAATCATGTTTTGTTTTTATTGATCTCCTTAGGGCTAATATAGTCATTTATTGATTAGTTGCTCAGTTTGTGTTGAATAAATACATTGCCTATATTATTAGAATTATAGATTCTTAGAATCTGAATGGACCTATAGTTGAACTTTCCCTACTCACTTTCCAGCATAGAAAGTCTATTTTCAGAAGCTCTGACAGACATCCATTTAGCCACTTAGCAATCTTCAACAGTGGGAAACTGACTCGGTGACTTACCAGCTCTGTGATCTTGGGCATATTACTTATTTTCTCTATCCCCTTGTTTCTTTTTTGATCAAATGAGAATAATAACACCTATCTCATATGTTGTTATGAGGATGAAATAAGGTAATTTACATAAAGTGTACAAGGTGGGGCAAATGCAGGTTTATAGTTGTTTGTATGGAAAATCTATATATATAAAAGCCTAAGCAACTGTTCGACTGTTGGACTGGTAGCTATGATGCGCACTGACCAGCAGGGGGCAGATGCTCAGCGCACAAGCATGGAAACACGGGACAGACTGATGAATCTCAGAGGGAAGTAGGGAGAGGGGAGGGCGGGAAGAGAAGATCTTATATGCATACTAGAGGCCCAGTGCACAGGTTCATGCATAATAGGATCCCTCGGCCTGGCCTGTGGGGATCAGGCTCCTTGACATCCCCCAAGGGGTCCTGGATTGTGAGAGGGCGCAGGCCAGGCCAAGGGACCCTACCGGTGCGCAAATCCATGTACCGGGCCTCTAGTAATACAATAATTAATAAGTAATAATACAAGAATAAACTCTGATTCATGTACTCATAACTGTAAACTTATGTTTGCTCCACCCTGCATGTAACAGTCCTGGGCACCTATGAAGCACTTAGTGAGTGTAACTTATTATCATTATTATTTAAATGATTCTATTTGCCATTACCTCAGTATATAATTACTGAAACATTGACACATGCTTCAGTATTTATTGGGCTAACCATTACTCTTCTTGGTTCAAGTATTCTTGCTTATTTCTCTGACATTTATTCTCTAGGTCTTTGCTAGTCACAGGGTGGTTCTTAGTCTAGTCTCATTGGCATCACTGGGAGCTTGTTAGGAATGCGGTCCCAGGCCCCACCTGAGACTTACTGGATTAGAATCTACATTGTAACAAGATCCCTAGGTAACTCCATCTACATTAATGTTTGAGAAGCTCTCACACAGATGAACTGTAGAATAATTTTGTCTGTCTCTTCCTACAAATAAATCCTGGTGAGGTTTTGATTAGAATTGAAATTATTTTAAATAATGTTCTTGGGAAAATTGATAGCTTTCAATGTTCTGTCTTCCGATGCCCCTCTTCAGTTTTCTTTAAATAAGCCTCGCAAATTTATTGGCATGTTTGTTATTTTTATTGTTATTGTGTATTGGTTTTTCCATTGCATTTCATTTTTTAAAAATAGGAAATCATTTACAAATGCAAAGAACAGTGATAGCAAAAATGTATATCACACATGTCCACCATCAGAATGAACACATATTAGCATTTTGTCGTACTTCCTTTAGCTCTTGTTTTTTTATTAAAAGAAATAAAACTTTAAAGATAAATCCCCTCCATTTACCTTTCTGATCCAATTCCCCTTGTTCCCCAGAGGTAACAACTATCTTATATTTAGTGTGAGTATTCCAAATCTTATTATTATACTTTTACTACAAATATGTGCCTATAAACAATATGCATTTTTGTTGTGTATGTTTATAATTTTATGTAAATGATTGATATTGTATATTATTCTGCAATTTAATTTATTGATCAATGTTTTTTGAGACCTATCTTTATAAATTCATGGCTTAGATGTCTAATTCATTTGTTTAGTTGTAAACTTACTCTTCATGACACATTTATGTTTTTAGAGGTGAAAATATTGATCAGACTTGACAAATTTTAACTGCTTTAGAAATAATTTTTGGAAAGTTTGGGATTTGAGATCAGGGTTTGCACACTTATGTTTTTGTTTCATCTATAATAAATTCTGGGATGGTAAATCGAAATCTCATTCTCACAACAACTCAGGAATGCCTCATACTTTTTGGCAATTTTGATTTTGTTTTTGAGAATTGCTTAAGGTAAAAATCTACGTTTTCTAGCATCTAATAATATTGGTATCATTTAAGCTCTGGTCTTATTGTTTAGTATTTTCAATATATTTATTTGCAACTTCTAATAAATTTAATTTACACCTTTTATTTCAGAGTTCTCTTTCTTTGATCCGAATGATACATCATGCCAGGAAATTCTCTTTGATCCCAAAACTTCTGTATCAGAATTATTTGCCATTTTAAGACAGTGGGTTCCTCAGGTCCAGCAGAACATTGACATTATTGGGAACGAGGTAAGACATTATCACATTTTAAGCTTTACGTTGTTAGGATTGTTAATCACATAGACTTTCCCCCCATCTAAATGGAAAGATGGTGATAAAGGGGAGACCTTTTAAAGAGTCTGATGTTTGTTCTTTGTATTTCCAGGTTTTTACTATAGTTAAATAGTTAGTACTATAAATTCTTTCCATTATTCCGTCATGCTCCTCACTCTCTTACATGTGGGATTCTGACATTGTAGACTCTTCACAGGAGCAGGCATTTTGGGAACTTTCTTTCTTGTACAAATTAATTTTGTAAACTTAAAGAAATTCTCTCATGAGGGTATTTGATTACCATCATGTTTTATCTGTACTTTTGGGTAGTTTGTTAAAGATCTAGGCTTAAATATAATTTAAAAATATGTTTTGAAGGCGGGATGAAAGAATAACTGGTTTCCTTGACCAGCATATTATCATATTGTAGGAAGAGAGAGCTCATACTTTTTTCAAATACCATTATACCCATGAGAAATAAAATTTTGCTCACTCTTTGAGAGGTTAAGGGACATGTTTGGAGTGTAGATTACCTTGTAATACTCTTTATACATTTCCTTCAGTCGGTTGGCAAGTTCAGTTTTCATTCTTGTTGGGTGCAGACTTACGATCTCTCCTCAAAAGAAGCCACTTCTGTCTCTGCATGTGTTGAGAACTAGTCCAGGAAAGGCAGGCTCCCTTGTTGCCCAGCATTGGTTCGCAGTCAGTCGACTTCAGTAGTCGTTGTCATCACCTCTTCCTGGGTTTCCTCAGATTCTTAAGAGAGGCTGCAATGTGAACGACAGAGATGGACTGACAGATATGACTCTCCTACATTATACTTGCAAGTCCGGAGCTCATGGTATCGGTAAGTATGTGGTAAATCTATCAATTGCTTAGAACATCTGTATTGGTGCCTGTACAACCCGGGAGAGCACCTGGCTCTGATGATAATATTCCCTGAACAGGTGAGGATTCAGTTAGGTCCTTCCAGAAACTTGTTGCCTTTTCTTCCTTTTCTCAAGGTGGTCTTAATAGCCTCCTGGCACCTCCCAGCCTTTCCGGATCCAAGCTCAGTTTTCTAGGCAACCCAACCCCTAAGATCCCAGTCTTCAGGCCTGTCTGGGGTCTGTTCCTACATACATAACATGGGCTCATATTTTCCAAAATTGTGTTTTCTTTGTTTTCCCATTGTATGAAAGTGCGTCTCTTATTTAACTGTCGTGACCATCTCCCTGTGTTTCCATAGTTTGATACAGAGCTTCTAAGCTATTGATGGTGAGGGATTCTTTTTTTTTTTTTTTTTTTTTTTGCTATCATGGACTGATACTTTTATAAAATGAAATAATAGAAAAATGAAATAAAGATATAAAATACAAACCCAAATATTTTTCAAAAGGCATAAAATGATATTTCAATTAATATACTCCTAAGAAATGATTACATAGGAAAAAAGAAGAGGGTTATAAAAAGTACACTCAACAATATATTTGGGACTGGCAGTAGTCATGCAGCCCACTCTGAGTAGCACTGGTCCAGTGTGTTGTTTTTACTGGCTGTATAGTATTCCATTCTATGGATGTCTCATAATTTATTTAACCAATTTCTTATTATTATACTTTTAGGTTGTTTCAGAATTTTATTCATAATAAAAAAATGCTGTGATGAACATCTTCACAGCTAAATGTTTATCCATATCTCTGAGTATTTGCTTATTTTCTTAGACTAAATTCCTTGTAAGTGAAAGCTTTGAGATATAAGTGTATATGCAGTATATACTATTTGCTTTGGCATTTTGAATGAGGTAGGGGTTAGCCATCCATTGGAACTTAAATTTGTACTGAATAAAAATAATTTAGAAAACCTTCCTCAGGTGATGTTGATACAGCTGTAAAATTTGCAACTCAACTTATTGATCTGGGAGCAGACGTTAGTTTGCGGAGTCGCTGGACAAATATGAATGCTTTGCATTATGCTGCTTATTTTGATGTCCCTGAGCTTGTAAGAGTGATTTTGAAGACATCCAAACCAAAAGGCAAGTACTATAAGATCGCCATTAGATGTTACTAATTGAACATTTTATTAGTGGCCTGAAAATGATAATTCAAAGAGTTTTTTCCTTCTAATCTATCTTGTTCCGTATGACCTCCCATCTCATTTTTTTCAAGAATAGTTTTAAACTTTCTGTAGTGAAGATTAGTTACTATTCTTTCACAAAAAAGCTTAGTACAAAGAGATACAAAATAAGAAGTGTTCTCCAGGTTTTTATCTCTCTGCGAATTTTCCAGTATAACAGGGATTTTATAAAGTGTAATTGAATCTTTGTGCTATATAATTCTTTTGTCCTATTTGAGTAGCCAGAAATAGAGCAATAAAACCTTCAGAGCTAAGCATTGAAATCATAGAGTATTTATTTTAGGTGGTATTCAGTTCTGAAATTCTGTGATTCTATGAAAGGATAACTTTTTATCTGGCCTTTTTTTTGGTCTTCCTGTCTTGAGGCTGATATCCTAAACTTGAACATGACAATGTGTCTAAATTACAGTCCTTGTGTTTTGACTTTTCCTCTAGTTGTCTCAGGGGTCAGCTTTATTTTTTTTTTGAGGGAATTAGGAGAACAGTTAAAGGCAGTGTTTCCCCACTTCTAGAGGACTTGACTTAGAGATTCAGTAAATAAATTTCCCAGACTGTTTGTTTCTAACCTCTGCTTTGTATAAGTGTCCACTTTTCCTTAAGCTTCTACCTGTTTGCTTTTTGAATGATGGTAGGAGGAAGGCCTCTCTTGATAGTACAGTGTCTTGAATAATGTAGGAGAGTTTGTCCTGAGCACATCCTGCTGGTTTTAGTTGCAGGTGAGGCATGTGGGGTGGGGTGATTAGATGAAGGTAGGATTAGCAGAACCAGAGGTATAGTAAACCCTTGTTGTAGAAAACATTCAAAATAGGATTCCCAAATCTTGAGGATTTCTTGTTTCTAAGTATAGGATCATGATGATTTATTGAAAGTTATTAAAATGTCCTTAGAATTGCAAGATTTTATTTCTTATTCTGAAGTCCAAATTATTCATTTGTTGAATAAAGTATTATGAAAGAGTACAATATGTAGACATTTATATTTTTAATTAGTTCTTCTTCCTGGTGTGAAAATTTTGTTCTTTTTTTGTGTGAAGGGTCAGATAGTCAATATTTTAGGCTTTTTATGGTCTCTGTTGCAACTACCAGATTCTGTAGTTGTGGCATGAAAGTAGCCATAGAGAATATGTAAATGAATGTGTGTGGCTATGTTCAAATAAAACGTTATTTACAAAAACAGATGGTGACTTTGATTTGGCTCATGGGCCATTGTTTTCTGGGCCTGACCTAAACCCTACTACCTCATTGTAGTCATCCTGGTAAATAGATGAGAGGTTTAATGAGAGATTGTGTGAAGATAGTTGTCTTCACAAACATGAATTATTGCCATTAATTGCTTTTACATATAGTTTAGTTTGTGATAGTTAGAAAGCTGATGAAAACATTAATCCATTTTATAATGAAATTTTATTATGCTGAGAACATAATTGGTTAACCAGATTGTAATATGAAAATTTTGTTCCATTGAAAATTTTGTCCCATTGTGAAATGTTGCTTCTGGTGGGTTAAGTCTCAAAATTGGCTAATAGAGCTCCTCCCTCCAGCATTCCCTCAAGCCCCCAGGTTGTCCCCTTTTACATTTTACTAGCGAAATTTAAAGATTTAGTTAATATGCTTGTGATGTTTGGTTGCAGATGTGGATGCTACTTGCAGTGACTTTAATTTCGGAACAGCTCTGCACATTGCCGCTTATAACCTGTGTGCAGGCACCGTGAAATGCTTATTGGAGCTTGGAGCAAATCCCGCATTTAGGGTAAGAAGTTACATTGAAAGAATTTAACCATCTAACATCATCTCCCAGTAAGGAGTTGAATCTAGATGTTGTTTTTGAACTCTATGTACGCAAATGATTTATTTTGTGTGTCCCTGTAAAGAGTAATGATGTTAAACTTCATCTCAAATAAACGTGAGGCAAGCGGTGAAGTTCAGCCCCTGCTATTGAGGCGTCTGCAGACCTGCTTCCATTCAGTAACATGAAATGCCCCTCCAAGTGTCGTCATCTTCGAGTTTAAGGATCTTTCATTTGGGCTTTTGATGTATTTATAAATGTTAACTGTCAAATACAAATGCATATATGCAAGTTATATTTCTGTATTAAATTATATTTTAAACTCTTTCGGAAAGAAATTTTATTCCAGACAATTTTGAAAGATGCACATTTCAAAATGGAATGAACTTTAAAAAATCAAATTAAAGGAAAAAATGTATTTTTTCATGGTAATGTTACTGATTTACAAAGTTACCACCCAGGGTTGAATTTCCTAAACTTTAAATCCTTTGGTATTCTATTGTCTTCACGGCAGTGGCTCTTATATTAGTGCCAGTGACAGGGATTCTTCCCTCGTGGTCTCTGCCTGCCCTTGAGGGGCAAGGGTGGGAAATGTGTGAAAGAGCCTCTTCTCTTCTTTCCTTCTCTTCCCTGGTTTCCTCCCCGCTTCACTCCTCCCTGCTTCTTTGCCACTTTTCTTTCTGTTTAACCTCATCAGTTGGTTAATTAATCCCTCCCTCCCTCCCTCCTTCCCTCCCTCCCTCCCTCCCTCCCTCCCCTATTGTTTATTGGGCACTGGGAGAAAACAACAATAAATGAGGTAAGTCTTTGTCTTCAAAGAGAATAGAGTCTAGAGGGGAGGGTGGACAAGTAAGCAGTCGGTTTTGCTGTAGAGTGTTAAGTTTAGTGGTAGAGGGGTGGGTGCGTGTGCACAGAGGGCCTATGGGGGGGGGGGTGTCTGGCAGAGGTGACAGTGAGTGCTCAAACCTAGTTAAAATTAACCAGGTACACACAGGAAGGAGGTGAGAAAAGCACTGTAGGCACAGACAGTAGCATGAGCAACGGCTAGGAGATGATAATTCAGTTTGGCTGGAATGTGAGGGTGAGCGTGTTTGCTTTTGCTAGTAAACTGTTGACAAAACCCCACTAGTGGAGAGAATATTTTGAACCCAGTAAGATGCAGTTGTTGGCGGTGGCGAGAAAGGCACCAGGTGTTAGACCACTGGAGTCAGACCAGACCTGGGTTCAGCAACCTCTGTACTTGAGTTCTGGCCAGGAAGGAACTCAGAGCCAGGACTCACACTATAAGAGAACATTTATTTACACTTGGAGTGCGGGAAACGAGTTAAGTCGGCTCGCGTGAATTGCGCGTACTCCGCGGGAGCCGTCTTTAACTCGGTTCATATAGATTTGCGGTGGAGTGCGGGAAACGTGTAAACTCGGGCCGATTGTAACTGCGTATTACCAAATATTTGTTTGTAATCCACCCTTTTGGTGGATGGAACAAAACCAAAAGACAGAGCCATCTTATATTTTGGCGGGAAATTCACCCGCACTCCAAGTGTTTAGAAAGTAACAGAGGTAGAAGTGAGTGGTGGGAGAAATGGGCTCAGGCAGCAAGTTACAGAGGCAAACGAAGGGGTCTTTGAAGCTTAGGAGAGGAAGGTAATGGTAATGCGCCTGGGGGTGGGGGTGGAGAAGAAGGGGCGGGGAAAGGCACAGGGGTGCTCCCAGGAGGGAGAGCACA
>NW_005871182.1:265413-311175 GCF_000147115.1 Myotis lucifugus
GGATTGTAAGGGTGGAGAATTTAGCGCCAAGATCCCAAGGAGAAAGTTTTTTTAATTTTTTAAATATTTTAATTGATTTTTTTACAGAGAGGAAGGAAGAGAGATAGAGAGTTAGAAACATCGATGAGAGAGAAACATCGATCAGCTGCCTCCTGCACACCCCCCACTGGAGATGTGCCCGCAACCAAGGTACATGCCCTTGACCGGAATCGAACCTGGGACCCTTCAGTCCGCAGGCCGACGCTCTATCCACTGAGCCAAACCGGTTTCGGAGAGAAGATCTTAATAGAATATTCATCAGCTTTCCTGGTGGTGCTTTCAGGGTCATGGTCCCCACTGATTGGTTGACGCCAGGGCAGGGGTCATTAGTCAGTGCAGCTGGTCCTGGTGTCAGCCATTCGTCTGATTTTGTTGTTTTTCTGGGCCTGGAGCTGAAACACAACTGAGGCTTAGATGCATATGACGTGGGTCAGAACCTCACTGTCCCGGGGGTTTGGGTCAGAACCTCATTGTCCCGGGGGTTTGGGTCAGAACCTCACTGTCCCGGGGGTTTGGGTCAGAACCTCACTGTCCCGGCGGTTTGGGTCAGAACCTCATTGTCCCGGGGGTTTGGGTCAGAACCTCACTGTCCCGGGGGTTTGGGTCAGAACCTCACTGTCCCGGCGGTTTGGGTCAGAACCTCATTGTCCCGGGGGTTTGGGTCAGAACCTCACTGTCCGGGGGGTTTAATGCTTAAGGACAGCATAGCCTGGAGGAGAAACCTGAGAGGTGGCCTAGACATGGATTATAAAGTCACCTCCGCCAGTGGTCATGTTAGTGACTTTGAGCAAGTCATTAATCTCTCCTGGGCCTAATTTTCCTCATTCGCAAGCTAGAAATGTAAGAACTATTTTTACTTGGTTAGTTGGTGTTTGTCTCTCCTACTACAAATTCTCCTACATGAACGGGCGAGGATAAAGGGTTTTCATTCCATGAGCACCATGCAAATGCTAGTGGGCTGGTAGCTGTCCGGTTTCCTCTTGCTGCAGGCTAAGTCCCAGGCACAGTCTCTCCTTCAGAGTGAGAACAGAGCTGTTTGCTTGATTCAGAGCCCAGATCTGAAAAGTGTGGAAACTGTACGTAGCTCCCATTCCTGGGATCTGAGTCACCCCAGGAGTGGGCCGGAGGGGCTGAGGTCACAGAGCCGAGGTGGTGGCTGTGGGGCGGGGGAGGGAGGCTCAGGTCTGGGGTTGGGAAGCCAGTCACCCGTGGCTCCTGTCTTCACACCCGCCTTCCCAGCCTGTGCTGCCGGCTGCTGTGACTCGCCTCAGCACTTGCTCTTCCTGAGCCTGGGATGCTTTCCTCACCGCCAGCCTGCGTGCTGCCCGCTTTAGGGCCTCTGCGTCAGCGCTTCTTAGCAACGAGGGCCTCCCCTGCTACCCCGCACAGGTAGGCCCCTTCTGCCCCCTGTGTCCTCTTCCTTGCGTCACCGTGTTCTACCATTAACACATCACGTATTTCCCTTGTTTGACTGTTTATAGTCTGTCTCTCCCAGTAGAATGTGCTCTTGGAGGGCAGGCGTTTTGTGTCCTTCATGTTGTACCTTTAGCCCTTGGAATGGTGCCTGGCATATCGTAGATGTTAAATTTATTGGTAATATATATATTTTTGCCCTAACTGGTTTGGCTCAGTGGATAGAGCGTCAGCCTGCGGACTGAAGGGTTCCAGGTTCGATTCCAGTCAAGGGCATGTACCTTGGTTGCGGGCACATCCCCAGTAGAGGGTGTGCAGGAGGCAGCTGATCGATGTTTCTCTCATTGATGTTTCTAATTCTCTATCCCTCTCCCTTCCTCTCTGTAAAAAATCAATAAAATATATTTTAAAAATATGTATATATATTTTTATTGATTTTAGAGAGATAGGGAAAGAGAGAATCACTGATTGGCTCCCTCCTGCATGCCCCCTACTGGGCATTGAGCCTGTAACCCATGCATGTGCCCTCACCGGGAGTCGAACTGAGATCTCCAGGTTCATAGGTTGATGCTCAAACACGAGCCATACTGGCTGGGTGAAATATTTAAAATTTTTTTTTTAAAATATGACTTTGTAGAGCTCCAAGTAGTTGTGAAGTGAAAATTCTCTCTGTATTTGCAGAACGACAAAGGAGAGATGCCCGCTGATGTGGTTCCAGACCCAGTGGAAATGCCGTTGGAAATGGCCGATGCTGCGGCCACTGCCAAGGAAATCAAGCAGATGCTGCTGGACGCGGTGCCCCTGCTGTGCGATGTCTCCAAGCCCGTGCCCCCTAGTTCCGATCGTGCCGCTGGCAAGGCAGTACTGACCTCAGCTGGCCTGAAGTTGGGGGACCGGGTGGTCATTGCAGGACAGAAGGTATAGTAACGAACTACGGTGTCTACAGCTGCGCCCAAGGTCACTGTGCCCGTGGTCTGGGTGCCAAGACTGTGTCCCGTGTGGTCAGTTTTGAGTCTTTGGCAAAAATTCAATATGTAGGTAGGAAGATACTTAATGGAAAATGTGAAACTGAAATGCCCATTTACCATAAAGCATGACTTAAGAATATAAACTATTTGAACTGAGTAATGAAGACATTTTACTTGAATGGGAAACGAGTGACTCATGGAGCTGCTGAGTGAATGGCGGGCAGCCCCCTGCCCTCCTCGGTGATGTTTCCCCCACAGCTACTTCACAGAGACGGGGGCGGGGCCTCACCATTCATGGCGTCTGGCCTTGAGACCCCACAGATAGCGAAATCTCAGATAGAACTGTAACCTGATAATAAAAATGAACGTGGAAAAGAGCACCCACCCCATTGAAGACACCCCAGAGCCCCAGAGTCCTCACGGCATTCACTGTTGCCCTTCTCTTTTTTCATACCCCATTCGGGAGGGACGGCTTTTTGTTTTTGCTTTTTTAGAATGTTGGAGTTTTAGAATTCTTCCCTTCTCCCCCACTCACTCTCGCTTTCCTCTCCTCCATCCATCCATTTGTTCCAGCACCATTTTTTCTTTATTGATTAAGGTATTACATATGTGTCCTTATCCCCCAATTGCTTCTCCACCCCCACTCATGCCCTCACCCCTCTAGTGCCTGTGTCCATTGGGTAGGCTTATATGCATGCATACAAGTCCTTTGGTTTCTCTCTTCCTCTTACCCCCACCCTCCTTTGCCTTCCTTCTGAGGTTTGATGGTCTGATCGATGCTTCTTTGTCTCTGGACCAGCACCATTTTTGAAAAGACTATACTATTCTTTCTCTCGAATTGCCTTTGCTTCTGTGTCAATTGACCGTATATGCGTGGGCATATCTCTGGGTCCTATTTTGCTCCATTGATCTAATGGCTCTCCTTTCTTCAATACTACACTGTCAGATTGCTGTAGCTTTATAGCAAGTCTTGCCATCAGATATTTTTAGATCTTCAATATTTTCTTTTTTTAGTTCCTTTGCCTTTCCATGGACATTTTAGAATCAGCTTATAGACTTTTATAAAAAATCCTGCTGGGATTTCAAATGGAGCTGTGTTAAACATAGACCAGGTTGCGGAGAAGTGACATCTTAAAAATGTCAAGTCTTTCCGTCACAAATACACTATATTTCTCTGTCTAATAGGCCTTTGGTTTATTTAATCAGTTCTGTAGTTTTCAGCATATAGATATTGCACATACTTTGTTAGACTTATACCTAAGCTTTTCATGAGCTTTGCTGTTGTAAATGGTGGTGTTTTGAAATTTTATTTTTCAGTTGGTTATTACTAGCATATAGAAATACAGTTCGTTTTTGTATGACCATGTATCCTGTAACCTTGCTAAATTTACAAGTTCTATTGGCCTATTTTTCTTTGTGGATTCTTTGAGGTAACCTGTGAAAACAATCATGCTGTCTAGGAATAGAGACAGTCTTATTTCTTTCCAATCTGTATGCCTTTTTTATTTCTCACCGATTTCGTCGCCCGGGATGAATAGAAATGGTGAGAGCCAACATCCCTGCCCTATTCCCAGTCTTATGGGGAAAGTACTCAGTCTTTCATTATTAGGTATGAACTTGTTAGCTGTAGATTTTGTGTAGATGCCTTTAGTAAAGGAAGTTGCTATCTATTCCTATTTTGCTGAGAGTTTTTAAAAAAATTAATATTATCATGAAATGATGTTGAAATTGCTACAGCTTTTAAAAAATATATCAAAAGGACAAGTTTGCCTTCACCCTTTCGTCTGTGGACATGATGAATTATATTAATTCTCAAATGTGGAACTAGCCTTTCATTCTCATGATAACCCTCACGTAGTCATGATGCACCATCCTTTCTGTATATTGCTGGCTTTAATGTGCTCTTGTTTTGTGAGGATTCTTGTGTCTGTGTTCCCAAGGGATATTGGTCTATAGTTTTCTTGTAATGTCTTTGGCTGGTTTTGGTATCAAGGTAATTAATGTTGGCTTCATAAACTGAGTTGGGAGCTGGTCCATCTATTTTTATGTTCTAGAAGAGTTTATATAGAACTGATACTATTTTTCCTTAAGTTCTTTGGTAGAATGCACCAGTGAGTCCTCTTGGGTCTGGAAGTTTTGTTGTTGAAGATTTAAAACTACAAATTCAATACAGGTGTGAGCTTTGACAGTTTGTATCTTTTAAGGAACTAGAACATTTCATCCTATTTGTCAAATGTATAGGCATAGAATTATTCATAGTATTTTCTTACTATTCTTTAAATGATTGGGGGAAAAATAATCATGTCCCTCTTTCACTTGAAATGTTTGTAATTTGTGTCTTCTTTTTATCCCCCCTTGGTCTCCAACTGAAAGTTTATTAATCTTATTTATTCTTCAGAAGAACCAGCTTTTGGTTTCATTGATTTTTTCTCTTTTGTTTTTCTGTTCTTAATTACTTCCCTGTATTTTTTCCTTCCTTTGGCTTGCTTTCGGTCTTCACTTTCCAGTTTCTTAAGGTGGAAGTTTATATCATTGATTTGAGACCTTTCCTAATGCAAGCATTTTAATATTATAAATTACCCTCTTAGTACTGCTTTTGCTGCATCCCATATGTTTTGATATGTTGTGTTATTCTCATTCAATTCAAAATATTTTCTAATTTCCCTATGACTTTCTGTCACCATAGAAATTTAAAAGTACATTGTTTAATTTCCAAATATTTGAAGATTTTTCATATATATTTCTGTTAGTGATTTTTGGTTTTGAAGCTCAGTTGTTAGGTGCATATAGATTTAGGACTCATGTCTTCTTGGTGAATTGACTCATTTATCACTACTTACTATCTCTTTTTATCCCTGGTAATTTCCTTGTTCTGAAGTCTACTTTGAGAGAATGTTTTTTTTTTAAACATATAGAGTTACTAGTCATACTCAAAAGTTACTCTAATTTAATTTTCTTTAGGTTGGAACATTAAGATTTTGTGGAACAACTGAATTTGCAAGTGGGCAGTGGGCTGGCATTGAGCTGGATGAACCAGAAGGGAAAAACAACGGAAGTGTTGGGAAAGTCCAGTACTTTAAATGTGCCCCCAAATATGGTAAGGAAGAGCCTATCTGACGTAATGATAATTAAGTTAAATACTCAAATTTTTACTCTTTTATTGTGTGAAAATAAAACTCTCTGTCTCCCTGCCCCCCACTCCCATTGCTTATTAATAACTAAGGGGCTGCTTTTTTCTGCTGAGAGCAGCTCAGGGGCTGGGAGACGTGCTCACAGGAGACCACCCGCCCTCGGACCTCCTGAACTCCTGCTTGTGCTGGTCTCACGACTGCGGGGAGGACTTTGTTATCAAGGAAATACGGAGCCTGGAGGTTGGAAACTTGGCAGATTGGAAAGCAAATGAGGCCAACTTTATTTCCGGACTCCTGAGCTGGGGCATTGCTCTTTCTGAGAAATGATTGTTTAATTCATATTCTCTTTCTCTTGCGCACACACACATGCACACACGCACACACGCACACACGTACCCTTGACACATTGATTTCAATTTGACACTATGTTGTGAATATTTTTCCTTGCCATGAGGTATTCTTCTAGAACATTCATTTCCCTGGCTGCACTGTATTTCATCTTAGAGCCCCATGGGGAGGCAATATGGTGAATTGCTGAGGAGTGTGGGCTTTGGAGTCTGAGTGTGTGGGTGTGAATCAGCTTCTCTACCTACCAGCTGTATGACCCTTTTTCTCTTCTTGTGCCTCAATTTATCTTCTATGAAATGGGGATAACAATACCCCAAGGACTCATATGAGGATTAAACGTGTTGATGAATATATAAAGCACCTAGCATAGTGCTTGATTCCCTGTAAGCACTCAAAACATGTTAGCTACTCGCTAGCTGTTACAAATTGTCCAAATGACCAGTTTCCTTCTGTCATACATTTATGATGGAGCCTCATTTGCTTGGTCCATTATTAATTTTTTTTTGTTCAAAAAATGCTCATTGTGTAAGATTTGAAAAACATAAAAAAGGAAAAAGAAGAAAATCATCTGTATATTTTTTCTGTTTAACTTTGTAACAAAATTTGGATTATATATAGTTATATATTCTGTACTTTTACTTGACAGCCAATATAATTTCCCCAAATTTTTAAATATTGTGATTTTTATGTCTCCATTTTCTTTTTTTTCTAATTTGATGGGTGAAAATTTCTGTCTGAATTTATATTTCTTTGATTGTGGAGAAATAAAACCCTTAAATATTTTATTGTAGTATATGTATTTTGTATGTTATCTTGATAGTTACCAAGAGATATTCATATTATTTGTCCATTAACATTTTGGGATATTAGTGTTGTTGTTTTTTTAAACCATTAAGAGTTTTTAAAAATACAAATACATATTTAGGATATGAAGCCCTTATGTTTCTTACAGATATCTTGTTCAGTTTGTGATTTGCCTTTGAACTTCATTTGCAGTGTTTTTGAACATATAGTTTTATGTAGTTAAAAGGCCTTTGCCTTTAAAACTTCTTACATTGCTTTTAAGCTTAGATAGATCCTCCTAATATAATCATTAGTTATACATTATATGTTTTATTCTTTTGAATGTTTTAATTTTTTAAAACTACATTACTTAAACAATTGGGAATTTATATGGTTAGTTGTGAGAGATTAAGAATTTAATTTTAATTTTCCTCTATTAGCTAATTTTGGCACCTGTCAAGCAGACCAAGGGCAAGATCAAAACCATTAGCAACACACATGGCAGATGTAAATCAGATGCTGGGAAGTGCTTATATTGTAACAGATGCATGTGGGCTCCCCAGATCTCATCAGCCGAAGGAGAGGCATGCTTGATTAGGACAAAGCTGGATCCCCCCAGGAACCTTGCCTCTGTCTTCCTTTACAAACTTGAAGGCAAGTTGGGGGGCAAGAATCATGTGTTGGGTTATGCAAAAGAATGGGAGTAACCTTCCTGCTGAGCCAGCTTGGTGTTCTGAGCCCAGTCAGTTTCCAAAATGGGTTATTATATAGTAGTAAACTAGAAATTGCTTTGGCTCTTGAAATCTATTTTCTCCTCACAATATGCAAGTGTGACCTCGAAATCTTTGGGCACACCTCTTCAGTAACATTGTATACGTTTATATTCCCAGAGATAAAATAATTTTCCCCCCAATTCTTGGCAACACAGAATGTGATCATCATCAAGGGCTAACGTGTGTGTGTGTGTGTGTGTGTGTGTGTGTGTGTGTGTTTGTCAAAGAATAGAATAGAAAGTCAAGGAAAATTGGGAAGGTGGGAGACAGAGCAGAACATTGTGGATAAATCAAAGAAGTAAGAAAATCAAGGCATGGCATTGTACAGTCCATGGGAGGAAAGAGTCAAGATCAGCAGCAAAGTATCACAGTTGACATGTGTTACACTTGTGAGCTAGTACAAAGCACTCACTTTTTGTAGAATCTTGAACATTTCTACAATTTTATTTTAAAACAAGTTGGTTCTAATATATTACATTTTACTCATGATGTCTGGTAGGTTATAAACACTCAATGGAAGTGTATAATATACATATTAGGACTTTATTTTCTTTATAAAAATGTCTTAGCAAGATCATCTTGGTATTTATAGTCCATATCCACTGTGACGTCTATACATGCTTATTGATACTGGATAATTTTTTTGGATAAACTCCGTTTTAAATGGAATTCTGTGCTCCTAGCCATTGCATATAGACACCTCCTCCTTGTGTCTATGCGTGCCTCCTTCCCCAGCACACACTGTATTGTTTATCACTGGCAGGAGCTGAGGGCTAGGCATTTAGGGAAGGTTATATTTTATACTCAAAGGATTTTTTATTTCCCTGTATGTGTAAGGCACTGTAATTCGGTACCATGGGGGAATGCAGAAATGAGTAATATTGAATTTTGTCTTCTAAATCTGTACAGGCTTGAAGAGAGATAAAATGTGGACATAAAAAGCTTTAATGTGGGAAAATATGAGTCTGAAAGGAGGTAGAGATAAAGTGACATAGAAGAGTGGTTTTTATATTATATAGTGCACTATTTGTCAATATCTTAGAAATAATTATAATGGAAAACTGTGACCTTTACTCATTTCTCTTCCCCCTGTAATTTCACTTAACATCTGATTATGTGTCTTGTATGGGATTCTTAAGTTATTGTGTATGTCGTTTGTCTTGACAACTAGGTTGTAAGCTCCTTAAGGCCACGGACTGTGTTTTTTTGTCTGTCACTACAGGACACCTAGTAGGTGCTAAAAACGAACTTAAAGATTTATATTACTAAGCAGTTGTACTGGCTTTGAAATGCTTTTTTAATTGCTTAACACCAAAATTCTACGTTCTCCCTCAGGCATTTTTGCACCCCTTTCAAAGATAAGTAAAGCAAAAGATCGAAGGAAGAATATAATCCACTCTCCTTCTACAAAAGCTGTCCCGCTCACCAGGTCCCAGAAAATTGATGTGGCTCATGTAACGTCGAAAGTAAATACTGGTAGGTCCAACCGGAAAGTTAAATATTTCCTTCCGCATGTTAATTTTATTTGTGGAATGCCTCATATGTAGGTTGTTTCACACCCTTTTTGCTACCTAACTACGAATCTGATAAAACCTGCACCTTAGTGTGCTTTTAGAGCTCAGTCATAGTTTATGATTTTAATTCCTGATGAGTATTTCAGATCTGTTCCTTCCTTTTCTTCCTACTATCTCCATACCCTTACCACCCCCTAATCGAACCTCAAAGCTAGAGTTTATGCCTCTAAAAATCCTTCACAGCTGCTCTATGTTTATCACCTGTTCAGGAGTTTCAGTGACTTGGTTTTTTATCAGAAAACGTCCGACTCCTGGAACTGGCAGCCGGAGCGCATTCTCTGTTTGATGGAGGCTGCCGGCTGCCGGGGTTGAGGATGGTCTGTTGCATCTCCCTGTCTCCCGCGCAGCGTGCAGCACGTTGCTCTCACTCCTCCCCGCGTGCGTGGTCTCCTGCTAGTTCCCCAGGGCAGTCATTTGACTTCTGCCTTTTGAGGCCCCAGCCGTTTTTTACCTCCTTTTTCAGATCCTGTTTCTCCATGAAAACTTCCCCAGTGACCCCAGATCTCTTTGATCTCTTCGTCCCCTAACTTGCCCACACTTTTATCCACGCCACCTGACTGTTCTTTGTTCTTCTGGGTTTTGTCCTCTGACTCCTTTACCTGGGCAGGTCTTTTATTCTGTCAGCAAAATGTGAAGCTTTAAATGGACGGTGAGAGTACTTTGTCTTTTTGTATGCACTGTAGCCCCTAGCACAAGAGTGCGACACATGCTTGCTAACTCATTCATACTCACGCAGAAAAGGCTTTCTGCTGTGATCGAAGGATTCTGTCCAGGAACTTGGTTGGCCTTTCCAACCTGTTGCGTGGGGTTATTTGAATATCCCTGTGTAACACCGCACTCCTAATAGCTGTAGTTTAAAAAAAACACTTCTTGGCATCCAGTAGAAGAAAGCCTCCTACCCCAACAGTGTCTTCCCTATTTGTGCTCTTATAAATCACTTCTGTGTAAATTTTAGGAAAAGCCATTAAGTTTCATTTAAAAGATATTTGTTGACGTTTTAAAGGGTATTGCATTTAAACTTTAAATCAGGGGAGAACAGATGTCTTTACAATATTCAGTCTTTTAATGATGTGCTTGGGATGTCTGTTTAGTTAGGTCCTTCAGAAGTATCTTAATCAGATTTTATAACTTTCTCTACAGATGTCTTATACCTGTTTCGTTAGGTCTATTCCTAGGTCTTCATACTTTTTGAAGCTGTTGTAAATGGAATCCTTTAAGCTGAAACCCTGAAGTTCCAGCAGACAGGGAACGAAAGCTCAAAGAGAAGCCCCTCACTTCTCGTTTGGGAGACAGAACGTGGAGGAAATCCCTTGCTTCTTCCCTGAGTGCTTCCTTCCCCTGTTGGCTCTTCCCCACCCCACCCTGGGCAGCCCTGTGTGGTGCCACAGGCCCCTGACCCCCAAGGGAGAACCCTTGCCTCTGACCAGAGAAACCGGGGTCCCAAGAACATGCCTGGAATCCCCATTAGTTTTCTTTCTTTTTTCCACAGCTTGGCCCCGAGGCAGAATCTGGCTCAGGAGATTGTAGGACAGAGCAGGGGAACTAAAACCTAGACGTTGTATCCAGAATACCAGGAGGGGCGCCCCCTAGGCGCAGGAAAGTGTCAGGGAGACCATGGATGGGAGGGAGCTCAAGAAAGTGACCTGAAAATGCTGGGGTGAAGTCTCGGGCTTACTCCCAAGTTGGATGTGCTCGGATCTGCCTGGCCCCACACTGGTGCTGGGCGGCAGGACGCCTGAGATGGATCGCAAAGAGGCTTTGGCAACTGAACTGACATTGGAACCACAGTCACAGAAGGTGGGGAACTTTCAGCCTGAACCTAATGGTCGGCTCCTGGCCAAAACAAAACAAAACAAAACAGCATCTCCATAGCAGTTAAACAGGACCCAGAGTCCTTTAAATAATATTCACAATCTATAGGCTACAACCCCAAATTGCTCCAAATCTGAACGACCAGGAAAATCTCAATATCTCTCAAGGAAAAGGACGATTAAAAGATGCTGGTCCTGAAATGATACAGATAGAATTTAAAGAACATAATAATAACCAGTGCTCTTAGAATTAAGGGAACACTCCTTAGACAAATGGAAAGTTTCAGTAGAGAAATGAAAATAGAAAAAGAACCAATGATGCATGTGTGCACACATGAATGCGCATGTGTGTGTGCATGCACACACACACACACAGATGAATAGGGGTAATCTGAGATTGGTGTATTGTATCAGTGTCAGTATCATGGTTATCTATAATAATAAAAGCGTAGCCCTAACCAGCTTGACTCAGTGGATAGAGCGTTGGTCTGCAGACTGAAGGGTCCCAGGTTCGATTCTGGTCAAGGGCATGTACGTTGGTTGTGGGTACATCCCCAGTAGGGAGTGTACAGGAGGCAGCTGATCGATGTTTCTCTCTCATCGATGTTTCTAACTCTATCCCTCTCCCCTCCTCTCTATAAAAAATGAATAAAATATATTAAAGAAAAAAAGATCCTATATAATAAAAGGCTAATATACAAATCGACTGAATGGCAGAATGACCAGTCGCTATGATGCACACTGACCACCAGGGGGCAGACGCTCAACACAGGAGCTGCCCCCTGGTGGTCAGCTGGGCTCACAGCTGGTGAGTGTAGCGGTGGTGGTGGGAGCCTCTCCTGCCTCCGCAGCAGTCAGACATCCCCTGAGGGTTCCTGGACTGCTAGAGGGCGCAGGCCGGGCTGGGGGGACCCCCCCCCCCCACCCTGAGTGCATGAATTTCATGCACCGGGCCTCTATTATATTAATAAAAGTGTAATATGCTAATTAGACCGGACATCCTTCCGGAAGACCTTCCAGACGAAGCTGGGGCTGCGAGGGCCGAGCCCCTTGTATGAATTTCGTGCATCAGGCCTCTGGTGTTGTTATAATAAGTTTTGTAAAATGCTACCTTTGGGGGAACCTAGGCAAAGTGTACAAGATCTCCCTGTATTGTTTCTTACCACTGCATGTGAATCTCCGGTTTATCTCAACAAAAAATTCAAATATAAAGAAAGGACCAAACAGATATTTCAGAACTGAAAAATATACTGAAAAATAAATCCACTCTGGGTTGTTTCACAAAGTCTCTTACCCACCTGTCCATTCAGCTCCTGCTGTTGCGGCTCTGGCCTCATTCCTGGCCTGTGTAAGAACTCTACCTGGTCTCTGCTCCAGCCTCTCCTCTCGCTTCCTCCTCAACTTTGCTGTCAGGGTCTCGTCACTCACCTGTAACTGTTCATGCCAGCCCTCCTCCCCAGACCCGTCAGGCTCACTCCTTCCCCAAGGTTCCAGTCCGGAGCCAGCACTGTCCCTTCTAAGATTTTACTCTGACCCAATCTCTCCAGTTTACTTGTCCCCTAGCCCAAACAACTCTTTATTCCAGCCACACTACTCATCCTTGTCTGACTCTGTCTTTAAGACTTTTTTTGGTTCATCCAGAATGCCTACCCCCCAGTTCTTTCTGACCACACCTCCAGTATTCTCTAGAAGAAATCAGGCCCACCCCTCAAGACCCATCTCAACACGCGATCTGGTGGAGGCATTAATTTATCTTTGTAGCCACGATTATTGTCCCCTCCTCCTCTGCTAGCACTTACATCAAAAGTGTCCTATTTTAGTTATTCATCTCCATGTCTTTCTACCTCACCAACAAGAAAAGGTCTCCTGTAGGGCTTAGACCATGTCTTGTTCACGTTTGCGATGCTACAGTGCCAAGCACAGCTCTCCACCCAGAGTGCTTTGTGAGTGAGTGGAACGGAAGTGGGTGTCTGTGGAATTTAAAACTGGTGCAATGGCCTAGGTTTATTATTTACATAATTTGGGTCTGTAGAATTGAAACAGGAGTCTTAATAGGGTAGAGTGTTATTTATAAGCTTTTTTTTAGTGAATTTTTTTGGGGAGTTGGGTGTATTGAGAGTGGGGTAGTCATTTTCAAAATACCAGAGGCAGAGAGCACAGGATATTTTACTACCTGACTCTCACTTACATGAGCAATTACTCATAAAATTTGTTTTTACCTGAAGTTTGCTATCTAAATAGAGAATCTGCTATAATGAATTTGCATGCACACACCTGTGAAATGATGTAAATCGTTTGCAAGTCCTAGCAAGTGTGCAACTGTCCCATCTCAGCCGCGTCTGTTTGCTTTACCTGCCTGCCTTGTGCATGCATATCATGCAGTTCAGCAGCTGTGCTGTAAATGCTTTCTGTCATTTAGATTCCTTAATGGAGTGCTAAACAGGTTTAAAATACACTTTAGTGATATTTGGGGAAACGGGTTTTCAGGTGGGCTAGGAATGCGTTCTTTTCTCTTCCCTTTAAATAATGAATTACTGGCCCCTCTGTCTGTGGATTTATTATCCAGCATGTTTTCAGAAGTGGATAAGATTTAGGTAGGAGGGCCTTCTGTACTGAAAAAGAAAGTACATTTTTATGTGTAACGATAAACAAAATTCTTTCTTGCTGAGCGTGTTCCGTGCTGTGTTCTAGGGTTAATGCCATCAAAAAGAGACGGTGCTTCAGAATCAACGCTTTCGCTGCCTGCTGGTGAGGAACTGAAAACCGCGACGGAGAAAGATGGTAACACACTTCATAATTCTGTCCTCACAGTTACATTTCATGATGGCACTTTAAGATAATATAATGACATAACTTCTCTGGGGCTAAATTTTAAAGTTTTTCAGGGGAAAATCAGTATAGTAAAAATTTATCCTTGAAAAATCGCCTAAGCAGCTCTTGCTCAAGTATGTATATGTTTTATATAAAATCCTGTACTGTGATTCTTGTGTACTTACATTAGAGAACTATACTGAGAGCAGAAGGACATTACACAGTGTAAATGGCTTGATGAAGAGATTTAAAGTTGCCTTTAGCTTTCAAATCATCAGGTGAATAGAGCATGAATGGAAAATTCAGAAGTATTCCTGCTTGCCTTCAGGTTAACTCAAAACATTTAAATATTAAACTTTGTTACCTTAAAACATACTAGCAGTGTTGTTTGCATAATAAGATGGGATTCTACTGTCCCATCTAAAGTGAGAAGTGAAGGGAGTGGTGGTTGGGATAGGTAGTCAGCTGAAGTCTACGGAGGTGATGATGTTGTCTTGTATAAGACTGTCATCATACAGTGTGTTTCCTTAAAATAAGTTGCTTGAGTTATAAGGTCTTTTATGTATCAGCTGTCTTGGCATGAAACCAGGCGTGTAATTCAGCACCAGGTAATCCACAATTGGGGAAGCTAAGGGGCGAGCTTCAGGAGGATTTACCTGGAGAAGTGTCTCATTGGCTCACTTCCTGTGCTCGCCCTTTGCTATATTCCTTTCCTTTCCCAGTTTCAGCTCACCTGCCTGGCTCCATCAGCAGCTTGTCCTCTGCGTCTTCCTTGGAGCACAAGCAGAGCCACCCCAGGAAACTGCACGCCCGGGGCAGTGGCAAGCCGACCTCGAGCAAAAGCCCCTCTGCGCCATCCAGGGCCAGCGCTGGTATCTATGGCTTTTTCAACCAGGCTTTCTTGGTGGTTTTTATCTTGGTCTGTTTGTAAGTAGATTTGCTCTTTTTAAATGTGTAGAAGGAACCCTTGACTTCAATCAGATTGAACTACTTGCACCCTCCCCTGTCCCCCACGGCCCTGCCTCCCTCCCCTTCGTAAGCGTGCTCGACCTCTCAGCCTCTTGCCTAGCGTTCTGCTCACGCCATCCACCCGTCGGGTTGACTTCCCTTCCCCATGTGTCTGAGGCCTCCCACCCTTCAAGGTTCATTATAGAACTAGACGACACATCCTCAGATAATTGGAAATGTATGGTTTGCTATCTTCCTTATCTCTTCTCCAACATAAACCAAATAATAACTAACATGTACTGTATACTTATTATTTCGGGTACTATTCTAGGCACTTTATGTACCTTATTTTATGTCATTCTCAAAATAAACCGATGGAGTAGGTACCGTTGTTATCATCCTCATTTTATGAATGAGGAAACGGAGGCTTAGGGAGGGAGGTAAGTCATGGCCGTGTGTAAGTGGCTCCCCCGGGCTTCACCCTCAGGTCTGTCTGCTGCTTTCTCTGCTGCTGTTTAGTCCATCTCTGTCCCAGGTATCAGCTCTTCCCCACGCCTCAGGGTCCCCAGACCCCTCCTGGCAGCCGGTAGTGAGCTGAACCCTTCCTCTCAGTACCAGCGAGTCTACCGCTGCTGCAGTGTGGGCGACCTCACTGTGCTGTCGGCTCAGACGGGGCCTGTGCCAGTCTCTTCATGCTGCTGCTCCCTATAGGACTCGGCATTTTCATGTAATTTGATGCTAGAGCTCTCACCCTCAGAATTTTGTTTCTCACATCATGCATATTGGCTTCTGCACATGCTTTTGTGTCATCTTCACATTTTAAACGCATGCTTTCTCTAGTTTTACCCACTATTTAAAACTCTGTAGGAAGGGTCAGAGGCTCTCCTACAGGTTGGCCATGATAACCTGTTCTGATGTGATTTTAACTTGCTGCGAACCCTGCCAGCATCTATGCAACCTGAACCTGAGGATTTCTGGTCATAGGGTCCAGGTGTGCCACCTGCCTCCTGTGAACACCATGTCTTAGTTAATTTCTGAGTTTTCATAATTCTTATGAAAAACATGCTGTAGACTGTGAAGTGCTATAGGGATATTAGTTATTTGAGGGCCTAGGACTGTTTAGCATTGCCCTTTATCCAGGCCTTCCTCCTCCTCCTCCCTTGGTTTATTTGTTGCCATAGTTTCTCCCCTTTCACAGGGTGACTTGCCCCCCACCCCGCGCCCTCTGCGGGGCTCTCTAGGCCTCCCAGTTAACAGCTGTTCCGTCTGGTTGTGGGGGTGGGAGAAGCCGCCAGGCCCACCTCTTCTCTGTAATAACTGGACAGCTCTCTAGGCAGTATTCTCCAGGACTGCTGATGTTCAACAGGCACTTCAGGGTTTAGGTCTGAGTCAAGGTGAGGGGTTTTGTTTCCAATAAGGAAATCAGATGGGGTCATTGGAACCTTATAGCAATTTCACCTCAAATCACATTCCTGTGTGTGTCATTTACACTGAGTCCCAGTGAACAACTCTAATTGTAGGATTTTACAATTGGCCAGTGACAGCCCATGGCCAAATCCAACCTGCCACCAAATATTTGTAAATAAGGTGTTACTGGAACATGCCACACCCACTCTGTCTGTCAGCTTTTGTGCTACAACAGCAGAGCTGAGTCGTTGTGACAACGTCGAAAGCACTTACTCTCCAGCCTCTATTCTCGGAGAGGGGCCACCGGGCAGTCTGGACAGGTTGGTCAGGAATTGTGTGTGTTCAGCTCCCACGGCCAGAATTTTCTCAGGCAGCTCTTCACATCTCTTTGAGTAGCTTGACCTCACACGGGAGAAACAGAACTATAGATCGGTGATCTTCAGCCGGTGTGCCACAAGAACTTGTAAAATATGCAATTCCTGACTACTTACTCAGGGGCACTGACCTCTTTTCCCTTAGTTTGTCAAATAAAAAATGACAACAGCCAACACAACAATGGTGTGAAGGAATCAAAATTACATCTTTTTTTTTTTTTTTTTGGTCAGATCGGCAAAAAATATATGTTTTGGTGTGCCGCAGAATTTTAGTAATTAGCTTATGTGTGCCAGGACATGAAAAGGTTGGAACTCGCTGCTGTAGACGATCTATAATGAAAGGCATCGTATATCGAAATCTCCAGCCAACTGGACTGGTTAGACTACAGAGTGATATTTTGGCTAATGTGTTTTCTTATTTTTTCCCTTTGTTTTTTTCTCCTCTTTTCCTGCCCTAACCCCTTCCCCCCACCAACCAATGACACAGGTTTGAAATCTTCAGCAACATCTGGAGCAAATAGTACCCGCCCCACGGGGGAGCTCCAGCTGGGGGACAGGGTGCTGGTGGTTGGCCAGCGGATGGGCACCATCAGGTTTTTCGGGACGACGAACTTTGCTCCAGGTAACTCGTGTGCGCATTCTTCGTTCCGCTTGAATTCTGTAGAGTCCAAAAGGCTTAACACGTCACATGCAATTACAGAGAATTTCTGAGGAACATTGGTAGCTATGGTGCAGGAAATGCACAACAGTGATTAAAATGCAGACTGTTTGTGCCCAGGTTGACTGTTACCCATACATTTTCTTGCCAGTTGTGTTTGAAGTGGCCCAGTGTTAGAAGTGGCTGTCACCCTCCGGTCTCACTCCCACTGATTGCTGAGCGTGCTCAGCGACAGAGCAGACACGTTAGCATTAGGTTCTTGCTGAGGATCATCTTGAAAAGGAGTAGATGAGGCGTTCACTGCACAGAGCTCTTATCAGAGAAAGGCAAGCAAGGTCTACAGGAAAATGACGAAGCTTTTGCGTGCACGGGACCTTAGAAATACGTTTGTGTGTTTATGTATTAATTCTCATCTAGACTTCTGTTGGGATTCCAGAAGCAAAGGTTATTTTCCTTTTGCATTTCCAGTGACTGAAATTTCAGGGGGAAGCCAGCTGAATGAAACCACGTGCGTGTGTTTAAGTAGCAATGTGCTGCTTTGACACATGGTGGCATCGCTGCATGTAGGGACCAGGTTGCCTAGGACAATGCTTTTTTAGAAAGTCTGTAGCAGCCTGTGAAGGCTCTGAGATTTTACCCCATTTGCAAGCTAACCAGGTAGATTGCCATGGTTGCCTGGGTGCTGGCAGACAATGGGGCTCCTGGCTCAGAGACAGAGGACTTCAGTGCTCACAACAATAGCAGGAGCCAGTGTCACCTCTTTTTTTTTTTTGCAATTGTTCCCTGGGCCCCAGTTTCGAAGGTGAGGTAGGGGGCCAGGTGACACTGCACACCCAGTGGTTTACGCTCTGGGAGAGGAGCTGTGAGCTTAAGGAACCTTCACACCAACAGTAAGCACACCTCTCCTTCGCTCCGGGGGAGACTCTGTCTGTCTCCTCCACGCCTGTCCTCTGACAGACTCCCATGAAAAGCCAGTTAGTGCCTCTGTCCATGGAACATGCAGAAGCATGAGCGTGCCCTGCAGCATTGTCTCCCACACATTCTTGTTTCATTAACGTCACTTGTAATTGCCGTCCAACTAATTGATTTGAGAGGGGCCATATGCTTTATAATTCATGTTTCTCTTAGGCCTCCAGGTAGTAATTGAGCATAGTTAGGATGTTCTTAATACAGTTTTCACAAACTTAGTAATCCCAAAGGTAGGTTGATTTTCACAATTACCGTATGTCTTTTGAGTTTCCTTTCTGTGGTTATGTTAGACAAGGCTGGCATGGTTTGATTTGCTGGATGCAGTTCATCGTTTAGTTTGACTTTCAATTTTTAAATTCCTAATGTGAAGCATTTAGAAATCTGGGAAGTAATAAGCAAATATAATAAAAGTTAGACACTTCTTTGTTAAAGTCATTCTGCCTTTTAGAAAGTAGTAGCATATATTTCTCGTGGCATCAAAAATTACGTCATTCAGTTCTGTGGAGCAGTGGTTGGTCATATCTTGGTGTTTTATAGATGATGAGATCTAGCCCCGAGAGGGTCTTGTTTAGCCTCCTTAGCATTTGTATCAGTGCCACCTCTGAAAGAATATTGTCTTTTAAATGGGAATATTGTCTTTTAAATCTGTACCTCACCACGACCTGACAATGTGTAGTCACTGTTATTAACACTTGTCATAATGCCTTTTTTGGTGTGTTACACATTCTCAAGAGTTGTATGGTAAGCATGTAGTAGTTGCATGGTATATTACCGGTAAAAAGGGAAAATGCAAAAAATTATATAGGAAAACATCAACGGCAGAAGGAAGTAAAACTTGGAAAATTCCAACTCTGGCACTCAGAGAAATCACAGCGGCCACAGGTGAGCCTGGCTAGTGACACCGAAATGTGATGACCTGTTTCAGGGCATTAGTTACAGCCAAGCAGTAGGTCTGCATACATTGCTCTGTACTTGTGCATAGTAGGACTGTTTAATACAAAACAGTCATGCAATTAATCTTTCCAACCCAAACTACGGAAATGAGCTCAAGTATAAGAGGGAAAAATACTGAGAACTTCCAGGTGGTCTTTTTAGACATTATATAATTGTCTCTTTGAACTAGTAATTGGAAGGAAACAATATTTTTGTATTTTGGAATTTATAAGTTGCAGTAAGTTTCTCAATATCTATATCCTTATTTTTTTATTTGATGCTGATTGTAAGGGACCAAATACAATTAGTACTGTATTCTCCTTTTTAATAAAAAAAAATGGATTTTTTGGTACTTTTAACTGGTCTGAGTCACCCTCAATTTGAGAATCATTAGGAGTATTTGTCCACTTACCTAATATTTACCACCCGACTGTCATTTTAGGCTCTAGAAAAGGAAATCCTATGACTGCTCAGAGGAGACCCTTTAAATACTTAAAAGCCTTTTAGAAAATCCTTCCTCTTAGATAACCTGAATCTTTTCATTTAGATTAAAAAGAATATTTCTTTTCACCCTGAGTGGGGGAAAACAGAAAGAAAAAGAAGAGTTACCATGATGTCTAACCATAGTTTTCATTTGATTTGTGTCCTCCTGTAATTATTGAGGAGCTGTGTGTGGTGTTCTAACATTGGGAGTAAAATGAAGAGGTTGCTGGTTCCTTTATCAGTATTGACACAGCCCATGTTCCCCAGTCCAGGACAAGCTCTGGTTCATCATAGCTCTCAGACACGTTTTGGTCATACTACTTGCATTACAGCCAATCTTGCCAAATTCTTGTTTGTGCATTTTAGCTTTCTCTCTTAATGTGCAACTCTGCAGTGAAGCTTGTAAAACCTTTTCCCTATTTGTTTTCAACTTTTCCAATTTTATCCTTTGACAGCTGAACGATCATGACGATCATTCCTCATTTCGGTCATTTGTGAAGTTGTGGAATCATCTAGACTTTGGGTTTGGGTAACAGCATAGCTGCTTTGGCTACAGTGCAGATGCCGTTAAAGCCGCCCATTCTCATTCCAGGACAGTGGTACGGGATAGAGCTCGAGAAGCCGCACGGCAAGAATGACGGCTCCGTCGGCGGTGTGCAGTATTTTAGTTGTTCTCCAAGATATGGAATATTTGCTCCCCCATCCAGGGTACAAAGGTGAGGAAGAATGGGATTCATGTTTATTCACAAGAACTTCTTGTAATTTGCCATGGTTTATAGTTAGAGCTCCTAATTTTATATTGAAGACGTGCACCGATTACGTTCCTGTCTTCTTTCAGGGGGTTAACCAGCCACTGCCTTCAGAGAGGAGGCTCATGGAAAGCTAAATTTGCTTTGCTGAAGATTTGCAATTTTAAAATCCTCCTTTATTCCTCATTTGCAAACCCTATGAGTACGTGCAGGCTATTAGAAGTGGCGTTTGCAGCGAACACTGGGAGCAGCGAGCTTAATCTGGCATGCAAACAAAAGTGAAAATGCTCTCTGATTGCTCCAGGCGCCCCATTCATCCTCCTGCAAACCTAATGGGACCAAAATGGCTTTTCCTCTGATTTCTTTAGTTTTCACAAAAATAGATAGGCAGTAGATCTTCGGGGGAAGCGAGGCTTCAAGTATTTATGTGTAATATACCTCCTCAGTGGCTCCTCTTAGCATAGTACACTTTTGTACCAGCTCACGCTGGTTTCAAAAAATCAGGCTGAACAGAAATCAAGTCGTCATGAAATTCCAGGTGCCGTTTTAGAATGACTTAGGTGCTGAAAGAGGTTGGTTTGGTGGGAAGTGGGATGCTAATCTTAAGTAGGAAATAACATCTGTGGTATAACCACATTCACGAGGTAGGTCTGCAGTTACACCATGGGAGTCTCCTCCAGTTCACGTCCAGCTAGACTGTGTGACCACCTCCTGGCACATTTAACAGTTTTTATATCCATTTGCTTTCTCACTCTATTTTTCATACTGAATAATGACTTACAATTTCTGTATTAATTTTCTTCTATGATGTACTTGATATAATTTTCTTATTATTTATGACTAGAGGCCCAGTGCATGAAATTTGTGCCCTTGAGGAGGGTCCCTCAGCCCAGCCTGCGCCCTCTTGCAGTCCGGGAGCCCTCGGGGGATGCAGTCGGACATCCTTAGCGCTGCCGCGGAGGCAGGAGAGGCTCCTGCCACTGCCGCTGTGCTTGCCAGCTGTGAGCCTGGCTTCTGGCTGAGTGGTGCTCCCCCTGTGGAGTGCACTGACCATCGGGGGCAGCTCCTGCATTGAGCGTCTGCCCCCTGGTGGTCAGTAAGCGTCATAATGACTGGTCGTTTCACCATCACGCCGAAACTGGCTCTCCGACATCCCCCGAGGGGTCCCAGAATGCAAGAGGATGCAGCCAGGCCAAGGGACCCCACCAGTGCATGATCAAGGCTGGGGAGAGACATGGGAGGTTGGCCAGCTGGGGAGGGGCCACAGGAGAGCTCCAGGGTGTGTCTGGCCCCTATCGATCCGTGGACCCCAGCAGCAAGTTCACCTACCGGTCAGAGCGTCTGCCCCCTAGTGGTCAGTGCATGTCATAGCAACTAGTTGACCAGTCAACTGTCTGCCCCCTGGTGGTCAGTGCATGTCATAGCAAGCAGTTGAGCAGCCTTAGCATATCATTAGCATATTACGCTTTGATTGGTTGAACGGCCAACTGGACGACCAGACACTTAGCATATTAGGCTTTTATTATATAGGATAATATAGCATTTAATATATGCTTTCCAGTTTATAAAGTGTCTTCAATTAAATGTTGCTTTATTTGACCCTAATAAGTATTTGGTCAGCTGAGTTGGGAAATTGCAGGAGCTAATCCATTCATTTACTGAGCATTTAATGAGCAGTGGGCTCTGTGCAGTGCACTTTATTATTAGCATTCCCATATTGCAAGTGAAGAAGCGTAGAAGAGATAAAGTAATTCAGCTGAAGCCTTATAGCTAGTGTAGGGGAGGAGAACTTCCTCCATGCTTAGGATCAGTAGCTGGACTGGGGTGGGGGGGTCTGTGAATTAAACTGACAACAGATAGATTAACAGGAGAAAAGATATTATAAGTTTATTAGATTTTATTTTTATATTCACGGGGCATCACAGAAAGAAATGAATATCCAAAGGAGTGGCGAGGTTGGAGCATTATAGAGCACATTAATAGCGGAAGAGGCAGGGAAGGCTACTCATGAGAGAGCAAATGATTGTTAGGAAAGGTGAATGGGCACTTAGGAAAACGGACAGGAGGTAGGAGGGTTTGTGACAATGTCTGTCCGGGTGTGTAGTTTGTGAGGATGTCTGTCTGGGTGTGGTGTCGACTCAAGGCTCCTCTCCTGGGCTAAGAGTCGGTCTTCTCTGCTTGGTGAAACTCCTGGGGAGGGGATTTACCACAACTGAGTTCTGTGTTTGGAGGACCCATTTTTGGCAGCATCCAGAGACAGTCTGCCCCTGCATGTGTTGATTCTCATGGATCTTCAGCTCAAAATAACTCTCACGTCAGAATGGCCTGTGGGGGCGTGTTCTGATCTCCTCTGTTAGTGAATGACACAGCCCACCCCAGCCCAGTTTGCTATTTTGTTGTTGTTTTCGAAGACCTTGCTTTTAGAAAGGTTGCTGTTTTTTTTGGTAGTCATTTTATAATGAAGAAAAAGAGGTCATAGCTAATGATTAGCATTTATGTTTCTGGTTCAAGGTCTGTGTGCCTGACATTTTGAAAGGCCAAAACTCAAAACGTCAGAATTTGGAGCAAGAAAGGTTTATTGATGGAGAAGTCACCAACTGAGAAGATGGGATTCCTCAAATCCATCCTAAGAATGTGCAGAGTTCAGGCTTCTTTTATGTCAAGAGAAGGGGAAATGGGAGGGGCGAGAGGTGATTGACAAAGGCAGACAGCAGCCGGCTGAGCACCAGCAGGGGTCCCAGGAAGACCTGAAACCTCTTTGTTCCCAGTCCATTGACCCCCGTTGATTTGCATCCTTCCAGGAGGCTTCTGCAGATCTTTGATAAGCAATCATTGTTGTACATATTTCCCCCATCTCCTCAGGAGAGGCACCTTCTGGCAAGGGGCTGTTTTTATAAAAACTCAAGCCACCAACAGAATTCCTCCAATGATTGGCATGTCTGTGCGCAAGAACACAGCTGAACAGGATGGAGTCAGAGAGGCTGAGCATGTCCGTCTGCTGCACTGACATCAGCCGGCACTGTTTTAGGCGCTCTGCTCATGCCGCAGCAGCAACCCTGCGGGCCAGGCGCTTTAATGACCCCTCTGTCCCAGATGAGGAAAGTGTGCACAGAGAGGCTAAGGCAGCCGTGGGCAAACTACGGCCCGTTTGAAATGAACAAAACTAAAAAAAAAAAAGACCGTACCCTTTTATGTAATGATGTTTACTTTGAGTTTATATTAGTTCACACAAACACTCCATCCATGCTTTTGTTCTGGCCCTCCGGTCCAGTTTAAGAACCCATTGTGGCCCTCCAGTCAAAAAGTTTGCCCACCCCTGTGCTAAGGGATGTGTGCGCTGTGCCTAGCTCCCAGTGGGGGTTTGAGCCCATGTGGTCTAGTGATGGTTAAAAGAGGCCCCGTGGCTTTCTTCAGGGCCTGTATCTTATAGTGATTGACTTGGGAGTAAAATCCATGCGGAATGTGACAGTCTTCTGGGTTCTCATATTACTCTGGAAAAATCTTCATTAACACATTGCTACGGTCTCCTACAAGTTTTATTTGTCTCCTAGTCAGGAGGACAGGGGTTGTTCATTTCATGTTCGATTACCCGAGAACATAGGGTGGCTTACTGTAGGCACGGCGAGTATTGATCACGTCGAGCGCAGTGTTTTTTATGCTGTAACAGCCTTTTCTCTCCTTTAGATTATGAAGCTGCTTTCTTTTACATGGTTTCATCCTTTTCTCGCTTTGTTAATGGAACACATGTTTTTTAATTTGTTTTTCCCCCCTTGCCTTCTATTTCGTCGTCTTTAAGGTGATTCATTTAAAAGCAGCTCCCTCTTAAAAGAAACGGGGCGCTCTCTCTCTAAATGAACTGCTGTCTCGATCCAGCTGTCTTCCTGTCATCTTCTGATTGTCTCATTCATCCCCATCAAATACTATTAAGTGTCTTTTAGCACTTTGTGCTGTGCTAGGCATTCTGTAAGCAAATAAAACAGACATGGTCCCTGATTTTGAGGAGTTTCTCATTTAAACCAGCTTTGGAGCTCTTTAAAGACACCACTGATCTTCCATAAGGAAGAATTTTTAAATCCTTTTTATTGAATTTATTGTCGTGAAGAAGGAGGAATTTAAAACTAGGGGCTGCGTGAGGACAGTCTTAATAAAATAGTGGCACAGCGTTTCTCCCAGATTGTGGCTGGCCTTCCCTCTCCCCGCCCCGCACCCCCCTTTTCTATTTAAAAATGTGCCTCTTGTCCAGAACCTTTGCACCTGCTTTTGCCTCTGCGTGGAGGCTTTCTACTAACACCCAACTTTCATCTAGTTTATACCTTTTCTTCCATTAACATATAAATCAACCAACATTTCTTTAGAGAAATTCTAAGAAAACTATCCATCTAGCCATCTTTTTGCCCAAGTGGGCATCAGCATAGTATTAATTTTCTTATTCTTAGTTCTCACTAATAGATCCTTATTACAAATTAATCACTTTTAGAATAAAGTTCTTAACTATCCATCACCACTTAATTCAAGTATCTGTCTTTTCATCAAGTCATATTTTTTGTGTTCATGAGTCTGTCACTGATTGCTGTATGATGAATATTATGTAAAAAAGATGCATATAAGTTGCAGGATGAAATTGCAAATATTGCAAGAGTTGCAGGATTTATTGATGGCAGCAGTGTGCTGGAGGAAGTGATTGACAGTGAAGGCTTTGCAGATTTAGGTCAGCAAACAATAGAAAGAAAATAAGACTGTTAGGATTGGCCTTTTAAAAATAATGATTTGAATACCCTATATAATAAATAGCTAATATGCTAATTAGACCAGATGGCCAAACGACCTTCTGGAATGACCTTCTGGAACGACCTTCTGGAATGACCAGTGGGTGGGGCGGGGCACAGGGCTGTGAATTTCGTGCATCAGGCCTCTAGTTAAAAAATAAAGACAAACCTGTCAGGAAAGCGATCTTTATGTTTATGCTTAGAGTCAAATATAAAGTAAAAAAATGTTGAATTGTTTTAGCCATATAATTTTATCAGAAAAATCACACACTTACAGACTCAGCTGATATCAGTTTGGCTTAGTGGATAGAGTGTCGGCCCACACAGTGAAGGGACCCAGGTTCAGTTCTGGTCAAGGGCATGCACCTCGGTTGTAGTCTTGATCCCTGGCCCTGGTTGGAGTGTGTGTGGGAGATAACCAATCAGTGTGTCTCTCTCACATTGATGTTTCTCTCTCTCTCTATCTCTCTCCCTTCCATTCTCTCTCCAAAAAAAAAAAATCAATGGAAAAATGTCCTTGGATGAGGATTAACGAGAAAAAAAGAATGTGGTATTTTTACAACTATAACATTTGTTAAATTTAACATAAAATAAACTTATTTTCATAGTTTTTAGTTTCATCCTTGAAGATAAATTTACAAAGAAGTAAAGTCAGGTCCCTATCTTAAGTGAATTCACTTTAAGTTGACTTTTTCTATACAAATTATTGTTAGATAACAAAGAAGGGATAAACAGAAGATATCTTCTGTTTGATTATTGCCTGTCTCTGATGCTAGACTGAAGTTTATCCTGGCTCATAATAGGTGCTCAATAAATGTTTGTTGAATGAGTGAAATAAGAAAACCATTAGTGTGAAACCTCAGTTAAGAGCCAATCTTCAATCTGAAGACCACCAACTTCTAATAAGGTTTGTATTACTTGTTTTATTTACAGAGTAACAGATTCCCTGGACACACTTTCAGAAATTTCTTCTAATAAACAGAATCATTCTTATCCTGGTAAGATTACAGTTTTATGTTCCTAATAACTATCCCTTTGCTTTTATTTATTGAAGCATTTTATTGTGAAGTATGTATGTATACAAAAAAGTGTAAAAGTGTATTTGTATAGTTTATGTAATCATAATCACGTCTATTACCTGCCCCCAAGCTGAAGAAGACAATTATCTGAATGACAGAATGCCCTGTGTTTCCCCTAACTCTTTTTTTTAGTTCTCAATAAAATAGAAACTGACTTATTCAGTTTCTGTTTTATTTATCTTTTATTTCTGATTGCTTTTCTGATATTTTTAAAAAAATATTTTTATTGATTTTAGAGAGAGAGGGAGGGAGGGAGGGAGAGAAACATCGATGTGAGAGAGAACCATCAATCAGCTGCCTCCCATATGCCTCCCTGATCGAAGATCGAACACCCAACCTGAGTATGTGCCCTGACCAGGAATCAACCGCAACCTTTCAGTGCATGGGACTAAGCTCAACCAACTGAGCCACATCTGCCAGGGCTGATTTTTTTTTAAAAATGATTTCAGGGAGAGAGAGGAAGGGAGAGAGAGAAACATAATCATTATGCTTATTCTTTCCCAAATAATAGAAAAGTTTTAAAACTGAGTTATTCAGTTTCTATTTTATTTCCCCCACAAATTTTCCATTATTATAATAGTTTTTATATGTAATCATTGTTTATTTAATTTGCTCACATATTTACAAATAGCTCTTGTCATTTATCCTCAAAACTTCCACCTGGGATTGTTTTATTTCTACTTCATGTATATTCTTTAAAAGTCCTTTTAGAAAGAGGTCTGTACCAAGTTTTTGTCTTTTCTAGCGATAGTTTTACTGGGTAAAACGAAAATGCAGTGAACATTTTAGTTTGAAAGATATTTTCTCCCTGCACATTGACAATATAATTCTACAGTTTTCTGTCTTCTGTATTTTTTGAGAAGTCAGCTACGAGCCTGTCCAATCCACACTGTTATAGGTGATTTATCGTTTCTTTCTGATTGCTTTTCAAGGTCTCTATTTCCTTGGTGTTGTACAGCTTCACTGTGATGTGTGTAGGTGGGGATTTCTTTTGTTTATCCTGTTCGGAATCTGGATCTTCCTGGATCTGGGAATTAGTATCTGATCAATTCTGTAAAAATTCTTGTCTATATACTTACAATATTTTCTCCTTCATTCTCTTTACTATCTATTTCTGAAACTCAGACGAGCTGTACAGCAGCCTTTCTCACTTTCCCTGGACAGCATCTGGTATCTTCAGATCCATCTTTTCATTTCCTGGTTCTTTCTTCGTTTTTTTTTTAAATATATTTTTATTGATTTTTTACAGAGAGGAAGAGAGAGGGATAGAGAGTTAGAAACATCAATGAGAGAGAAACATCAATCAGCTGCCTCCTGCACACCCCCTACTGGGGATGTGCCCGCAACCAAGGTACATGCCCTTGACCGGAATCGAACCTGTGACCTTTCAGTCCGAAGGCCGCTGCTCTATCCTCTGAGCCAAACCGGTTAGGGCTCCTGGTTCTTTCTTTAGCGATGTTTATTCTGTTGCTTAATCTAACCACAAAGTTTTTAATTATAAAGGTTTCTTTTCTTTTTGGTAAATCTGTTTGTTACTTATTGTCACTTACTCTTTCTCCATATTTTCAAGTTTTTCTTATATGTCTTTAAACATTTTCAATGTTATCTTTTATGTCAAATGATTCAGTATTTGATGTCTTTGTGAATCTGAGTCGCCATCTGTTTCTGTCGAGCCTAACTTACGGTGCTTTGTGCTGTGGGTTTGTAGTTCATTATCGTGAGATACTCCTTTCCCTCTAATGGATGGGGACTTGTGAGGCCTAGGTTGATGCCTCCTATTTACTTCTGCCTGTTGTCTCGAGGCCCTGCCCAGCCTGGGGCTGTCTCAATCTATAGCCTCTGCAGCTTTTAAAATGTCACACGGACAAAATGAACTGTGCACATGACCCTAAGTTCTGAGTGAGGAAATGTTGCCTGTTTTTGAGCATTCAGGTGACCTTTGTCTTTGTCCAAATGGTGTTCATTTTGTTTCTTGATAACCTTACACTGCGGGGAGCAGGTTGGGACCCTCGCTGAACCAGGAGTCTGGAGAGAGTCCCCCTGCTGGCAGCTGGCTGGCCGTCCCTGTGTCCTGGGCAGCAGCGAGGCGGCGGCCGGTTCCCCAGAAGTCAGTGGCACCTGTGGTTCGAGATGGCAGATTGCTTTGGTGCTTGGTTACCTCTCATGGTTTCTCTTTTTAGGTTTTGGCCTCTTTGAAATTGGACCTTTTGTGTCAGCTCAACAGTATTAAATGCATTATAGTTATTTTAAATGATACTTGCTTTAGTCAAGAGATTCATTCATTGGGTCTGCATTAACTGCCAGAACTGAAGTCCCTTCTTTTTAAAAACATCTTTTTAGAAATTTACCTTTTGTGAAATCTTATTTTATTTTTTAGATTACACTGTCATTTGGGGATGGCAGCAGTCATCAGCTCTGAAATTTTATTATTTAATAAATTAGATATATTTAGTGATAGTGTTTTTAAATCTTTTATTCTGTTTTATATGATTTATCAAGATTAATATTTGAGAAAAAAGATTCAGCTTTATCAATATATACTTCAGTGTTATTTGGCTTTCAAGAACCTTTCTAATAAAACTTCCGAATGTATGTCATGATTATAACTTGCTCATGTACGTGCACTTTGTCTGAGAAAGGTCAGATACAAATTTGTCGTGAAATCTGAACTACTTCTGTATTCTGGATGTACTTACCTTCTGTGCTTTCTCTTTCCAAAGGAACATTTGAACTAGCAGAACATCTGCAGGAGGAATGATAAAAGATAACTTTTAATAAAAAAAACATGGCGTTTGTTTTTTTTCCTCTTCTGACCTTAACTTGCATGTTTAGGTTTTAGGAGAAGCTTCAGTACCACTTCAGCTTCTTCCCAAAAAGAGATTAACCGGAGAAACGCTTTTGCCAAGTGAGTATGAAGATTTAGCAACACACCGTTCGAGAGGAGCTGGGCGGGATTCTGCGAAGGACGAAATGTGGGGTTTTGTACCTTTCACTTGGCTGGGTAGGATTTTATCACTTAGGGAACCGTGCGTGAGTGCACTGAGAGGAGTTCTGTTAAAGATGTCGCCGGGACTGAAAGTGCTGCACTGCACATATTTTTGAATTGGTTTAGTACTGTTACTAAAGGTTGGAGGAATTTACATTTTGTGTTATCATTGAATAGGGTGGACTGTTTAATTAGTCAAAGAATTGATTTACTATTTTCAGCAGTGCATGAAAGCAATGCCAGGCCTGTTTGCATAATAAGGTAATGTTACTAGTAAAAAAAAATTACTCCCACTCTGCCTTGGGAGTATACTGCTCAAAATGCATTTTTGTTTATTGGTTTGTTTCTTGTAGAGAGAATCTCTTTTTCTCTTTTTCTTTTACATTTATTTAACCCACACCCTGGGGCTCTGGGAGGTCCCGTGAGATGCTGTCTAGCAGGGCTGGGTGGGTGTTTGTTGTATATGTGTGTGTGTATATTTTAAAAAATATGTCTTCATTGACTTTTAGAGAGAGAGGAAGGGAGAGGGAGAGAGAAAGAAACATAGATGTGAGAAACGGTTGCCTCCCATATGCACCCCGACCAGGGACCAAACCCACAACCTGGGCATGTGCCTTGACCCGGAATTGAACCAGTGACCTTTTGGTGCGCGGGATGACGCTCAACCACTGAGCCACACCCGCCAGGACTATCTCTCTCTCTCTCTCTCTTAAATCCAGATTAGTATAGTATTAAAATAGTCAAAAGGGAGATCTTTTAAAATGTCAAAAGTTTACTATGGCTATTTAGACTAAAAACCTCAAGTTGTGAACACAAAGTATTCTCTCTTGTGACTGAATTGTGAGCCGCAGTGGAGATGAAGATGGTAAGTCGCATCACCTGGCCTTCAGGTGTAAGAGCTGCTCTTCCTTTTCCCGTGAACAGATCAAAAACCGCGCTGCGCCGCAGCTGGAGCGGCTCGGCCCCGGGCGTGGAGGGGGGCGCGAGGCTGCACGAGGGCTCCCAGGTCCTGCTCACCAGCTCCAACGAGATGGGCACCGTGCGCTACGTGGGCCCCACCGACTTCGCCTTGGGCATCTGGCTGGGGCTCGAGCTGCGGAGCGCCAAGGGGAGAAACGACGGGGCCGTGGGCGACACGCGCTACTTCACCTGCAAGCCGAACCACGGCGTCCTGGTGAGACCGAGCCGAGTAACCTACCGCGGAATAAATGGGTCGAAGCTCGTGGATGAGAACTGTTGAGTTAAACTCCTGGCGTGTTCGGTGCGTGAGCGTGTGTGTGTGTGTGTGTGTGTGTGTACATACAAGCATGCATGTGTATGTAAGACATAGAATAAAGTCTGGCAAATGTCGACTTTAATTAGCCACCATTTAAAATTTGAAAATATGGCTGTCTTCCTAAAAACCACGATTAAATCCAGAGGGACTCCTTTGAAGAGCTAGCACTGTGAACTGTGGGGGTCACAGTTCCCTCAGAACAGTTTTGAAAGAAGCGTTTTTAAAAGCTTTTGCAGCTTTAGACCCAAGACAGTTCCGAGAGGTAGGGTAAACGTGCCCGTGGGTGGCCCGCTGCTGTTGCTCTGTCTCCTCTGTGCACACAGTACTGAGTGTTTCCTGGTCGTGGGGGTTTGCCCAGCTTTGCTTAAATTTGATGTTCACACGGCCTTTTCCTGTCAAGTATTTTGGGGTTTTCGTTTCGTCCTGTACTAGTAGTACAATAAGAAGCTTTGTGATTAGTGTATTTTTCATATTTGGGGCAAAATTATTTGCCCTTTCAGGAGGGCCTCATGGAAAGCTAGGTTAGAATTTTGGAGTTGGATGGGGCCTTGCACGGACGTGGAGTCTGAGCCGTTTTCTCACCCACAGCCACTGGCTAGATGGCTGAGGCCTGAGGAGGGAGCGTGGGTCTCCTGAGTGTGGCTCACGCTCTTTCCTCTGTACAAGCGGATACTCTCGGCTTTCTCGTCCGTGTTGGTGACTGCTCCATCGGGATGAATTATAAAAACTATGATTAGGTTTATGAGTTTAAGTGATAATGAGGATTTTTTGCACATACTTATTTAACTTCCTTATTGGACAGATCTCTAAAACACACACAGACACACACGAAGCACTTTTACCATAGGATGCACTTTCATCTTTGCCATCATTTCCTCCTGGGGTATGAAAAACATTAAAAAATTATATTGAAGAGAAGAGTGCAAATTAAGATGTGTTAGGAAGAATGTAGTAGTTAATCATTTAAATGTTTATGATTTCTCGGGTTTTTTGTTTGTTTTATTCATAAATCTGGTGTTCCCTCTTGTTGCTGTTTTGTATTTTCATTTGTTGAAAGCCATTCTGTTACAGCCGCGGGGCTGAGTCATCATGGTTTTATTTTCCTTGTTGAGCGTGTGTTGACAAACTACTCTTCATAACAGAGTGAGGTGATAATGCCAAACATTTGTATTGTGGATATGTATTGAAGTTTATGGTCCTATATGTATAATGATTGATCCCTAATTGTAGATATTTAGACCTTAATCTACAACGGAAATATCAGAACAGTTTGCTTTATAAGATTAAAATCCTCCTTCAGAATGGAGCTTACTTTGTGCTTAGAAATACTAGGTTGAACTATTTTGCAATATACTATTTAAAATCACAATTCTGTTGCTTCGCTGCCTTTTAAAAAAGAAGTGTGGCATTTCAAATACTGTTAGAGCTATTTTCCTGAAATACATGTGCAAAATAAGGCTGCTTTATAACCAAGGAATATTTTTATTGACCGAAGAAAATGACTGTACTGCTATTCAAAAGTAAACTTATTTTATTATATAGCTTATTTCTTAAAGACTCTATTTATACCTTGACATGAAATCCCTGGTTATACTGAACTTGGGTGTCTATAATTCTTCCTGTTGACTATAAAACACTGTAAGTTAGCAGCAGTAATGCAACACAATTCAGTGTTGCATTTTGAGATCAGAATAATTCTCATATTTAGATTAGGATTATTAATGTGTACATTTCTTAAGGAAGAAAGACACAACAGATGCTATACAAACAAATTTGATGTTTTCATTTGTTTTGCTTATTGATGTCAAAATTCACTTCTTGAGCATTAATAAAAGGGAAGCTATTTGGTTTTGGAATGGTATCTTGTCATTTCCGCCCCCCTCGCCTTGCCACTCTGCCTTTCTCAGTGACTTAACTTTTTTTCCTTACAGTAATGATTCGGATTTGTCCTGTCCCTATAAAGCGTCTTAAGAAGTGTCATGCTTTCCACTCAACAATAAAGCTACGTTCTAGCCACCCCTTTTTATATTGTTTTGATGGACAGAGAGCCACCTAAGAAAATAATGTGTTTCTACAGTTTTCTAAAATTGCTTAACTGTCTTTTATACCAGTGGGATTTCATTGGTTTATGTAAGGCAGGGCAGAACACTTTGAAGTTAGAGTTAAAAAATATATAAATAAGTAGAGGCCTGGTCATGGGGGGGGGGTGTCCCTCAACTCAGCCTGCACCTCTCCAACCTGGGACCCATTGGGTGATGTCCGACTGCCGGTTTAGGCCTGATCCCACAGGGACAGGCAGTCGGACACCCCTCTCACAATCTGGGACTGCTGGCTCCTAACTGCTCCCCTGCCAGCCTGATTGACACCTAACTGCTCCCCTGCTGGCCCGATTGCCCCCAACTGCCCTCCCCTGCCAGCCATCTTGTGATGACGTGGTGGTGGCCATCTTGTGGTGGCCATGTTGTGACGATGTGGGGCGTGGCCATCTTGTGGCGGCCATCTTGTGATGACGTGGCGGTGGCCATGTTGTGATGATGTGGGGTGTGGCCATCTTGTGGCGGCCATCTTATGATGACGTCATGGCCGTCTTGTAATGACATCGTGGCGGCCATCTTGTGACGGAGTCGTGCGACGCCACCTAGGCTTTTATTATATAGGATTGTCTGCAGTCTACTAAAAACTCTTTGTCTGTGTTTTAGGGTAACTTGGTGGGGATATTGAGAGTGCTTAAAAGTGTTCAGATACAGATGTCACTGATCTGAGCCGAGACTGTGGGCCCGCTGTGAGCCCCCCGCAGCCTCTCCTGACCCCCTGTCCTTCCCGCGTGTTTAGTTTGTCTCCCTAGCACTTAGCACTCTTGGTCACGGTAACATTTTTGCTTGTTATTTCTCTCTCCCCTCAGTGGCCCGAGGGCTGGATATTTGGCTGCTTCGCTCATCGCTTAGTTCCCAGCACCTGCGTGATTCTCGGCTCCTGTGGAGCTTGGTGATGTTCACTGAGTTCCAGAGGCAGCAGGCCGCCGAGCATCTGCAGCAGGTGCTATTGAGCTTCATACGGGCCTTGGGCGCCGGCCATGCACCCGGAGTCTTACTTGTAAGGGAGGAAAGGGCATGTAGCCCAGCGTTATGACGGGACAGTGGCCTGAAGGAGCTAGAAAATGTTGGGTGTTGGGTAGAAAAGGGGGCAAGAAAGACACAACAGGATCGCCTCAGGCAGCTGCCTCTGTGTTCTCCCGGGGCCGGCTCTGAATTCCCGTTTGCTGACCTATCATTTAGAGAACATGGTGGTGTGTGTGTCTGATAGAGGGAGAGTGAACTGGATCTGACCCGAGTGTGCCCAGCATTTCATTTCAGAGTTGTATTTTGGACCTGCCTATGTAGATTCTGTGATAACATTATTTAAGCCACAGTGACCGATGGCTAGAGACCTCCTGTGTTCGGAATCATTCTTAATTGAGAAACAGATCGAGTCGTGTAACTACCCCCAGACATTTGTTATCTAAGTGATTCACTCGGCGACGTGTAATGTGCACGGCCACACTGCAAGCCAGTAGGAGAATTCACTTTTTATTTTTCTTCATGCCCTTGGCTTCACTACACTTATTTATGATACAAATACATTAGTTAATACAAAACTCACATTATCACACGTGTTTAGTAATGTTTAGCAATACCCCTCGGTCCACACACAGGCCCTTACACACACGTGGCTCGGATCCACAGCAGGCATTCCTGATGAAGCTGTGTGGGCTGAACAAGGAGGCCACATCATGGTTTTATTACAAGCAGGGTGTGATGCCTTTGCATAGGCGGATGGAATTTTTCTACCAACATTTTTGCTAATGCTCCTTGTTATAGGCGGGAGAGGAAGCGTACGTGGAGGGATGCGAGGGCCGGCTTCTTTGTCCGGAGGATGTGGTCTCAGGAGTGGACACGTAGTGTTGTTCAAATTGGATAAATAAAATCAAATAGTCTCTGAAATCTATTTGTACAGTGGGGCCTTGACTTACGAGTTTAATTCATTCCGTGACGGAGCTCGTAACTCAAATTACTCGTATGTCAAATCTTAAAGTGAACGAGTGAGACACGTGATGCTGGGCTGATGTTGTGGCGTTCACTGTGACGTTCGCTGCGCCAACTAGCGGTGGGGTATCTGAAGATGGCTCGTAACCCGAATTTTAGCTCGCAACTCAAAGCAAAAAATCGGCCAAGAGACGGCTGGTATCTTGGAAAACTCGTTAGTCGGGACACTCATAAGTCAAGGCCCCACTGTACTGAATTTGAACCTGATGCGTCTCTGAAGTGTAGGAAGTTTAAGCAGCCGGATGTGTGTTCCTGACATGTGTCAGATCTCACGGAGGGTAAGTTCTTCCACCTCCCCTTTCCTCGAAGTGGACATACCCTCTTGAAGACTGAACAAATTATTTTTCACATAAATCAAAATAAACTGACGTGGAAATAAATCATCTTAAAACTGTACGCACAGCTTCAGGATGTTCTTTTCATTCCTTCTGAACATGACCTCTGGGTTCAGCTTAGGTCCCAGTCAGCTGGGGTGTGACATGGGCTGTCCCTGCCAGTTCTCCTTATGAACGATGGGTATTGCTACCCAGTGCTTTTGGAAAAAGCATCCTGAGGTGGATTTTAAAATGTTTTAATAGTCATACCAAGTCCCTTGTTGATAGCAGGGAAAGCGGAGTTTGCATTATGGACGATGGACAGAGAAGAGGAAGGTGAACAATTTCAATCTCCTTTCCTGAACCTGCCAATAAAAATGGTTTCTAATGAGAATTCCAAGAGATTAGTCATATTAAAGTGTAATTTTCTCAAATGATGTTTTTCTCGAAGGGAGTAGAGCTCCGGGAGTGAGATTTCTGGGGCCCCACTGCACGCTGGTGTGTGACTCGGGATCCAGTGTCCTGTTCTGCTCAGTTTCTTACCTTCTGTCCCCAGCTGCTTCCTGGTCCGGACACGAGGATAAAGGATGTCTGTCTTTCCTATGACTTTATTCTGAGAACTGTGAAGCTCTATATAAATATTGCTTTGAAATAATACAAAAAGATTTACATTGTTTTTTTTTCTTGACTTTCAGATGCACTAAAATGTAGGTAACTTGCCTTCCCAGTCTTGTCTTTTGGTGGATTATTTGAATTGGCTGTCTTTGGGGATTCTAGATCCACTAGAAAGCTCTAGCATTCACCACAAGTTTCCAAAATCACCATCTAGTGGCAGTGGGTGTCGCTATAAATCTGAAAAGAGGGGGTCTATCCAATTCTGTGGTAATTGGGAGCAAGGACTCCTGTTCCCAATGAATTCCTCATCACAATGGCGCCAGGACACTTGTGTAGGCATGCTGGGCCCACAGATGCTGGCTGGTCAGAGTCATGGGCCTCTGCTGGGTGCTGTTACTTCGCTTTGGGATGGGCCCCGGGAGGTGCAAACTGATAGCCGGCAGATCTGTCATCAAATACGAGGTGTGGCGAAGGCAACCTTCAGAAGGTACATTTTATAACTTTACTGTGATAATAGCCCGCACTTCTGGCAAATGTAACCAGAGAGAAATAAGTGTGTGACACTGAAGGGGTGAAGGTCATTGATGGACAGGCGTCTCAGTCCTGTCAGCCTTGCTTCTTCCAGGAACCCACCCTGACTGACCTCATTCTGCTGTGGTAACGGTTTTATGATTTACTGAAGGAATCTCTGAATAGATAGAATAAACAACGATCTAATACTAAACTTCTTTCTGGTCCATTTCTGTATAAAGATTAAGTATAATTTGGCTCCCCGGGATTGTGCACTGAATTAATTGGCTCTAAATGCTTTAAGAGTCAAGGTCAAGAACATACACCTCCCCCACCCCCCACCCCCCGCTCCCTGTCATGTCTTGCGGATGGATGGAATTTACGTTCTCCGAGGAGAAGGCTTGCAGAATCCCAGACTTTGGAGTTGGAAGGGGCCTTTGAGACCAAACTGCTCATGTTTTTAAATGAGAGAGTAGGAGTTTAACTGGCTTGAGTCAAAAGTAGGTTTACAGCTGTGAGTACGGGAAACACAGTTTATTCTTGAATGATTATTATATTATTTTCGCTATGAACAACTGTAAACCTATTTCCCGCCCCACTCCACAGATAAGTGCAGTCTACTACCTTGGTCCTTTCACTCCTGCCCAGTCCGCTTGCTGTTTCTCAATAACTGATGGGTGTTAAACCACCCAAACCATTATACTCATGTGAAGTCTTATCAGTCTGCTACTCATCTCTATTGGAAAATGGCCTTTCTTAACATGTAAATATCCTTGGGGCACTAATACATTGGTTGCTAAGGCTTAGTGAGAGTTCATTTGCTAAGACTACAACCAGCTGGTAGGCGCCTGCTGATTTCAGTGAGGGCAGATAACTGCTTTTAGGAGGCCGTGGGCCGTAGGTCTGCGGACAGGGGGCGAACAGACGCGGGTCCCTGGAGTTTTCAGAGGTGAGCCTGGCCGCGCGCCTGGCCGTGGGCGGGCAGCACTGGTTTCACCGTTGCTCAGCCCCCAGGAGAGGACAGTTGTGGCTTTGTTTGTGGTTCAGGTTCCTCCCGCCTCTCAGTTGTCAGTAATAATAGTCTGTGCTCACTCTGAGCTCTTCCAACGTTTTAAAGCTGTTAATCTAGAGCTAAAAATAGCTTCGCACATGAGGAGTGCCTTGAAAGTTAAATACACCTGCTTCAGGCTACCAAATGAAAACAGCATTTTAACACAGACGCCTCACTGTTTGTTCTCGGTAGTTGTTTTTGTTTTAGGGCGTCTTGTGGAGGATGACAGAAATGCTGGTTTTTGTTTTGTCTGTTCACACAACACGGGGAGCCATCTGCTATGATGAAATTGGCAAAGTCAAATTGTATGTTCTTTGGGGACCCACTTAAAAAATCGCTAAAGACAGATTGACAACACTCCAGACAATTTTATGAATCTTGTTGTGGGAGTCTGTTATTGAGTAGTCTGAATCCATAGGCATCTGTGTTAGTCTGTAAAGCTCATATGAATTTTAATCCTGCTATTACTGAGGGAAATCTATTAAAATAGCCTGACTACTTAGATTTTCTGAGTGGGATAAAGTTAATCTGCAGTTACAGAAAACATCTTAGAGCTATCGAGTTTACTATCAGATGGAGATGCCAGGAATTTTTAAAAAAGGATTACTCAATTGACAAACTCTTCCTTTCTGTGATGCTTGCTTTAACACTCAGTCCTAAGCGTGACAGACAGTTTTCCATTCATGCTTTGAGCCGAAAAGGACTTGGATCCAGTAGGGTTCTTGCTACTGTCATTAAACAAGGGACAGATGAGGAGCCAGGGATGCTGGCGGGCAGGGGCGTGGGCACAGGAACCCCCAGAGCTGCAGTGCTGGGGGCAGAAGCACAGACTCTGGCTTCTGCAGCTCCCCTCCCCCCCACCCCAGCCCCAAATCACTGGGCAATTCAAGAGGCGTGGGAGGAGCGCGGTGCTTCCCCCCAGTTTATAATCTCCTGGGGCCGGGGGCCAGGGGCCACTGTCCGGTTTTGTTTGTGGAGACACTGAGGTGCAGGCTGGCCCAGCGACCCCAGAGGAGCCAGAACTCACCCTGACGGGAGAGGACATTCCAAACTTTCGACTACTAAGAAGATGGTGCTAAGAAAAGAAAGTTTATCCCTGCTGTTTCGATTTGCTCTCATTTTGGGGTGCCCCATTTAATTACCTGGTCATTCCTCATTAACGGCCAGTTTCCCAGCGGGATGGTGGTGAACTCTGATGAGCTTCTGTATAGACATGGGATGGCAGTAATTGTGCTGGCTTATGTTTTAATTCACGTGGTCCCTGCAAACTTGACTTGTGTCTGCCCATAGTTAGCATGAGCATCACAGCCTCTGTGAATCGCCGTGGCCACGTGGCTGGGCAGTGCCGGGGGGACACGGGTCCGGATTAATGCCGTGCCGATGCTGATACCTCGGCCTACAGCGAGTTCAATGAGACGCCGTGAGGCGGTCCTGTCTCAGTGTGGAGCGTTTACTTAGCTGTGTATACAGGCTTTGAAGACTTGACTGTCATTTGAACTTGATGTGAATATTGTGGTAGGGCATCGTCTGAAAATGTAATGATTTGTAGTTTTTAAGAGAAAGGGGTAAGGTCCCTCCCCCCCCCCACCTCCCCCCCGCCCCGAAAAACAGCAATAAAGACTCGGCTGCGGAGGCGTGTGCATGCTCCCCGTTTAATTGGTCACTGGTTACAGATGCGAAGTGACATGTTCAGTTTTTGGCGTTCCTCTGCCGCCATCCCTCGGGAGCATGGTTCTCCAGGCGTGATTCTTGGCCCCTTCAGGTGGTTTATGAACTACGTGGATGTCGATATAATTAGACTATTTACTTTTGTGCCTGGCATGAGCCAGAACTTTCCTGATATGGTTATTTAGAGATGAGTTCATTCTGCCCGATGAAAACATGTAGTTAAGAAGGTAAAGAAAAGTGGTCAGTGCGTCTGCCGATGCACAGAACCGCTGGCCGGGCCAGGGGTCTGTGTGGTAGGCGTGAACTCGGCCTGGTGCTGTCAGAACAGAATGGCTTTCCCACGTCCAAGGCGATGATCCCGATGCGGGTGAACCTGGAGGTCGGGAAGGTGGTGTGTACACAGTGCTTTTTCTGGGAATGCTCAGAGTCCCGCAGGTAACAAGGCTTTCCTCCCAGAGCAAGGCTTTGGCACAACTAGGACCAGGAGAGGACCTGGGCAAGAGGATGGAGGCAGAGCAGACAGAAAGAATGGGATCCGAGCTTCCTGGTAAAGCAAAGCATTGCTGCATAAGTGCGTGTGTAATATTTTTGTGGAGATAAATTATCTGTGAAAACCAAGCTCAGAACCCCTACTTTGTGACATGCGCTGTCACCCTCAGCACTCGGTGTCCCTCAATTCCTGCACTCACTGCCCCCAGAGGAGAAATTCTTGGTTTCAGTCTGCATTTGATAGCCATGCAGATGATGCTGTATTTCAGCAACTCTGCTCCCATGTGTGCTGGGGTCACATGACCAGGAGAGAAAAGGAGGTGAACACGGGGAGGAAGGATGCTGGTCCTGCAGGAGCACCTCCCAGGCCACCCGAGGACCTTTACTCCACAGACCTGCCTGTCACCCGTAGAAACTCCAACCCGGCAGCGTTCATGACCAAACGCAGAAGGTTTTGGCCCAGACAGACTGACATGAGCCCATGAGAAGGGATGTGTTTCTATGCTTTGATGTGTCACAGCAGCTTCAAATTTTTATTTTTAAATGATCAGAGTTTATTTTAGTGGGAAGTTTTAAAGTAATTGATTTAGAACTTTAGTCCAGTGGGAAACCTCACATCAGTTGCTCACTTTGGGAGGAGGTTTTCTTAAGGCATGAGGTATATTGATAGAATGCTGAGCGTGTCTCGCTGGGCTCGGCCACTCGAAGGACCTCCTGCAGGTGAGAACATGCACGTTTCCTCTAAACCTCCGTCACTATCACATTTTACCCTCGTCAAGGAGTAGCACGATAGAAAGTGTCTGTCATCTGACACGTGACGCTTCAGTTACTTGTCCATGAATTTCCTTTTCCAAGTAGAGAATGTCCTTCCCATGCTGACTCGTCACACACAGCTCCTCTCTGCCCCCCCCCCTCCCGCCCACCAGTGGTCCAGTCCACAGCATCCAGGTTAGGGCGCATCCCTGGCTCCAGGTGTGGCCTCGTGAGTGAGCAGCTTGTCTGACTCCCCCCCCATCTGTGGAGGCCCGAGGACGTGGGCCTCAGCCGCGCACGACAACCTTAGGCAGCCAAATCCGGGCCTTGTATCTCCCACTTGTCTTTATGACATGTTTTTCTTTTGAAATGATAGGATGAACCCATGCTCAAAACCTCTCGAAAGCATTTGGAAAATACAGCTTTGATGTGGCTCTTCAAAACAAGTTGGCACGAAAGGAAAAGTGGCGTTTGGTCTGGCTTGTGGAGGAGCCGTGGCCCGCCCCCCTCCATGGGCTCAGGGTTCCCCAGGAAAAGAAGCGAGGGCCCGGCTCAGGGCCCGGGCTGGCTTTGGAGGGCCGTGTCCTCGTAGTGACCGGCCCCGGGGGCGGTGGCCTCTAGGGGCAGGCCCTGCTGCTGGTAGCCGTAGTTGACAGTGCCGCACGGGAAGTGACGCAGCCTGAACAGGGGCACTTCCTTCACGCTGGCGGTCAGCGAGGACGGCTCCAGGAGCAGGGAGGCCCCGGGGACTCTGCCCGCTGCAGCGCTGGGCGGGACGGGGCCCCCGGGCCCCGGGCCTCCCCTCTCGGGTTCCTTCTGTGCTGGAGGGCGGGCCTTCCTGGCCGGCTTCTCTGTGAACCACGAGCCGTAGGTTGGGTTCCACAGGCTGGTTGGCTTGTTTCGGGATCGCTGGACTTTGTGCAGCTCGGATGGCGGGTTTGACTGAGCGAATGCCATGTTAATGTGTCCCCCTCCCACGGCCGGCCCTCTGGCGACTGGAACGTTGACCTCTGGCGCCGGTGGCTTCCTCACCGCCTTGCCCGAGGAAGTGGAGGGCAGGGGGGCCAGGGCGGCTGGGTCCTGCCTGTCCCCCCCTTTCCCTGCGGGGGGAGAGACTAAGAGAGGAGGGACTCCCTCAGGGTCTTTGGGCCTCACGGGCACTTTCTCCTCCTCCTCCACGAGTGGGCCGTATTCTATTGGCAAAGCCGTGTTGATCACATCTGGATCCTACAGGCAGGAGAAACGAACTGATTAAAACTCAATCACAGACACGAAATGTCGGATCTGGAAGATACCTGAGCCGTGATCTCACCCACACTTACTTTACTGAGGAGGAAACCATTCAGTGTTTATTGGGAATATGTTAATGTACACGCACGGGGGAATAAGAAACCAATGGGAGCCTGGCCAGTGTAGCTCATGGTTGAGCATCGACCATCCATCAAAAGGTCACTGGTTCGATCCCCAGCAGGGGGCGTGCAGGAGGCAGCCGATGGATGATGGTGTTTCTCCTTCATCGATGTTTCTCTCTCTCCCTCTGTCTTCCTCTTGCTCTAAAAATCAATAAAAACATTTTTTTAAAGCAGCCAATGGGAAGCCCTCCTCACCCTTGACAAGTGCAGGATAAGCCCTGGGATAGAAGCCGTGCAGGGTGCTGGAAGCACCCAACTGCCCGGGCAGGGGTGGGGGCTGGAAAGGCTTTGCAGAGACCACTATTGGGAAAATCTTGCGGATTAGTGGATTAAAAACTTATAAACTAGTTTAAAAAATTATTCCAGCCCTAACTGGTTTGGCTCAGCGGATAGAGCGTCAGCCTGTGGACTGAAGGGTCCCAGGTTCGATTCCAGTCAAGGGCATGTACCTTGGTTGTGGGCACATCCCCAGTAGGGGGCGTGCAAGAGGCAGCTGAATCGATGTTTCTCTCTCATCGAAGTTTCTAACTCTCTATCCCTCTACCTTCCTCTCTGTAAAAAATCAATAAAATATATTTAAAAAAATTATTCCAGTCTATTCCCAATAAAATCTTTCTAAAAAGAGAACTCTGTGTGTCTGACTCCAGGTTTGTGTGTGTGAGATGGGGCAAGGGGGTGGGGAGGGAGGAGACACCGTCCCATGTTGGTTTACAAGGTTTCTCTCTTCCTGGCTGCCTCCTGCTCTCCTCATGTTTGGGTGGGTGGTGCGTGACTATATTTTTCATATTGTTACACGTCAGATGTCACAGAGCAGTGGCTCTCCAGTCTGGGTGTGACGGGCCCTTTGTGAACCCCGGGAAATGCCGAAGCGCTGCGAGGAAAACCATTCACACACCAACTCTGTGCTATTTTCGTCCACAGATCATATTTATGGCCACGGAATGTAATAGAGAAAAGCAAAAGCAGTTGCCAGAGATTTGAGAAAAATGTGTGGGAGAAAATTTAAACTTGGGGAAATTTAAGTCTTTAATACTTTATGCAATTTGGGACAACCATGACTGCAGTTTAACAGAAAGCACATGGATCTAGTACTCATCAGTAAAGAGTTTAAGAATAAAAAATAACCACCTTCTGATTCTCATTTATATTTTAGCTCCTCTGTTAATTATTGATGTCTATAGTGAGTCATTCAACATGTGCTCAGACAGCCCAGCCAGTGTGGCTCAGTGGTTGAGCGTCGACCCATGAACCAGGAGGAGGCCTTGGTTCACTTCCCGGTCAGGGCACATGCTGGGGTTGAGGGCTCGATCTCCAGTGGGGGGCGTGCAGGAGGCAGCCACTCCATGATTCTCTCTCATCATTGATGTTTCCATCTCTCTCTCTCCCTTCCTCTCTGAAATCAATAAAGGTATATATTTTAAAATGTGCTCCTATAGAGCCATCTGTTTTTAAGAGGCTATACACTGTTGGAGAGCAGGGGTTTTCCATACTTCCCTGCAGATCCAGTTTTATTCAATAAAACATGAGGTGCCTGGTGGGAATTTAGTAACACTGGCGAATTGGATTGATTCCCTATTGAGTGGCAGCCACGTGTCACGTGCTGCTGAAGAAAACAGCAGCTACTGGTATTAACCATAAAACTTGCAAGCTGAGGGCCCCATCATTTTACTTTATAGATAACTAACATTCATTCCCATGATCCCAACTCACATCTTCTGGCTGGTTTAACTTTTATTTCACGTTTCGGCATTTGCCCTCATGAAAACTTGCTGACCAGGGGCATGTCTGTACCTGCGTGCAGTATTCGATCCTCTCCAGGATGGTGGCGAAGTTGGGCCTGTCCTCAGGCTGGTGCTGCCAGCACTGGGTCATTATCCTGTATCTGAAAGAAGGATCAGCACATTCCTTAAAACCAGGAGAAACAGGATGAAACGTACTTTTCTTCTCCCCACGCCTTTCTATGTGGGACGGGGGGTGGGGTGGGGGTGGTGGGGGTGGGATGGGGGTGGCGCTGCCTTTGAGGGTGGTAACCCCAGATCCCATGTGGTTGGCATATGCTGCCCTCTGCTGATAGGCCAAGGAATCGTGCCAAGTGTAGAAGCTAACACCAAGGCCCATGAACACAACCATCCTGTGTTCCCATTAAATACGGACCTCTCATCCATTCCTGAGTTAAAGTCACCTCTGGGAGGAATATTCTGATTACATTGCCCATCTGCCTTGCTTGTGGCTAGCAGGTGAGGGGTGCCAGACAGGACACAGAAAATGCGGGGAATGGGCAAAAGTAGGTTTACAGTTTCGAGCATGCCAAGCACAGAGGTTATTCTTATGGACAAACATAAACCCACTTTGTCCCACCCTGTTTTTAGGGGACTCAGGTACAATGGTGTTGGGTAGAAGGGTGGAGGCCAGGACACACATTCCTGAGGAGTGTGAGCTTGGTGAGCCCATGGCCTCCCGCCAGCCAAAGGACATCTCTTTGGGGTTGAAGTTACTGCTTTTGGGGCCGGAAGACTAACCCATCCCACTGGAATCACAGACATGTTCCTATCTCGGGCGCATTAAGGGAGGCCAGCCACCTGCCCTTCCACCTTCACAAAGCACATGGGGCTGCAGATGCTTTCTGAAAAGGAGAACTGTGCTTAGTAACTTGCAGAAATGTCCCTAAAAGAGTCGTACACAGGCCCAGGGCAGTTCTTCGGGGGGTCCATCCGTCCTCCGCTGGTGACGAACTCCAGGACCTCCTGGTTGCTCTTGCTGGGGTACGGCATGTATCCGAGAGAGAATATTTCCCACAGCAGCACTCCGAAGGACCTGCGCACAGGACAGGAGACACGGATGTGGATGCACACACATGCACACGTGTGCACACATGGATACATGCATAGATACACATATGGACACACACACGGACAGACACACACACATGTACACACACATACACAGATGTAAAATTTTAACTTTTTTTATTACACACGTTCCACAACAGAGAATTGTTAATATGGAGAGATGAGAAAGCCACGTGCCATGCTCCGTAAAAAGACCATTATTAGCATGTTGTTGTTTTTTGTTCTAGTCAAGTTTCTGTGCTTAGATTTTTTGTTGTTGTTAATCCTCACTCGAGGATATTTTTCCATTGATTTTTAGTGAGAGTGGAAGAGAGAGGGAAAGAGAGAGAGAAACATCCATGTGAGAGAAACACATGGATCGGTTGCCTCCTGCATGAGCCCCAACCAGGGCCCGGGCCGGGGAGGAGCCTGCAACCAAGGTACGTGCCCTTCACCGGAATCAGACCCGGGACCCTTTGGTCTGCAGGCCGACGCTCTATCCACTGAACCAAACAAGCCTAGAGCCTTCTGAACCTTGATTTTTTTTCAATTCCATCATAGCATAACATTTTCCATGCTAATAAAAACATTTTGTAAATAGAATTTCAAAGGGCTATAAAAATTCCCACAGAGTAGTTTTGTCATATTTGCCTTATCACTTAAAATTTTTTAAATATTTAAAATACTATGATGAATATCTTTGCATTTTTTTAAAAGGACAATTAGCTTAGGATAAATTCCTTGAATTTAGTATGAGAATAACCTGGTAAGTTCTAGGATAATTCTAATGAAATGACTAGATCAGAAGAATACCAACTCTGAAAAATTCTTGACACACACTTTCCACTTGACTTCCAAACGTGTCCCTCTGACCATCAGCCAGCCTCGTGCAAGAATGCGCCCGACACCACCACCCAGCCTTCTCCCTGCACCGACCAGCTCCTGCTGCATTCTTTACAGCTCTGGCACCATCACTCACTCACTGGCTCACGCTGCAGACGTGGGCATCGTCCTTGGTCATCACACTCTTTCCCACACCCCACTCCACACCAGCGGTCAGCGTCCTGTCCCCTTCCCACACCCCACTCCACGTCAGCGGTCAGCATCCTGTCCCCTTCCCACACCCCACTCCACGTCAGCGGTCAGCGGGCCTGTCCCCTTCCCACACCCCACTCCACGCCAGCGGTCAGCGTCCCTGTCCCCTTCCCACACCCCACTCCACACCAGCGGTCAGCGTCCTGTCCCCTTCCCACACCCCACTCCACTCCAGCGGTCAGCATCCTGTTCCCTTCCCACACCCCACTCCACTCCAGCGGTCAGCATCCTGTTCCCTTCCCACACCCCACTCCACGCCAGTGGTCAGCATCCTGTCCCCTTCCCACACCCCACTCCACACCAGCGGTCAGCAGGCCTGTTCCCTTCCCACACCCCATTCCACACCAGCGGTCAGCGTCCTGTTCCCTTCCCACACCCCACTCCACTCCAGCGGTCAGCATCCTGTTCCCTAACTACTCGAGACCGAGCTTGAACCCACCCACTCTGGACGCGTCCCCTGCCACCCCGAGGCCTCGCCCTCTCACCTCGTACCTAGAAATGAGCAGTATTTTCCGAGTGGTTTCCCCTGCTCACCTGTCCTACTCCAGTCTGTTTCAATGGCAGCAAGTGCTTTCGTTTTTAAGTGATCATGTCACACTCTTGCTTCCAACTCTTCAGAGGCTCCGTTGTGCTCAGAATAAATCCGAGACCGAAGCCTGGGTCCAG
>NW_005871182.1:311402-327524 GCF_000147115.1 Myotis lucifugus
GGAATCGGAGCTGCTTGAATCAAGATAGTGTTATGTTGCTTTAGTTGCATACTTCACTCTCTTTTTGAAGCTACATAATAGATCCGGGTAAGCGCCACCCTCCACCCTTTCCTGCTCTCTCCCCGGTTCCCTGAAGTTAGCAGGTCTCCTTCCATGTATGTTCTTCCCAATGTGTGAAAGCATAAACAATAAAGTTTCTGTATTATGGACTTAATGTTTGTATTAAATAATACCCTGCTCCTTTTTGGAAATTCAGCCACGTTGATATATGAGGTGCAGTGTGTGCTCTTATACTGCTGAGTAGCTCCCCGTGACATAAGTAAACCCCAGCTTATTTTTTTTATTCCCTATATGAGGGACATTAGGCAGTTGTAGCTTTTTCTCATTGTGAACGATGTTGAGATGAACATCCTTGCTCAAGTCTATTTGTGTCATGCTCTCTCTCTCGACACTTAGAACTAGGATCACAGGGAAATAGGACATGCATGTGTTCAGAATAAGGACTTAATTACCTGCATTTCTCTCTGTACCTGGATGGGGTGGGTTGGGGTGCTCTAATGTTGGTGCACACAGGAATCACCTGGGGGTTCGTTAAAACACGAGTGCTGGGCTCACCCATAGAGTTTCTGCTTCCTTAGCCGGAGGTGGTGGCTGAGAATTTGCTTCTAACAAGTTCCCAGGTGGTGCTGATGCTGCTGATCCACAGACCTCACTTTGAGATCCACCGGGTGAGGATAATAAGCCAAAGCTAAAAACAGACCCAGCAATCCTACCTTCTGACCCAGCAACCCCTCTTCTGGGGAGCTAGCCAAAGAAACAAATCAGTATTTCAAAGCGATGGCTGCACTCCATGTTCACTGAGCGTTATTCACAATAGCCAAGATATGGAAACAACCTAAGTGTCTGTCAGTGGATGAAAGGATAAAGAAAAGGTGGTATCTATCTATCTATTTATCTATCTATCTAGCTATCCTTTTTATTAAACAAGTAGAGGCCCCGTGCACGAAATTTGTGCACTGGTGGGGGGGGGGGGGGAGGGTTCCTCAGCCCGGCCTGCACCCTCTCACAATCTGGGACCCCTTGGGTAGGGTCCTTAGGCCTGGCCTGAGATCAGGGCCTATTGGGGCTTTCCTTCCCCCGGCTGCAGACAGCTGGCCCCACCCCTGCCGCTGCCACTGCTTGCCATCTGTGCAGCACTGTCCCCCACCTCCCCTGCCACTGGTGGCCTCCCTCTGCCGGCAACAGGCATGGGGTGCAATGGCTTGGCTGGCCTGGGCCTCCCTCGGCGGGCCTATTGCTGGCCAGCAGCACACCTGCCACAGAGTTGCTGCAGGTGGCCTGGGCCTCCCTCTTTCTTTGCTAGGGGGTGGGGCCAGCCCTGCGAGGGGCCGTCTGCCTACCTGATTGCCCCTAACCACTGGCCTGCCTACCTGATCGCCCCTAACCACTCTGCCTGCCTGCCTGATCGCCCCTAACCGCTTGCTTGGGGGTGGGGCCAGCCCTGCAAGGGGCAGTGGTGGTTCTGGTCTCTGGTCGTTCTGGTGGTTACGCTTATGGTGGCTGGCCTTTTATTATATAGGATATAATTAATAATTACTAGGTGTCTAGATTAATATCCTAATACATATATATTAATACATATATTAATACATAAATATATACACACATGTGTATATATAACCACACACATCACCTTTTCTTTATTCATCCGTGGGTGTATGTATGTGTGTGTGTGTGTATGATATTTTCATCCTTAAAGAGAAGGAAATCTGTCTTCTTTGAGATCCTGGGTGAACCTGGAGGGCATTATGCTAAGTGAAATCAGCCGGCCACGGAGAGAGAAATTCTGCATGATCCCACGGCATGTGGTATTACAGAGGCAGAGCAGGACGGTGGGTGTGGGGCTGGGAGCACACAGCTGAAGGCCTGCGGGTGGCGGAGTCTGCAGAGCTGATGTGCGGACAGCGATGCCCCAGCTTATCTTTAGCTGTAGGAAGGGTCTCACCGCCACGGTCAGCAGCCCTTTAGTGCCCCACCTTTTCTCCTTTATTCTGTTAATGTGGAGAATTTTATCGCTCAATTTTCTAATCCCATCTCAATGCTGCACTCCTGGAATAAATCCAAACCCAACTTTGTCATGTAAAAAAAAAAAAATTACACGTGGCTCTCCGTGTGTGTGCCCTAGCCAGCAGTATCAGCGCCCTGGGAACCTTAAGACATGCTGATTCTCAGGTCTGAGTCACAAACTCCCAGGGAGGAGCCAGTGATGTGTTTTAAGGAGCCTTTCCGATGATGCGGATGTGTGCCAGCGTCCAGGGCCGCCGGTGGACGGGGGTGCTGACGCTTCTCCGACCCTTGCCCGACACAGGGCCCACGTGGGACCTGGGGGAGGGCAGCAGAAAGACTCACCACGTGTCTGTTTTGGATGTAAATATTCCTTCCATGAAGGCCTCCGGGGGCATCCACTTCACTGGCAGCATCGCACAGCCGCCCTTTCGGTAGTAGCTCGCTCTGTGGGAGGAGAGGAAAAGTGAACTTGGTTCGGAGACGGCTCTGAGAGGAAGCTCCAGGCAATTGAGCAAGTGCAACTGTCTACCCATGAAAGGATGGAAACCAATGAGGTCTGTGGTTTAGGAGAGCAGGGAACACATCATTTGGTTAAGAACTTTGTTGTCATTTAATGAGACACAAAACTGCCCCCCGGAGGCGTAAAAGGCAAGATCTACACAACGACTGAGAACCCACAGAGGACGGGGAGGTCCTGCTGGGCTGTGTTTGCTGTAACTCACAATGAGCAACATGACTCCAGCCGAGTCGGTGCAGCCTGCTCCTGCTGAGCCACAGGAATGCAAGTCCACGTGGGAGCACGGAGAGCAGGGCTGTCTTACTCGCTTTGGCTCCCTCCTAGCGCCACACACATTTAGCTCAACATCAGCACGTGACAAGCACGCCAGGCAGCGGAACAGGTACGAGTTAATTTATTATCTTTTATCGGTGATGTCATTAGTGCAAGTCACTGATGAAAACTAGTCAATTACCGTCTATGCTTTTGACACCAGCTCCACCCTCGGCCTGTGCTCTCCTGACACCGTGGGAGGCAGCTTTCCAACCAGCTGCCTGGCTTCATTAATCACTTCAACAAACAATACTGAGTGTTTAGAGTGTATCAGGTGCTCTGCCATGTGGCGAGGACATAAATAAGTCTTCCAAGGAAAGGGTTTAGTGGGAGAAACAGACGCAAGAACACGCAGTAAGAGCAGCATGTAGTGAGGGAGGGTGCAGAGGCTCCATGACACAGTGAAGAACTGATGTTCTGCTCAGGGCGGGGCGGGGACAGGAAGTGATTCACAGAGGTGGGGGGGGGGGGGTGATGGTGAGGAAGCTCCCCCAGAACACCGTCCTGATGCTGAAATTGCAGTACGTGTGGGAGCCGCGGGACAGGTTGGGGGGTGAAGCCTGGAGTCTGGGGAGGGGGTTGTGGCTGTGAGAGTGAAGATGGAGGGGAAAGGCTTGCTAAGCCATGCTGCGACATTAGTGTCATCAACCACAGGCACCCCGGGGTCCTCTGAGAAAGGAGGGGAGGGAACCCTGAGACGTTGGGTAGCAAAAGAAGGTAGAGTGCAGCAAACCAAGGTATCGTGGTGGAGACCAGTGCTGATGACTGTGGTCAAGAACGTTGCCAATTCAGAGTCTTCCCCGAGCTGCTACCTGTGGCAACAGCATGGCCTCGGCCTTCTTCCCTCGCAGACGGCAGACAGTTCTGACGGAGGCCTCAGGGGTCTCCCTAACCCTCCAACAGTAAGAGCCCTGCATGACCTCCCTCCTCTCTCTGGATTAGGGACGTGATTAGTGACCACGCCCTGAGTGGCTTGCTCAGCTCACAGCGCAGGTCACTGTTGTAAATGATTAGATCAGTGATTCCCAAAGTGGGCGCTACCGCCCCCCCCCGGTGGGCGCTGCAGCGATCCAGGGGGGCGGTGATGGCCACAGGTGCATTTGGGGGCGATGAGTAACTGCTATTAAAATTTTAAAAAAATTAATTTCCAGGGGCTGATCACGCCCTGAGTGGCTTGCTCAGCTCACGGAGCAGGTCACTGTTGTAAATGATTAGATAAAGAAGTAACGTGAGATAAAGTGCAAAGAAGTAGTTTTTTAATTAAAAAATATTTTACGTTTTAAAATGTAGTCTTGAGAATATTATGGGAAAAAGAATGAAGCTGAGCTAGGTACCTATGGGCTTTGAGCTCTACTCCGTGTCTCCTCGTGTGGGTAAAGGCGACCCATGAGCTGGGCCCGGCATCCGGCCAGTTCCAGGGTGCTCTTGCCTGGCCATGGAAACTAAGGCCGCTTGGACTTCCTGAGTTAAAGTTTACATAGAAACTCTTTCCGTATCGCGTATCCGTTATTCTGTGTCTCAGAATGTGTTAGGATAGAGCACTGAAACCGGACACGATCTAATGAATAACTTGGTGTCGATCATGGTGGGCAGTGTGACCCTGGATTTAGACCGTCGAGTGTGGGCACTGATTAAGGTTCCCCACACCCTGCAAAGGAACGTAATGAAATTTTAGGCAGCAAGTTGACAAGGTGCCAGCGATGATTTAGGACACAAGCAGCCACATCCCATTCTCCCGAGGGCTGGGCTGAGAAGGTGACGCGGTCTTTGCTTACCTGTAGATGTCCCGGGCCATTCCGAAGTCTCCAATCTTGGCTACTCTTCCAGGGCCCGGACAGGTCAGGAGGCAGTTCCTGGCAGCAATGTCCCTGGGAACAAATCAATGGGAAACGCATTTCCTTATTCCCTCTGGGAGAATACAGGCGTAGTTTCAGCACTAGGATTGTCACCTCTCGTCGGAAGGGTGAGTTGTTCCCGCCTCGGCTCTATGCTTCCTTTACTGCGTTACACTTCATATAAAAGAGATAGCCATGCCAATTCTAGGCCTCAGAACTCAAGGGCAATGGGAAATGCTTAGGGAGATGATTGAAAATGTTTATTAGGACAATAATATGAAAATAACCATAATAGAAACTAGAATTTATTGGCCTTTTACCATGTACTAAGTATTGTCCTAAGTGCTTCATATCTAATTCTCACAACAACCCTATGAGATAAAGGGTGCGATTATCTTCATTTCATTAAACAAATTAAGCTAAAAGCAGATAATAGAGGGACCAAGGCATTCTGAAGCTACTGTGTGTACAGCTTGCCGGTTGGTTTCTGCCAGCTGTTTGAAGGTGTCATCTGGAACAGCATGGCTTCCATGATACCAAATTCAAGTAGGTTAAGGTATGCCCACATATCTAAAGTTGTCCTTGTTCATCAGCCATGATGGTTCTCCCCTCCAGGATCTCCTCCAAAGCCTTTGCTAAGCCGCCTGCCTCCTAGCCAGTGGCCGAAGAGTCACTTCTTCCAGGTTCTGGAGCCACATTCTCTTCTCCGTTGAGCGCCAGATGGCCTACCTGCTGGCAGCATCCTAAGGCACAGCCAGAGGCTTCGCCACTCCTCACTGACTGCTGGCTCCCCCACTCCTGGCCTTCCCGTGGGAGCAGGGTGCAGCCAGGGAGTCTGGGGTGGCCTAACAAGTCCAGGGCAGAAACAAGTAGCAGTCCTTGGGGGCCACAGCTGGTGCTTGCACGTTTCTGACTGATTTCATGCAGGTCCTGATCTTTGGTCGAGAAGGACGTGCAGAATAAACAACTGTAGCGTGTTTTAAAAACAAGATCTGGATTGGAAATTGTGGCTTAGGAAACCGGAACGATGGGCCAGGGAGGGAGACGGATGTTGTTGATACCACGGACCTGGCCCAGAGGTTTAAGTTGAATTTCGAGGAGCAATGGTGCATAAAATGCCCTAATAAAACCATAGAAGCATAACATGTATGACACCAAAAAGAAGAAAAATAGTGGGATATATAGCCATTACTTCTCAAGAGAAATACAGCGAAGTAGACCAGGGACAGTATTTATGACTCCAGAAAGGTCTTTACGCTGATGTGCGTGGAATGGTTGCTTCAAAAAGTGATCTTGAATTTAATGGCAAGAAAGTAAATATAGTATCATAGAACACACCAGGAATTGGTAGAATGACACATAATTTGTGAAGTGGTAAAAAACTACAACCAAAGGAAACAGCCCTAGTAGAAAATGGGAGTGTGTGGGGGCGTTCACTCTGAATTCAGGGGGTGCCCTTGCATGGGAGCCTGGGAATCGGGGGCAGACAAAGGGTGGAGGAGAGAGAATGAGAGGGGATCCTTTCGTGGGCATGCGCCACAGACCTCGCAGCCCGTTGGAGATGCAAAAGATGCTTTCCTCATACCGAGCTCCCCAGAAGCAAAGCTTGGATTGAGACAGTCAATTTCTGCCTGAAGTCGCCTTTTGCTTATAAAGCAGATCATCTGATACATTCTTGATTTATCTCTGACAATTTCATTTCTCAAACAAGATAAAAGGAGCCACAAGCTATTACTCTGGGATCAAATCCTGACCTTCAGTAACTCTTTGCAGATACGGAGGCGATGGAAATCCTGAGAGAATGGGGCCCTGTTATCTTATTATCTCTAATAACAGAGCCCTGGATATGGTCCCAGGTATCATGGCTCCAGGGAAGCAGGTTTCAACACATCGGAGGAAAGATGGATGGGATCCCTCAGCCAGGGAGTGTGTCTGCTCGGTGATGCTGCAAGAGGAGACGACAAAGCAGAGATGCTCTCGGGGAGAAGCAAAGGGGGACATCTGAAGGCACCAACGTAACTGTACAGGTCGCTCTCGGATGGTCCAGTCGTAAAGGACATAGACATTGATGCAAAGGTGGCTGTAACCAAGGACGAATTCCACAAAGGGCACAGCTTTGTCATGTCCGTGCGACAGGAAAGAGCTGAGATGCAGGCAACGTTCTGGGCACACAGACAGGACAAGAACAACACGGCAGACTGACCTGCGCTCTGAAGCAGGGGGTGTGGCTTTGGAGGAGAACAGAAAGGCCTGGCCCCGCTCCTCCTCTGCTTCTGCTGTTATTTCTATCAGGAAAAATCACCCGGAGGTTCGGAAGGCTTAGAATCAAGAGGAAGAACTGCAGACCAGAGGTGCCGTGACAGTAAAAGTGAGGGTTTGCAGCCTGGTTTTGGGAATACCTTGGGCAGCCAGGTGGGTGTATGCCTTGATCTTGAATTCCCCATTTTTATTAGGGAGAAGGCAGAGTTTCCTGCTACACACATGCTCTTCCATTTCTAGCCTCAGGCAGCACCTCTCGTTTTCTACTTTGTATTTCATATCCTAATTATTAGGAATATGCCTATCCCCTTTGGAGACGTGAGCTAACACATAGTTGTTAATTCACCAGGCTGTTACTTATGAAATTAGAAGGAAGTCATTAGGAAGAGCTTTGCAAAGAGCCTGACAATCTCTTGAACTTTTCAGATTTCAGAATTAAGCTGTCAGCTGAGAAAGTCCCGCGCAGCCACAGGACAGAGATCTGCATGCTCTGATGCCTACAGCATGGCCCGTGGCCTTGGGTCATAGCCCAAACACCAATGAAACACAAGGATCCGGTGGAGTAGAAGTCAGGTGTACAAGTAAATCAAATAATCATTATGCTCATTTCAGTGTATTTCAGAAAAATTAATTTATCCAACAAACATTCCTTGTGCCTCAGTATGTGTCAGGGGTACGAAGATGAATAAAACAGGGTCCTTGCCTTTGAGCACTCATAGTCAAGGGTGTGAAACTATGAACTCCTTTAACGTGCCTTAAGGAGCTCAGTTTTTATTTAATTTAATTTATATATTTTTTTATTGATTTCAGAGAGGAAGGGAGAGGGAGAGAGAGAGATAGAAACATCAATGATGAGAGAGAATCATAGATCGGCTGCCTCCTGCACACCCCACTCTGGGAATCGAGCCCACAACCCGGGCATGTGCCCAGACAGGGAAGCAAACCGTGACTTCCTGGTTCATAGATCGACGCTCAATCACAGAGTCACAACGGCCGGGCAAGGAGCTCAGCTTTTAGGATAGGGAGCGTTCAAGTGATACGGGACTTGAAGGTTTCACTTCAAGTCACAGGGAGGGGTTATGAGCAGCTCCTCAGGGTCTCTAGCTGGGTGGTAAGCTGTCACCGTAAAGACAAAGAAAGCTGAGTCCTCACTGGAGGGAGACCCATCATTGCACTCGAAGGGAGAGCTGGGCCTGAGACGGGTAAGGAAGATGCAGAAGGCGGGAGGAGAGCAGGGCCTGAGACGGGTAAGGAAGATGTAGAAGGCGGGAGGAGAGCAGAGCACGTGGACTCACCGGTGGATGAAGTGATTTTCCTCCAGGTACTGGCAGCCGCAGGCAATGTCCCGGGCCACATGCAGAAGGTCCAGCATGGCCAGGGAGGAGGGCTGGTTCTGTGGGGAGACAGAAATGATCCATTGGTGAGAGGCTCGCGGCGGAGAGAAGACCTGAAACACAAGTTCAAGTACCCTTAGTCTAGCCCTTGGACTTTACCTTGCAGATACAGAGGTTAGATTGGGTAGTCTGCCCTAAACCACAAGGCTTTGTAATGGCCAAGCAGGGCCGGGGTGTGGCATTCCTGGACCCACCTAGGTCTCTAGCCCTTTTACTATAACACACACACAGCACCTTCCTAGATATTTCAGTACTTGGTTTTGATAGTCAAACTATAAGGTCAGGACGTTGCCATTTGCGAAATGACAGTGGGGTTCAGGGTGAATGGATATAGCTGGTTGGGTGAGCGACCTGTTTGGCACGACTGTCCCTCTCTGTGCCTGTCCATAGTCAGTGGGTCATACGAATGGACCCAGACTGGAGAATCCATTGCACAGGCCTTGCATGAGCTCCCAGGGCCATTGTCCACTTTTGTTCATTCTCTCCTGGCCTTTCCCCCACATCCAAGCCCAGGGGTTGACTCCCAGGGCCCCCCGACGAGTTGCTTCCCAGCTGCCCTGCTCCGTTCCTGGCACGAGCACCGGGGAGACTCACCGGGCGAGGGCGGGTCTCCCGGAGGAAGGACTTGAGGTCTCCTCCTGCCATGAGCTCCAGCAGGATGAACCGGGGCAGGGCCTGCAGACTCACCCCGATGCAGCGCACGATGTTCTGGTGATTGAATTTGCTGCAGAGCAGAGGGAGGTAAGCAAATGTAACTGAGCTGAGTCTGGAAAACCAGTGGGGACAGCAGGAGACAGTTATGTTGTCAGCAGCCACGTTATGTAAATGCACTCTGTCGATGCTGGAAGCAGGGGCCCGTGCTGAGCCTAAGCTGAGACTGTCTCGCCCCTGAGCAGGTGAAGAGCCGGAGGGCAGGCCTGGCCGAGCTCAGGCTGCAGGAGAGCATTTGGTGGGAGGTGGGAGGACCCTGCACAGACACTTGGGTGAGAAAGTGGGTGGAGACAGGGGAGCGTCCAGTGTCTTTCTGCGACGGATGCACGGGCTGCTTGCTAGGGTTCACGTCTGAGTCCTCAGAGGCCGGCCTCAGGCAGAAGCGCGGGGACTCCTTCCACAGGGACCGGGTGAGACCTGCCAGGTGACGGCATGTGAAAGAGGGGCGTATGGCTCCCATTGTGGGTTCCTCTCGGAGGCCCTGGGATTTGGGTTTTCTTATTCATGTGACCTTGTTCCCACGCATGGGGCGATGGGCCTGGCAATCGGCGTGGGAACCCACACGCAGAGGTGAAATACAACGGCGGGTAGTTATTGCCAAGTAGTGAGATTGAGTGACTTGGGTCTTCTTCATATAGTTCTTATACTTTCCAAGTTTTATTCCATTATCCATGTATCACATGTATATCTGGAAAGTCAGTATTTTTAAAGCAAGTACAGAGCCTGCTGTCGGTCCTCCTGTGCTTCAAGATGCCACAGGCTCATCACACACACACTGCTCGGGCCTCCTTCCCTCGCCCACTTCCACCGAGGGGCGGCCCCAGGCTGCCCCAACCTTCAGGATGTCTGAGCCTCTGCAGGGCAACAGGAGGCCATGAGCCGCCAGATCTCACGGTCAAACCCCTGAGTCCTCCTTAACGTGATCTGCTGTAAGAGCCCTGGCACTGGGATTCCCAGTTAGGGGCCTCGGCCCACAATTTGCAGGGTCCAGGCTGCTGCGTGGACCGGGGGGGGGGGGGGGCAGGCTTCCACCACGTGAGGGGCACACGGGAGAGCTGGGGCTGGTGGAAGGCTGGTAGAGGAGTGACCTGGAGAGAGATTATAACTAGCACACTCTGTTTCTTAAGAAGCAGGGAAAAGAGTGAATGAATGTTAGCTGACGGCAGAGTAGTACCAATTGCATTATTTGGTCAGAGAGATTTTTCCCAGTGACAACCATTGGGGGGCTGTTCCATTCTGGTAGGCCATGCTGAGAATTGGGGGAGTCTGCTGGTGGAGAGGGAGGGGTGTGTGGAGGGGGTTCCCTCTGGGACATCTGTCAGAAGCACGTGCATGTGGGCGGTGGGGTGTCTCTGTGACGCTACCTGATGATCAAGGCTTCCATGAGGAAATCCAGCTCGTCCTGCTCGGAACACACCTCAGGCAGCGTCTGGGCACAGATGGGAGAAGGCCTTTAGCCGCAGGAGGGCTGTCGGCAAAGACTGTGGCCAACAGAGACCGCTGGCCAAGCTCCGGCCCCCGAGGGACCCCGCTTACCTTTACCGCCACTTGCAGGGGGCTCGGGTCGTTGGGCATTCCAGACACCTGACCTTCATACACCTCCCCAAACGCACCATGGCCCAGACCCCTGTGCAAAGGAGAAGGCCAGATGAGGTAGGCGGGCAGGCCGAGAGGAAGGGGGCACACACTCACTCAAGGTCACACCTCACCCTGGCTTTGCTACTCAGCCCTGGGCCTCCATTGCTTTGTCTGAGAACTGCCAAGAGATGTGACAGCCTGGGAGACATGGCAGTGGTGGACAGTCCTTCAGTGAAGACTTGAGTCTGACATTTGCCAAGGACACAGAGGTGACTGAGACCCGGCCCTCGCCCTGAAGGTCTGCACTCTGGGGGAGGGAGGGAGGGACAAATGGCTGACAGACACTTCTGTGTGGTGCTCAGTGAGTGACATGCACAGGGTGTCTGGGAGCTCGGAGGAGGCCACTCGGCTCCATCAGGGGAGAAAGGGGCCAGGAAGGCTCAGGGAGGGCACTTGTGTGGGTTTTGAGAGTCCTGGTCCCTCCCATGTAGTCTTCCTCTCATTGTACAAACCCCATGAACATACAGGGTGTTGAGTGATTTAATGCCCCTCAAATGGCCCTGAGCATTAAACCTTCTCCCTCTGGGAGGGTTAGGGTGCCCTAGGAGTTTCGATTAAAAGTAACTTTTACTTCTGTTGGCCTCCTGTGGCTAGAGGAACCTGTGTTGGGTGGCAGCCAACCCCTAGAACACCCCCTTTCCCTGAAGGATGGCCGGGGCACTCACCGAATGAGGGTGATGTTTTTCCGTGGCACCTCCTTCAGGTCACTGATGGACGAGGTCTTGCCGGCAAAGCAGTAGTTGGGGTTGTAGTCGGTCATGATGGTTGAGGTGCGGAGCTTGCTCAGCTTGTACTCGGGGCTCTGCAGTTCCATCTGCATGGCTTGCAGCTCCTGGTGCTTCCGGCGGTACACTGCAGACAGATGGAAGTGGCCTGGACCAGGCAGCCCAGCACTGGAAGCCCATCACTGGCCACCTCCTCCAGGAAGCCTTCCTGGACCGCCATCTCCTCCTCTGAGATCTAAACCTTTCCATCACACTTAGTAATACTAACAAAATGATTATAGAAGTGAAAGTGTACTTTTAATCGACATATTATTTAAAGTTAATGTAAAGCTTAATATCATATAAATGAAAGACTTTGCTGTATCATACAGGGGCAGAGAGACATTAGTTTGGGTCCCCTGAGAAGCAGACCCAAGACAGGATTAAACATGCAGAGTTTCACAGGGCAAATGGCTGAGAGGAAATGGGGAGGGGCCCGGGAAGGCTGGGGAACCACCAGGTTGTGCTGAAAGTCTGGCCCCGCGTGCAGGAGAGTGAGGGAGGTTGAGGAACAGCCCTCGATGGCCATGCAGCGTAAAGATGTTCCAGCAAAGCACTGGGGACGTTCTGGAGCCACAGTGGCCCTCAGAGGAGCCGTGTCCCTCACTCGCTGTGCCCAGTCTCCGGGTGGTGCAAACATGGTATGGATTTGAGAGCAGCCGGGCTCACCGTCACTGACCTTCCGGGAGTGGAACTGCCAGAGCGAATAGGTCTCTAAACTGGCGTCTAAGCTGGTGCCTGAGGACCCGAGTTCTAATTTCACCTTTGCTACTTACAAGCCCAGTGCCACTGACTAGGTCATGTGACCTCTTTGGACGCCAGTCTCCTGCGTAAGCAGGGTAAGTAACCCCTGCCCTGTCCCATACCCCACCGCCTAGGGTTGTCTTAATGACATAAATTCACCAATATTAAATGGTTTTGAAAAATTCGAAAGAGCTCTACCATGCAAAGGCATTATCTCTGTTATACATAGCGAGAACGTTCTGTAGGCTAACTCCAGGGGAGGGAGCCCGCAACTGTGACCCACAGGTGGAGTCTGCCTCTAAGCCCAGCTCTGCCCCTATGGCCTGCGAGTGAGCCAGCTCTCAGTTCCCTGCGCCATGAACTGTGCAGCCGTGATCATAGGGTGACTTCGGATTTAGAGCTGAGCCTTTCCCTTCCTGTCCCTGCCTGCCTGTCCTGGGCATTTCCAGCAGGAGGAGCCTTGCAGCACCATGCGAAGCCCTCTGCAACCTGCCTATCAGCTCACCTGGCTCCAGGCTTAACAGGAAACTCACAAACCAACTCTGCATTCTCCGCCTGTGGCGGGAAGGGGGCTGGAGGCGGTGCAGGGGCGTGAGCCACTAGGGGCAGTGCCTGCTGGGATGGGAGCTGGAGGTGAAGTCCGGGGGTGAGGGCGGGGCTGTGCTTGAGCTGGGGACCCACCTGCAGAGTGCCCCACCCGCCTCCCCGAGAGCAGCCAGGAGTCGGGCTGAGGTTCAGAACCAGGGCTCCTAGGGAGCCACAGCTGTGCGGGGCCCGGGCTGCCTGGTCACAACCCAGAGCGTCACTCGGGGGCCGTGCAGAGCCCGAGACGCTGCTCTGTCCTGCCTCCCCTGCCTCCCCTAGGCAGCCAGGGCTGTGGCACACTCACCGATCATGATGCCGGAGAACGCCAGGACGAGGGCGGCCACGAGGGCAGAGGTCACGACGGAGAGGATGAGTGAGAGTGGCAGGCGGGGCTCGGGGGTGGGCGACACTGGAAGACAGTCCCCACGAGACACCGGTGACCACACTGATGCTCCTGTGAGCGGCCCCATCAGAAATGCCCGCCCCGGCCAGGACCACAGCCGCCTGCTCCTCTCAGGCCTGTAGACAGGCCCACCTTCCTTTTCAGAGGACCAGGGGCCGGAGGCAGGTTCGCCCGGCTTCACAGCCGTCAGCAGCAGCTTTGGGGTGGAGGGAACATGTAACAAGTCTAAATGGACATTAATCCAAGATACGGACTGTCCGATGGGGGGTGAGGCTACAAGGTGAGCCGGCAATGGTCACAGGAGACTTCCAGGCCTTGGATGACAGTGACCTCAGGATGACCCAACAACAGGGTGCACCCTCGGAATCAACCGAGAGCGCGGCCCGGCCCAGAGCCCAGGAGGGGGTGTCCCAGCGCCGCACTGGCACAGACCACACCGAGGTCCTGCCTGGCCCCGACACTGCATCTCAAAAGGGACGTGACAACTGGAACAGCGGCAGACGTGGGACACAGGAGGGGAGGAGACGACGGTGTCCTGTGCGGATGGACTGAACCCGGGTCATTCAATCTGGAGGAGACTTGCAGGGGACACACTGGAAAGGCTGGGGAGACCGAGGGGCGGGCGCTGCAGAGCGGGTCTGGCCCTGGAGGAAGGGCGGGCCTTGGAGCGCAGGTCCCTGTTCTAGCGGAGACGGCTGGCCCCGGTGCGGATGTGGGGGTTCACGCCCTGGGTTAGGGGTGGCACTAGGTGACTCAGACTCCTTCGTGAGCCATGACCCATCCTTCACACTCAGGTCTCTGCCTAGTTGTCAGAGCACTCACGCTGGGGCAGACCAAGGAGGGGGGTCAGGAAGTTAACAAAACTGGGTCCCACATGTCCCTGAACCATGGAGACCAGCTGTGGCTCACTCTCCGGGCCCCAGCCCAGCCCCTTACCAACGCAAGAGACCCCGTCCTCAGCCAGCACGGTGCCGTGGTCGCAGAAGCAGATGACCTGGTGGCTCTCGGGGTCCAGGTGGCACTCGTCGCCCTCGCAGTGGCTGCAGTTGAGGTAGTGCTTAATATTCACCTCCCCGTGGCCTTCCATCACTGTGGGCAAGGAGGGCGGCTAGCTGGGCGGACCTGTGCCGCCTGCACCCTTCCCAGCCTGCGCTTTATCTCCAGCGGCCAGTGTGGGCTCTCGGTCCCTGTCCCTAGGGCACTGCCCCTGGAGCGCTGCTCTGTGTGGAAAGGGCCCGGTGCCTCTGGCAAGGGGGGCGCAGAGGCTGTTTGGATGTATTTATGTAGGCCGGGGTGGGGGTGGGGAGTCCACACACCTGCTCCTCAAGTTGGCTGGGCCGGGGACAGCCCTAATGCTGTTTCCTTTTCTAGGACTGGCCTGCCTGGTCATCAGGCTTCAGCCTCTGTGCCCACATGAGACCACACTCCCGACTCCAGGACACTTGGCGTATCCTGGGCTCCTGCCAGCAGCCCGGGGCTCAGCTGGGTGGGAGAAGTGGCCTAAGGAAGTTGGTTCTGCACCTGGCAGAGGGGGTACCTTTTAAAGCCGGGGTGTACAGGATGCCCAGGGGACTGATGAAGGACACCCCATCCTCTCCGTCCATCTCAGGGTCATTGTCTGAGGCTGCGTTGCCACCTGGGGCAAACCAGAGAAGTTTAACGCAGAGAGGTGGGTGCCCAATCTCAACACATGTGCGCGTAGAGGGTCATGCGGGGGGTCCAGGGTCGGGGGTGGCCTGGAGGGCGGGTGGTGGGGAGGGAAGGGAGGCTCAGGCACAGGGCTGCCCTGGGCTTAGTAGATGCTGGGTGTGGGCCCCTCCAGGACCAGGCCCGCTCCCTCTGGGTGTCCCCACTCCACAGGCCGCAGGAAGCAGTGCACGTGAACAGGCCAAGTTCTAGTCTCCCAGGCTGGGTCAGCCCCAGGGCCTCCTCCGGGACTGGCCAGGCAGTGGCACTGAGAAGTTGCTCTCCAGTCCCCTGGGGTCAGGGTAGGGACGTGGGGGAAGGGCCCCTGTGCCTGTAGGCTCCTGTCCCTCCATTCAGCTGGGGCTGGCTTTTCTCTGGGCTCCCCCCGCGGGCTCTCCCACCCAGCCATGGCTTAGAAAAGAGAGCATCTGGTTAAGGCAAACATCAAAGCAAAACACAGACAGAACATCGCGGTGTGTGCATGCATTGCGTCCTAATCTGTGGGGACAGAGGAGACACCATTTCCCAGCCTCTCAGCTTCAGAAGGCTCTTCTGCTCTGCGCTAGCCCAGAGGAGAGCCGGGCCAGTGGCCAGCTGCTTGCCCAAGGACTGGGCTGGGCCGGCCGGGCTGGGGCTGCCTGCCGTTGCCCCCGGGAGGAGCGCCCATCGGCATGGAGAGTGGGCCGTTCTGGAGCTGGTGGGCTGGGGCAGGAAAGGGAAAGTGAGGCGTCCTTGAGGCCAGAAGCCACAAGCCAGGCCCCTAGGGAGCTGGCTTGCAAAGACAGGGGCCAGGCCATCCACAGGGAGGCACGGGGTTCAGAAGTCTGGCCTCTGAGGTTCTCAAGCCAGCACATCCCTAGGGTGGCTCTGAGAACCGTCTGGGAAGCCAAAGCCTCTCTGTCATCGGCTTTGGGGGTGATCAAGAACCACACGGGATCTTGATGCGGTCGCTATGGAAGCCCTGAGGCAGGATGCTGGCTCGCAAGCCAACACCCTGCCTCTGGCTGGTGCCCGGGCTGAGGCAGGCGTGCACGGTCACATCACAGTCCACACTTGGGCGGCCAGGGGAGGGCAGGCGAGGGCTGGGAGAGGTGAGGGGCCTAGGACTAAGAGGGAGGGGGTGACACCTTGAACACAAATCATCTTTACCTATATATCCTCCGCCTCCTCCACCGGAGGAGCACCCCCCTCCACCCCCTCCGAAACC
>NW_005871182.1:328167-337822 GCF_000147115.1 Myotis lucifugus
GCAGAGTCCTTGTCGAGCTGGACCAGGCACGGATAACCCGGCGGCTGTGCTGTTGACTGGGCCAGAGCGTCCCCATCCTGAGCCCTAACCTGGGAATAACAAGACGGCCTCAGCGGGTTGATGTCTGCATCGAAGGAGGCGGTGAGTGTGAAACGCTTCATGACGCACCACGGTGTAGGGCTCACCGGGCATTGGAGGCAGACACACGTGTGCAGAGGCCTCCCACTCTGAGCTCAGGCAGTGTTGTGCCTGCCTGCTTCTGAGGAGCTGCTCCAAGGTCAGGGGCAGAGCAGGAGTGACCATGCCTGGGCTGCGGTGAGCGCTTATGGAGGAAGTGCTGTTTGCAGAGTGCAGGCAGAGTGCCCTCTGTCTTGAGGCCAAGGCTGACCGCGCTGAGGCTCCTGCTGACTCCTGAGATTCCAGGGCCTTTCCCCCAATATTGGCTCATGTGACAGTTCCCCAGGAAGCCTACTCCCAAAGCGCCCAGAGCCCTCTCTGCTCCGGCAGGTGATGGTGGTGGGACCTGGGGAGACAGCGGTGCCAGGTCTGCTGGGTCTGTAAGGGTTAGCTGGCCTGGGAGGTCCTTTTGGACCCAGAGGGGGCAGCAGAGGGAGGCTAGGTGTGTATGTGTGTGGGGGGCGGGGAGGGGGGAATTGGGGTAGGGGAGCTATGGATAGAGATGGCTATTATGCTACAAAGAGGGAGACAGGTTTCAGACAATGAGACCCAGGTCAGGAACAAGCTTGGGTCTAGAATGAGTTCACACAGAGGCAATCAAACCCCCCAGGCAAGTCGTGGGGACCTTCTGTCACCTCTGGAAGCTACAGGTGCTTAGGTTTCAAGTGGCTGGCCTCTTCTCCAGCCAGAGCGGGTGCTGATGTCAGCTGGTGGAGGGAAGGCCCTGCTCCGTGAGGGACCTGGGCGAGTTCTGGCAGCTGGCCATGCAGAGCGAGCCCTGAGCACAGTGAATACATTAGGACGCACGGGCCTGGTTCCATGCCTGCCACCTCCGCTGCCTCCACCCGCCTACCCTGCGCCCTACGCAGCCCCCAGCTGAGGTGGTGTCTGACACCTCACTCTATCTTGCAGCCTTTGAGCAAATATGTGGAAAAGAAAATCATGCACATAAAAATACATCAACAACGTTTTTTAAAAAACGAATTGAGTATGAAACTGTGGCCATGTTGAGAAAAAAAATCCCCTAACTTTCTATGAGCTCGCTGACTCTTATAAAATGGGAATAATAATATCTTTCTGGAAAACCCTAGGATATGTTTTGAAAAGCGCATGTATAATAGCTGCAGAAGTGCTTTGTAACTTATTAAACCTGCACAGGTGTCCCGGGCGCTGTAGAGTGCTGGGAGCAACTCCTTACTGTGGACACGATAACCATTTCTACTTTCTTCTAGCCCTAGGCATCTCTTGACTGAAGAGAAAGTTTGAATATTTGCTTGAATTAATCTCGAATTTTAAATGCTTCCCAAACCCTCCTTCACTCCGATTGTGGAGAAAATACAAAAAGGAATTGCATTTTCTCTTTAGAGATGGCTGATTTCCGAGAATCAGAGAACCCACATCGCCTTCAGTGCCTGTCCTGTCTGTGTGGCTGCTCTCACGACTAGCACAGAGCCCAGCCACGAAGATTCCAGCAAGAGCTTTCCCAGTGAGGAGCTGTGTGAGCTGGCAGCCCAGGCCGGCGAGGTAGGAACCATGGGGGTCTGGAGGGTTGGACTCCGCCCCAGATTCCTTCCCTCTGCTCACCTCCAGTTGCATTTGGTAAAACCCAGGGCGGGCTGGGCTGGTGGTCTGAATGCTGGTCCCCTCAGTGACCTTCCACAAGTCCAAACGGCGCATCAGCAAGTTGGTCTCTGGGGCCTAAAGATGCCGCCTGCCCTTCCTCCCTGGAGGCTGGCACCCATGTCAGAGCTCCCAGCCTCTCAAGTATCAGTGACTAAGATGCCACAGGTGTGTGATGGCCCCGGGAAGACGTTCTGGGAGGGGCGGGCTTGACTGCTTTACCTGCGGCTCCGGAGTAGCCGTTGAGCCCTAGAACCGAGGAGTTATTCTCCAGCCTCTCGGGGTGGAACGTGTCCGTCTTGGCCCCGTAGGCCCTGCCACCTCCGCCAGCCGCAATGATCAGGGGCACTGGCACGCCGTCCTTCATCTGGCCGGAGAGACATTGAGAGATTGACAAACGGGGCTGGGCTTCCCTCTGGAGAGCCAGAGCCCTGGTTTAACGTGTCTGAGTGTGTGCCTGGCAGCGGCTGATACTTGGTGGGCTGAGGGCTCTGAACTCAGGTTACAGCAACCCGGGGCTCAAGCTCAGACGCTGCTCGTGCAGCCCCCTTTCCCGAAGCTCACAGAGGAGCCGCAGAGGTTGGGTGCTGGTGGCAGGAGGTCTCTTTGCTCTCTCCTTCCTCTCACTCCCTGGGGTCTCTGGCTCTGACCCCCACAACCTCCCGAGCAAGCACTCAGCATCACTGTCCCTGTGAGGGGGCCTGGCAGGGAACGTCCACCTTAGGACAGAGGAGGGCACGGTGGACCCTCTGGAGCGCTGGGGCAGGCATGGCCGAGGCCTGGGGGTGAATCGGGCTGGTACAGCAGCGAGAGAAGAGCCTGCCTTTCTTGGACAGACAGGGAGCCCGATGTCCCGATGCCTCAGTTTCCTCATCCTTAAATGGCACTAAGTGGCATTTGGTTCCTGGGGCTGTCGCCAGGCAACCCCATGACATGCAGAAGTCACTGCCCCTGGCAGCTGGCACAGCCCACCTCACCTTAAATACGTAGGTGGCTCCGCCCCCTCCTCCGCCCCCTCCTGCCCACTCGTGCACGCTTCTGTTCACGCGGATTTCTTCCTCTATCACGTTGTTCTCTCCAATGCAGACTTTCTGGATTAATCGGTTTGTCTGCAGAAACAAAAAGCAGCTCAGGTTTGTGTCCAAGTTTCTCTATTTCCCAGCAGACAGATCTATGTTTACAGATAGGGTCTGCCCTAGCCAGTTTGGCTCAGTGGATAGAACGCAGGCCTGTGGACTGAAGGGTCCCGGGTTTGATTCCGATCAAGGGCACATGCCTGGTTGTGGTCTCAATGCCCAGTAGGGGGTGTGCAGGGGGCAGCCGATCAATAATTTTCTCTCATCATTGATGTTTCTATCTTTCCCTCTCCCTTCCTCTCTGAAATCAATAAAAATATATTTTAAAAAAAGATAGGGTCTATCTCTCAAATAGCTTAGAGTTGAGTTGAAGTGACCAAAAATATACCCAGATAACTGTCACTCTGGGCAGTATTAGAGAAGGATCACGAGGATAGCTTTGTTAGAAAATGCATGGGGAGTGGGGGAGGGAGAGGGAGCCTTTGTTGCTGACTGGTGATCAGAGAGGACTGCCTGCAGCAGGTGGCACTTACTTGGGCTTTGAAGAATAGAGAGATTTTTAAAAGACATTAAAGTACATTATGTTAGTTTCAGGTATACAACATAGTGATTGTATACCCAGGGCTCAGGCTGGCCTCTTAACAGGCTCGGCTAGAGAGTGGCTGAGCCACATTGGCTGAGGCCAGAACCTCCCTGGACCTGCCTCCTTCTCTGTAGATCGGGGGCTGCCCAGTCTGAACCAGTGGTGCCAAGGCGGTCCATCCCCTCAGACCCTGCTCCCTTTCTTCCTCTCCTTGCCTGGCAGCAGGGGGCCTCCGGCGCTTGGGGATGCAGATGCTGGAGATTGCAGGAGTGGGGAGGAGGGAGCTATGGACTGGACGAGGGCCTTTGTGTCACTATAGCTCACCCCCTGCCGCCCCTGGAGCAGCACTTGGTGGAGTTGATCCCTTCTTCATAATACAGCTTCCTCACCTGACCTTCAGGACTGCACACCCTCTTGAATTCCTTCCTACCTCCCTGGCTCCTCCTCCTCAGCCTCCTTGCTGGTTCATGTCCTTTTTCCTGTTGGGGGTCCCCAGATCTCAGTCCTTGGTCTTCTCCATCTGACTGCTCATTCTGTCTCCACTTTATGCTCGTTTCTCCCAAATCGGTGTCTCCACTCTAGACTTCTCTCCTGAATTCCAGGGGCCCATCTCCTGTTGTCTACCAGAGCCCCCGCTGGGCTGTCTACCAGACGTCGCTCTACAGCCAGCACACCCAACACTGAACTCCTGATTGCGCCCGACCTGCTCCTCCACAGCATCCCCCATCAGGTGACGGCAGCTCCTTCCTTCCAGCGGCTCAGGCTTAATGCTTGGAGTCAACCTTGACCCTTTCTTTCTCTCAGTTCATCATCTAATCGGGCAGGACATCCTTTTGGATTTTACATTTGAACTATGCCCAGAATTCAACCATTTTTCACCAGTTCTGCTGTTACCATCCTGGTCCAAGCCACCAGCATCTCTTGCTGGGACTGATGAAATAGCCATCGAATTCACTGCCTGACTTTTCCCTTGGGCCCACAGGGTCTGTTCTCTCCTTTGTAGCAGGAGTGGGCCTTTAAAAGCCCAAACTGCATCGGCTCACTATTCTCACTATTCCGTTCAACACATGCTTAAACATGACCGTACAAGGGTCTGACTTGGCCCTTTACCTGACCTCATGTCTCCTCTACTCCCCCTCTTGCTCCCTGCATGCCACACCAGGCGTGCTCTGCCCTCAGGGACGTGGACTCTGTCTGCTGGACTCCCCAGATATTTTCCTTGTTCTTCACCTCTTTCGGGACTCTGCTCAACTGCCATTTTCTTTCTCTCTTTTTTTAAAAAAATATTTTTATTGATTTCAGAGAGGAAGTGAAAGGGAGAGTTAGAAACATCAACGATGAGAGTAGGGGATCGAGCCCACAACCTGGGAATGTGCCCTTGACCAGAATCGAACCTGGGACCCTTCAGTCCACAGGCCAACAGTCTATCCACTGAACCAAACCAGCCAGGGCTCAATTGCCGTTTTCTCAGGAGGCTTTCCTTGGCCACCCTGTTTAAAACTGCAACCTGCCTCAAACTCTGGCACATCTGGCTCTCCCTACCTACTCCTATACTCTAACACAGGGGTCCTCAAACTTTTTAAACAGGGGGCCAGTTCACTGTCCCTCAGACCGTTGGAGGGCCGGACTATAGTTTAAAAAAACACTATGAACAAATTTCTATGCACACAGCGGCGGCAAAAACACCCGGTGGGCTGGATAAATGTTTTTGGCGGATCGCATGTGGCCCGCGGGCCATAGTTTGAGGACCCCTGCATGTCACTCTGGGATACCCTGATTAACTAATAAACTGATGAACTAGTTATTGTCTGTTCGTCCCTCCACCCCTGGCATGAATGTAAAGAAAGATATTGAGAGCAAAGATATTTCTTTAGATATATGTTCATGGCTACATCCCATGTTCCTAGAACAGTGATGGGCATAGAGTATGTATTTAACAAATATTTGCTGAATACGATTGAACCAACTGGGAGCTGTGTGGGTGTGCACCAGCCTCTCACAATATTTGCATTGCGAGTGGTGGTGGTGGTGGTGAGGTTTAACATTTAGATCAGTGGTTTTGCTCCCTTGGGGACATTTGGAAACGTCTGGATGCATCTTTGATTGTCATTACTGTGGATCCTACTGGCATCTGGTGGGGAGAGGCCAGGAATGCTGCTAACCGCCCACAGTGCACGGGACAGCCCCCACCTCAAAGAATTATCTGCTCCAAATGTCAGTAGTGCTGATGTAAAGAGCCCTGCATCATGTCCCCAGATGAGTCCAGGAAGGAAGTGGAGAAGCGGGAGGGGGGGGGGGGCTGAGGGATGTACATCCCTGCAGGGGGTTCCAGCAGCGGGGCCCACTCCGGGCTCCGTGTGGCCAAGTGCATGGGAAGAGCAACTACACGGATATGAGCGGAACCAGCAAAGCTGGCAACTCCCGCAGCTTAATTCTTAGAGTCCACTTCGTCTTCTAGAGGATCCTCTCTAGACACCATTTTGGAGAACTCAAGGTCGAGGTAGTGCCTGTAAGAGGTCTGTCTTTCTCCTTCTCCCAGTAACTCCGGGGGGGGGGGGGGGGGAGCACCGGGAAGACCAGTTCCTTTCCCCAGGCCCATGCTGTGCCCGCCCGGCCAGCAGAGGGGGCTGCCCTCTGTCCCTGGCTAAGAACTGAGCTCTCCCTGCACATCCACCAACTTTGAGAGCGAGTCAGTTGATTAATGAAATGATAAAGTGCAGCAACCAGAGGAACAAGTAGATTACAATTGAATTAAAAAAAGAGAGGACGCAGGCCTGTGAAAAGACATAACTGATTACAATCCAATCAAGTAAAAGTCCCTTGCAAAAGTCAATGCAATCTTTCTGCTTAGATGAAAGAATTACATTAGCACTCGATAAATTCCTGTGAACATTACGGCAGCCTGCAGTTTAATGACTTAATATATTATATCAGGTTGGAAAGTCCTGATTCTTGTTGCTGAGTAAAAGTTGGAGTCCAGACAGTCCTCATTCACAAGGTTGTACCTGCGAAGCTTATGCCTGCTGCTTTGTTTTAACCCATAATATGGGGGGCGGGGGCGGGGGAGGCTATGCTTTGCTCCCAGCCCAGTGCCAGCTCTTAGAAGCCCTGAGTTTATTTTGTGGAATTGAATTGCTTTCTCAGTAGCCCTTGTCCCCACATCTGTCCTCTGAGGCTACTCCCTGCCCCAGGTCGAAGCTGTGCTGCAAGTGAGGGTGGGGCCTGGCCCCAAGGGGACACGCCCTGCAGGGGGCTGAGTTCCTGCGAGGACAGCCAGCACTGCCAGGGGCCTGGCACAGCAAGAGGCAAGCCACTAGGTGCTGAGCGTTTGCATGGCAGCTGCTTCATTAGTCTGCACTTTTTCATGCTCCTGGTCATGTCAGACCTCTACCAGTTTTTTTTTAGAGAAGTAGAAGGGAGGGGGAGAGACACAGAGAGAGAAACATCGATGTGAGAGAGACTCAACCATTGGTTGCCTTCAGTGTGCATCCTGACCAGGGCCTGAGATGGAGCCTGCAACCCAGGTACGTGCCCTTGAATGGAATCTGACCCAAGACTCTTCAGTCCGTGGGCCAAGGCTCCAACCACTGAGCCAAACCAGCTAGCGCTCCACCAGCTTTCTTAGCTCCTGCTGCTGGAGTTCTCCCGTGTGACTGCTAGACACCTAGTGGGGTCAGAAACGAGAAGGACAGGCTACGTCTGGGGCTGCAGAGAATGGCGGTCTGGCTTGTCAAGTGATGGGCTGTAAGTGGAAAAGAACAAAAGGCCATAAAAACCGAGGCCTAAGCAAGGCTGGGCACAGCAAAAACAGGAGCCCAAGCCCCTACTCTGTCCTGTGTCGTGAATGACTTTGAAGCCTTGTCACCGCTATGGTCTCCATTTTCTCATCTGTGAAATGGGGCGAGTGGATTACCTGTTCTTCCAGCTCTCATCTGTGCATTACATTTTTAAAAAGCTTTAATCACACAGATGATAAATACTATATGGACTCATTCTTTTTGTAACGATACCGGGCATTGCTGATAAAGCACCCTCAACTCCAGTCCCTGCCCCAGAAACAACCAGTTATGTGTATATTTTCAGACCTTGTTCTATCTACTTATGGACATACTAGTATATGTGCCTAAGAGCTGAACAAGAAATGTTTAAGCTGGTATTTTCCTGTTCATAATAATATGGCCAAAGACAGCGATGCCCTAGCAAGAAAGTTTAGGACGTGGTTTCAACTCGTACTTCTGCTGAAAGGAACAACCATTTGCCCGTTCACATGGGATGCAGTCCTTTAGTTTTGTGCAACCCGTGCCCGAGCCTTGGTCCCTGTGGGAATGTGAAACCCCAAGAGCCACCCCCCCCAGCTTTCCCAGCACCCAAATGACCTAGAAAAGGAGGGGCACTTGCAGGCAGGACAAGGGAAGGGTCCTGCCATCGCTGAACCTGAGCCCCCAGAGGAGTGTGAGGGGCGCCGGTGCCCTCCGAGGGCCCCCCTGGGCCCGGGTTGCATGTGGAGGAGAAAACCCTGCTCTGGCACTTACGCTGGGGCAGGCGTCCTCCCCCTGCTGCCCAACCAGGATGTACAGCGTGTCGTCCTTCTCCAGGTTGAAGATGCCCAGCACAGACACGCCGTGGGACCGCATCATGGTGTTCCTCCCGCCTTTCCCGCCGGCAGCTCCGTAGCCCGAGATGCTGCAATGGACAAAGCACATGGGCTTCTGCCATGGGGTGAAGCCTGACTCCCTCCTGCCCACCTGGCACCCCCAGTGGGCCAAGCGCACCCCCACGTTGGTCCTCATGGTTCTCCCCTGCAGCAGCCATGAGGTGAGCAAGGAAGGCCCTTCCTCCACCCCAGTCGGGAGAGGGCAGTAGAGAGGGACAGTGAGGTACCTCATTGGCAGAGCTTGGAAGGTAAAGGACTAGTAAAGGGTGCAAGAAAGAATGAGAGGGGAACGGAGGGGGCAGGAGGAGAGAGAGGACAGGGAGGGTTTGTGTTAACACGGGGTGCGGGGGGAGGGCGTTCTGAGTACCTGGGATTTCCCCATCATGGATTTACCTCCCTGTCCAAAATCAAAGGACTCACGTGACCTTAGACAAGGAACTTATTGTCCCTGTTCCACATCTGTAAAATGGGATAATAGAGCACCCAGCTTCTAGCCCCTGTGTGTTGTCAGGATTAAGGGAATTAGTACATGCAGTCTTAGACTTGTGGCTGGCACCTAATAAGCACTCAAAAGTATGTATTATTATTGTTATTAATGGTGGAATTAGCAGGGGCTGACTTGGTAGAAAGTTTAAAGTCTCCCCATGGGGAGGCAGAAGGAAGGCTTATTAGTGAAAGGAAAGTGAGGGCGCTGTATGCAGCCCAGACGGAAACCTGGGGCAGAGGGGGTGTTCTGGAGCGATCTGTGTGCAGACAACAAGCAACCCATCAGGATGAAAACAAGCAGCATGGGATGTGGGATTATTTCCGCTGCCTCCTAGGTTGTTGCAATAGTCAAGCAAGGCTGGGGAAAAGTAACTCAGCTGGTGGACCCCGAGGGGCCTGTCTTGAAGGCAGCCAGCTCACCAGCTACAAATGCCTCCCCAGAGGCCCGCTGTGGGGGAAGGGGTTGGGAGGGGGGGCGGGGAGGAGAGGGGCTTTCAGGTACTGTGAATTTGCACACAAAGTCTCTAGGCAGTTTTGCTGGCTGCACACACAGTGGCTTCTCCTCCTGTAACTCCAGGAAATGCCCAGGTTCCAAGGTGTGAGGCACCTCCTGGGAGCCCAGGCGGGGCTCAGGCCTGTCGTGCAGAGACAGGCCTAGAGGGCTGACTGCTGGCTGATGTCCAGGTGAGGAACTGAGGTCTCCGTGGGCTGCAAAGGAGGGTCTGGCGCCCACCGGCTGTCTGTGGCCGGGCACTTATGGGAGTCACCGCCTGCTGGTGTGGCATGAGGCTATGTGCACCAGAGGAGACCAGGGACGGGCTCCAGGCCATCAAGGGGCTCACACAGAAAGTGGGGAGATGCCCATAGTTGTGAAGAGAGAAACCTCACCAGCAGGGAGGCGAGATGGGCGACCAAAGGGCTGTGGATCCCACGACCAGAGGAGGCCCTCTCCTAGCTGTGTCCTCTCAGAACCCCAACCTCTTCCCTGGTCAGATAAGGACCTTATCTTATTTTCTGAATTCAAAGGGGAGTGGGGGTTCAACATCAAAGGGAGATCAT
>NW_005871182.1:337922-369621 GCF_000147115.1 Myotis lucifugus
CAATGCCCAGGCATGGCTGCATATGGGACCCCTGATAGCCATAAATAGTAGCTGTAGTAATCTCATTTGACAGATGAGGAATCTGAGGCTCAGAGGGTTAAGTAACTTTTCTGAGGCCACAGAGCTGGCAGACCATGGTTCACATCCCACATTTCCCCTCACAGAGGCCATTTCCTTCCCAACGTGCTGCTGGGAGGCCCATCTGGATGCACAAGGGGGTGGGCTGAGGAGCGACTGGCCCACCCTACTTCACGCAGACCCCAGCCAAACCCTCGCTCCTGGCCCATTACAAATGGAGACCGTGATAAGGACAATTAAAAAGCTGAGGCAGAAGGAAGGCTTATTAGTGAAAGGAAAGTGAGAATTGTTTAGCTCAGAGAAGGGAAACCTGGGGCAGAGGGGGTGCTGCTGGTGGTGGGGTTTCAGGGGCGATCTGTGTGGAGTCCTGAGTTAGCCATGTGGACCGCCGCCTCTGTCCTGGGGCTTTGCCAGGTTGCTCAAGAAAGTCCTTTCAGCGGAACGTGTGGTTTGCTTGGAAAACTGTTGCCTGAGACCGAGTCCCATCCTGCCCCTTCCTGCTTATTGCTGAGGGGTAAGTGGTGCCCTTCTCGTTATTTTCAGCATCATTTGCATCAATCTGCATGCATTATGAATCCTTCTGAATTCTTTCACCTGTTTAAATTTAGCCAAATTATTATATTTTATATGTTGTTTCCTCCTGACATGGTTTTCCCCTCCCTAAGCCATCTTTCTTATTTCTCCCACCTCCAACCCGATCTGCATGTCAGCCTCATCCAGGTCTTGACCTCGTGCTGGGTAATGGGGTGGGATGGAAAGAGCCCTCTACTGTGTGACTTGCGGCAACTTGCTTAACCTCTCTGAACCTTGCTTTCACCCCAAGGAGAAAAATGAGGACAAGCACCCTGCCCTCCTGGGGATAAGAAGTGCATTTGGAAGATGACAAACTGATGGCAAGTGCAGGGTAGGGCTTGGGGCTAGGAATCTGCTCTGTAGATTCCAAAGCAGGCAGAGGGCTTGATGAGCAGGTGTCAACAGCCGAGTTTGCTTTCTTGTGTGATGGCCTCGGCCCCACAGTTTAACCTGGACTGTGGACTTGCTGAAATCCCTGGGGAGCAGACAGCTGCCTGTCCGGACTAACTGCAGGGGCCCTGGGAGGCAGTGCCTCCTTCACCAGCCCTCTGAGGGCTGAAACCCCACCACGGAGCTCACTCCTCTGCAAGCTCCCAGCTGCCACTACAAGGCGATCGCCTCTGGAGCAGGAGGTGCCACAGTGAAGAAAGCGGGGCTCGAAGGCAGCCAGACCTGGAAGCAAACGCAAGCTGTGACTCAGGGCCAGGACTAGGCACCTCCCTGGTGCCAACCCTGTCTGTGCTCAAGGGACCTCGAGGGCCAATGCCTCCTCAGATTTTGTGTCCAAGGCACCTTGCTTACCCTCGCCCTGGCCCGGGGTTTTCCAGTGCTACTGTGTGGCCTTGGGTAAGTTATTTACCCTCGCTGATCTCCAGTTTCCTCATCTATATAAGGGCGATAATAAGGATTGTTGTGAGATTTAAATGAGATAATGCCTGTGAGGGGCCTAACTCAGTGCCTGGAGGGCATAGCCAGGGAGGGACAAACAGCAGCTTCTGCTCTGATGTAGCCATGGCTGAGCCTGTCCACACCTCTCCGGGGGGTGACTTCTGGGAGGCAGAGAGTGAAGGAGCCCCTGATTTCTAGAGAGCAATGGGAGAGCAGGGTGTGGCCAAGGGGTCAGGGGTCAAGGCTGTTCACTGTAGAGAGCCAGGGCACAGGCCAGCCTTGGCCCCTCTGAAGACCCCCGACCCTACGAATGGTGCCACACAAACTTGTGTGGGAGCGATAGCCTCAGCTGGAGTCTCAGAAGTTTCTCCCCACCCCTGTGCTCAGTTTATTTTTGATGGTTGACAAACGACAAATTAATTTACCTGCCACTCAAATGCGGACTCTGACTCGCAGCCATTCCAATTTCCTGGAAATTATAAGATACTGTTCTCAACAAGCTGAGGCTGTGTTTTTCCCCTCAGCTAAGTCCATGGCCCCCGGTCAAAATGGATGTTTATTAGGTTTGTGTTTTGTGTTATTGACTGTGAGCTATTGTTACCTGCTGTAATTGAGTTGTGAATCTTTTTAAAATAAAGAATTAGCAGCAAATCAAAGCGGCTGCCTGCTGGATGCTGAAACAAGAGCACAGCTGGCTGTAGCGCGAAGGCTGCGTGGACTCCACACCCTGAGGGGAGCTGGGTGGGGTGGGGGGGAGGAGGGAGTGGACCCCACTTGAATGAGCATGGAGCACCTCAGTCTCTCCTGCACCCCACTCTGGGCTCCACTGCTAATTTCCAGTGGGGCCTTGGGCAGGCCCTTTCCCTCCTCTGAGTCTCCAGTTTCTTCCTCTGGGAATCAGGATGGAAGACCTGTCCTGCCTGTCCTCGCCCACAGGAGGCCAGTGAGTGTGCGCAGAGCGAGCGGGTCGGTGGGAAATGCCTCTCAGGTGTAGTCAGATGACCCGGACCGGTCATTTGAGCCACCAGGAGACACCCTTGGGGTCAGCGGTGAAGGTCAATTGTTAAGGTACCTGCTCCTCGATGTTCAGTTCTAGTCCAGATGGCACCCGTGAGCAAGGTGTGCTTCTTCCCTATGGCCCACCAGACCAGGGCAGCCCTATGCCCAGGAATATCCGAGCGGGAGGAGATCTCAGCGACTCTCTACAACCCAGCCTCCTCCAGATGGGCTGAGCCTGAAAACACTTGCTCAGAGGGGGAAGCACACTTTCAAGGTCACACTCCAAGCCTACACAGTGAGACGCTCCAAGAGTGGGCACAGCCACCTGCGCTTTAACCAGCCCTCCGTCATTCCGATGCCCACTCGACGATGGGCACCACTGGTCTAAGCTCTACCAGTAGCTCTGCTTAATGACCGCACAGTGGCCCAGGAGCCATCAGCCTCCTTCCAGCCTGGCCTTGCTCTAAGGGCTATTTGCATATTTATAACATCATTCATGGGCCAAACAAAATTATCAACTTAAAAATGAGCCTGCTACATTTGGTCAAACCTTTAATTAATGCCTAATGCCTTGGCAGGGCCAGACCCAATGATTCCGATGGCCTTATATGGCCTGTGGGCCAGACGTTCCCCACCCCAGCTCTAGGGAATACTGTGGGCTTGGGGTTGGACACGGACAGAGCTGAACAGCTACTTCCCTTGAGAACAGTGAAGTCCCGGGAAAGGAGGCGCAAGGCTAACAACGTGGTCCTTCATGTGCATCGCACTTGTGTTTCCCAGATGTTTGTACATGCACTGCCTCATTGGAACAGCACCAAGTGCGATTCAAGAATAGAAATAATTATAATTGCGAATAATAAGGATAAAGAATGTTCTGAAGCCGGCTCACACATGCCTATCATCTCCACAAATAGTCTGTGGGCCCCTGGAGGATAGAGGACGCATCTTCCCTGCTGCCCCATTCCATCATCTCAAATCTCCCCTTCTGCAGTCCTTACGAAAGGTCAGAGTCTGTGGCCTCTGAACTTTGGTGTGCCACCCAGGCACCCGGGGACATGCACCCACAGACAGGACCCCAGTCCTCTGCCCCTCGGCTTCCCCCTCTCCCCCATACGCACCTGTAGGTGTCGGTGGCTGGCACCTTCCAGGTCTGGATGCCCTTGAGGGGGCCCTCGCTCCCCACCACCACGCTCAGGTTGGTGTTCCGGTAGGCATTGTTGCACTGGGCCTGCGTGGGGCCGTGGGGCCCACTGGCCCCACACGTGGTAAATAGCCAGTGAACTGTGACACAAGAAGAAAGACAATCACTCACGTGGCCTGACCCTCCCTCCTCTGTGGGGCCTCTCTGGCTGCCTCTGAGCTGTGTGCTCCATGGCACTAACATGGCACCAAGATCAGGGCAAGAGACACCGCTCGGCACTCAACCTGGAAACTGCTGTTGGGGTCAACTATGTGCCAGGCCCTGGGTCAGGTAGATGGAGCGGACGTGGACCCTGGCATTAGGAAGCTCTGAGCCTACTAAGGGAGACCAAAAAGGAGGCAACCAGCTACAACATAGAGCAGTAAAATGATACCATGAGAGAAGGTCCGTTTCAGGGGAGACAGGTGCAGGCCGAGGCTGCACCCTCTCCCGGTGACTCATCAAGTCCAGCGCAGTGCCAGGCAAACAACAGGCATGTAACCTGTGCAGTCGTGACTATATCTAACCTGTCCCCAGGACTTCGCATCTTCATGTAGGATCCTCTTAGTGTGGAGAAGATCGAAAGAGTAACCTGGACACAGTCAGCTCCATGACCCCTCACTGGCCTGGGGACCCAGGACCGTGGGATTAGGAAGACCTGTCCTTCCGGCTGGCCTCCTTATTCTGGCCTCCTTATTCGTAACCACTGGGGTTTAGAACTGCAATAAGCAGCTCTCGGGCTCTCGATGAAACAGTGGAAATAATAGGGAAGCAGGTCACATTTGGGGGTTTTGGGGTCACATTGTTTTTGGTGCCTGCCTTCTTTTTCCAAGCCCCTCGCCACTGCCTGGGATCTGTCATCACCTGGAGCACCCCATGTCCTTAGATGACCTTTGGGGCGTCTCTGGAACACTCAGCACACCCCACCCCTCCACCGCCCCTGGGCCGTCTCCTTTCACACTTTCTGTCTGTGAGTCAGATTTCATGTTGGCCGGAATTCTAACATTTTTATAACCTATAAGGACTTGAAAATACCATGTTCTTGATACACTGCTTTGACTTCAAATACAAAAATGTCACTATAAGATTAAAGAAATTACTTCCCTTTTAAGAGATTAAGTCGAATTCTACCTATAGGAAATTATGGAAAGATTAATTTGGGCATATATAGCTTTGTTCACCAAAACGTTAAAGTGAAATTTTTTGGAAAACTTTCAAATAACTTAATGATGCAAAAATGAAAGATTAATTTGGGCTACTAACTACAAGCGATCAGATTGGGCTCACAGGGGCAGTGTTGATCATCTGAAACCTGGGCCAGGTGTGGTGGGCTCCGTGACACTGCCCTGGCCCCAGGTCTGGAGACAAAAGAGGCCTACAGCTGCCCAACACTTTTCCAGACTTCATTGTTTTTCAAATGAAGATGTTGATTTCTATCTGGTTTCTGAAGGTTGTTTCAAGGGCAAGAAGTTGATGAATTCTTTGGTGTGAATGGCTGAATGTTAATTCTCTGATCTATTTGTATTATAAAGGGATAACCTGTTAATTCAAGGTTGTAACTCTTTACTAAAGGCACTTTAGCAGAAGGGCTCTCTTGCCCAAATACGTGGGCTGCGCCTGGGGTGGAGGTGGGGGTGCGTTGGGAGGTTGAGACCTGGGGGAGTGGGCTGTTTGAAATGGAAAGGACACAGGCTTTGAAATCGGCAAGGACACCTGGGTTTGGGGGTAGTCTCATCACTTACTGACTGTGGGACCTAGATGAGTTCCTTCATCTGTATAAGGGGCTGGACTGGCATTAGAATGAAAGGAAGCAAGGGGTATGAAAGGTCATTGTAAAGTTCAAAACTCTAAAAATGTGAGTTGTGTCAATGACTCCTGCCTACACCCAAGGCTGGTGCTGTTGTTACGAATAGGAAATATGGCAATGGGAGTGTCTGTGAATGCTAATAGATCTCTGCCAGCAGCTCCCAGGAATTTAAATTAGTGAGTTGGGATGAGGATAGGTGCAGGGAGTTGAGAAATCTACTCCCCCCATCATCTCTAGTCTATTCTGCAGGACCAGTCTATACCTACAGCAAGGAGCCCGGGTTTGGAGACAACCTCAGCCTCATCAATCTGGGTAGAGGCATAAGACAAGTGTGATACAATAGGGTGCCCCAAAATGTATACACACACTTTAAATGCTTACAAGGGCAGTGTTTATTAAAATACATTTCATTTCCAAAATTGAGCTATCAGCTTTTAAAGTGTGTATACATTTTTTGGGACTAACATAACATAACATAACATAACAACATAAATATTTTCCCTTATGTGTGTGCTGAGGAAGAGAGCTAAAGGTGTGGGCTTGGCACCCTACCCTAATAATACCTACTACTTAGACTTCCAGTTGGCATTATAGTATGACCTAAGCAAAGTGCAACATTTGGCATTAGAGAGGATCAAATGGCCGCCGGGAGGAGCCTGGATTGGAGGCAGGGAAGGAAGGAAGGCTGGCGCTGTCCTCTTTTCTTACTTTGAAAACAAAACAAAAAACTATTGTGTTAAAACTCATTTACGGAGTTTTATCTTGTTCTTACTTATCATTTATCTTGTTCTTTTACCACACACTGGAAGCCTAGTTTAATATTCACTCACATCTAAATTGTATAAAGAACCCACAAACATCAAAATACTGATTGGTTATTAGACATTTGAGCAAAGAAAAATCCATTAAGCACTGGGTTTCATTTTAAGTATATTGCAGAACCCTCTAAGAAGAAACAAATCAATTAGTAATACACAGCACAATGCTGAAAAACCATGGGATAGACAGCGATTGTACTGGTTTTATTACTGTTGTTAAGCCATCTTGTCTGCTCAACTGAATGCAAAGAAATAAAGCACGATACAAAAGAAAATAAGTTCTCAACTACGGCTGTTAATCGCAATAATGAGGATCTGCCTCATGCTGAAGGCCTAGGTGGTTGTATCACAGAAGAGCACTCAATGGCTCATAAGGAACTTTTGTACCATTTAAAAAAAAATCTTCACCGAAGACATTTTTTTCCACTGATTTTCAGAGAGAGTGGAAGAGAGAGGGAAAGACAGAGAGAAACACTGATGTGAGAGAAACACATCAATTGGTTGCCTCTTGCATGCTCGCCTACTAGGGCCCAGGCCGGGGAGAAGCCTGCAACCTAAGTATGTGCCATTGACTGGAATCTAACCCAGGACCCTTCGGTCTGCAGGCTGATGCTCTATCCACTGAGCCAAACCGGCTAGGGCCCTTTTGTACCATTTTGATTCTGGTCCTTGGAACTGAAATTTACCCTTATCTGTTGACTGGGCTGAACTTCATGGAACCTGTGGTATATCGAACCATTTTGATCACCATCATAGATCCCATTACATCAAACCAGGATTAAATTCATCATCCATAATATATACAGTACCATTCTTTATTGTAAATTGGAAAATTTGAATACGTAATGAAAATGAATAAATTATGCTCCTTATTAGGGTGAAGTAAAAATAATGTACATATTGTAGCCATTAGGAGGTTAAAACATTTCTACCATCTGTCTCAACTCTTTAAACAGTGGAGCAGTGCTCCTTCTAGATATACAATCAATGCCCGATGATTGCTTTTTTTTTTTGATGTTCGCAGTTGTAGAAGCTTAATGCCTAGGCCCATGTATTTATTGGGAGCTGCAAAATAATGATACTCAAATTATACCTTTTCTTCTTATTTATCAGTTGGAACACATTTATAAAGCGATGCTTCCTCTTATCTACTATTTGGTTACCCATGCAGGATAAATGCTCAATTCTTTCTCCTTATTATAGTTTTCAAGGTAATGAATTAGTTATTTATCATCCTCTAAAGTTGACCAATTAGTTGTGTATACATGATATAAATTCTTGAATTTAAACATATTTTTTAGTTCTAATTGACCCCTATTATCCTTTAGAAGCTCAGAATGTCACATTTTTGATCAGTGGTGAGCCTCCCGAGCTCTTTTGCTTTCTTGCTATCTGGTACAACAAAATGTGCCTTCCCGAGACCTGGGTTCAGCCATTTTCTCCAAAGTCTTTGTTTCTTTGGGGAAAGGTATTTTAATTACACACCTTGAAGGCTATAGACACTTATTGCTACTGGTTGGTGTCTAGGGTTCTTTAGTGACAGAGCTAGGCAATATCTGTGTGTGTACATATGTATATCAGTATAAACATACACATATATGAAGTACACACACGGATATGACAAAATACCTCATGAGCTCACACTGATACTTTCTTTTTTTATTACTATTTTTTTCTTTATTGATTAAGGTATTACATATGTGTTGTTATCCCCCCTTACCCCCCTCAACCCTCCCCCCAGCTCATGTACTCACCCCCCTGGTGTCTATGTCCATTGGTTATGCTTATATGCATGCATACAAGTCCTTTGATTGATCTCTCCCCCTTACCGCCACCCTCCCCTGCCTTCCCTCTGAGGTTTGACGGTCTGATTGATGCTTCTCTGTCTCTGGATCTGTTTTTGTTCATCAGTTTATGTTGCTCATTATATTCCACAAATGAGTGAGATCATGTGATATTTATCTTTCTCTGACTGACTTATTTCGCTTAGCATAAAGCTCTCAGGTCCATCCATGCTGTTGCAAATGGTAGGAGTTCCTTCCTTTTTACAGCAGCATAGTATTCCATTGTCACACTGATACTTTCAATTCAAATTCAGGATTACAGAGTTTTAATCTCTTCTATATTAATCCATATTTCTTTTTTCCACACTGAGAATCTTGGTTCTTAGGAACATTCTAATAGAATTAAAACATTTTATAATTACTCATTTGCTTTTTTTTTCTTTATACTATTTTTATTTTATTTTACATTATGCATGGGTTTAACACTTACAACACAGCCCAGTTCAGACTATTCACATTTCAGGTGCTCAATATGACTTGCATGTGACTACCAAAAAGACAAAACCAAATTAGACAAACCACCCATCTACATGGGAAACTCATTTACTTTTTCCATCATTAAGCACACAATAGTATCAGAGTAGTAACACTACCACAATACCATCATCAATATAAAAACCGAGACCTGTTAAAATTTTTAAAATATATGTGCTCTCCATTCTCCTATATTCCTTGAAGTTGTATTCTACCTACACTGTTTGGGCATATTGCGATTACACATAGTACTCTTTCCTCTTTAGTCCTTAGTCTTACTTCTGTAAATACTATGTGTTTAATGCTTACATCAGTCATGCGGATGTATCTCCAGGCATTTTGGTTGTCTGAAGCTTGTTTTCAAGTAGATTCTTTAGGATTCATGGGAGGAATACTCTTTGAGTTTTTGGATGTTGATAAAATTCTTTACCCTTGAGTATATTATATGTGCTACTCTGTTTTCTTCATGCTGTTACTGCCATCACCGCTATATTCCCAGAATCCCTGAAAAAAATCTTAATGTAGGAATTACTTGAGGTCATTTGCTATGATTAACCCCTTTATACCATCTATCTGGTCAGTTCCTCGCCTGCACTCCAATTCCTGGGGCTGTAGGGTTTTTCAGATTTCACCTCATTGGCATCGCCAATGACCATGGCCTAGAAGCTGCTGCTACATCATGCAGCTCACTAAGTAGAATTTAACTCTTTCTTCATAGTGCCTCCCAGACTTAGCTAGCTGTTCTGTTTGGCCCTTCACTAAATGGCTTCAGATATAAATATTTTATACTGACTCACTTTCTTCTCTCTCTACTGTCAGATATAGTTTCTTAGTGTCCATGCTGATGTTTTCTTATGTTTAATCTATTTTATACCCAATGTTGGGTGAGGGTGTGAAAGTGGCCCTAAACCTCTCTTGTGTATCAGGCTGAGGGGCAGCTAAATGCAGGAGCCTTTATTTAATAGTTTTGGAATGCCTTTATATTTTGAAACTTGTATTTGGTGGATGGTAGAAGGCACGGGAAGTGTAATCTCAGATAAAAGGATGCTACAATGGCTGTGAGCAAACAGGGCTGGGAATCTGTGGACCATTCAAGTTCAAGGTGTTTAGTTACAGTGCATTTATGTAGCACCTCCATCCTCCAGTAAGTTTAGCTTTTTACAACTGTTAGGTCAGTAGATAGGAAAGGGGGAAGAATGATTACTTGTGTCTCATCAGGTAGGCAATAGTGTAGAAAGGTGGCCAAGTGGCCTGCGGTTACAGAGAAAACCTGAGGCTGAGGTGGGCACGTGGGCTCGTGCAGTTACATGTTCAGCAGCACCGTTTTTAGTTGATTCATTTTCCATGTTGTTCTAGTTATTCCGACTGACTGTTTGCATGTACTTGCATACACACACACACCCGTTCATTTGTGCAAAGCTTTCTGGTGGTTTCTCTCTTGGGGTGTCTTTTGATGAGAAGTTAGCAGGTGGTAACATCAGTAATTGTAACACTAGCCCTGTCTTTTGTACTGGCTGTGCTCACACACATGATCTTTTCTCCCTCTGACATCATTGGCTCCTTTGCTCTCACACAGTTCCTCTAGACCAGTGGTTCTCAACCTTCCTAATGCCGCGACCTTTTAATACAGTTCCTCACGTTGTGGTGACCCCCAACCATAAAATTATTTTCGTTGCTACTTCATAACTGTAATTTTGCTACTGTTATGAATCGTAATGTACATATCTGATATGCAGGATGTATTTTCATTGTTACAAATTGAACATAATTAAAGCATAGTGATTAATCACAAAAACAATATGTAATTATATATGTGTTTTCCGATGGTCTTAGGCGACCCCTGTGAAAGGGTCGTTCGATCCCCAAAGGGGTCGCGACCCACAGGTTGAGAACCGCTGCTCTAGACCCGTGATGGCGAACCTTTTGAGCTCGGCGTGTCAGCATTTTGAAAAACCCTAACTTAACTCTGGTGCCGTGTCACATATAGAAATTTTTTGATATTTGCAACCATCGTAAAACAAAGACTTATATTTTTGATATTTATTTTACATATTTAAATGCCATTTGACAAAGAAAAATCAACCAAAAAAGTGAGTTCGCGGGTCACCTCTGACACGTGTGTCATGGGTTCGCCATCACTGCTCTAGATGGACAGGATGCCTGAGAATGCTGAGGTCTCCCAGGAATAAAGGCCAGAGGCCCAGGGTCCTCTCTGCTGGGAGGCAGACATTGTTTCACTGAGAGGAACCTCCCAGTGAGTGAGCTCCCTAACAACAGGGCAGCAAGTCAGGGCTGTTGAGATAAAAGCTGCTTTCAGAACTGAATTACCCTAAACAGCTCTGACACCGGCAATCGGAGGGAGTTTCTAATGGCGCCTGGGATGGCTGCTGTGCTGTGCTCTTACCCACCCCTGCTCCCTGAGGGAACGTCAGTAACACGTGAGAGAAGAGAAAGGTCACAGGGAAAAACACTATCCTGAAAGCAGAACTGTCAAAATTAAGTTAAGGGACGCCTTGGGGCTAATTTGGTTATCCCCACGTTGGCTTCAGGCCAGAGCTGTGTTAAGTAGGTGATATTGAGATGGGTGCTGCGGACTCACCCATCTGGTGGTTACAAATAATGGATGTGGTTTGAGAATTAAGTGGGAAAGGGTGGTGGTCCAAATCTGAGCTTTGCCACACTCAGGCCTGAAGCGTCATTGATTTCTGCCTTAATCTGCTCTGTCCTCAGACTGGGGAGAGAAAGCCTTGGTCGAGGGCTTGACCACTGGGCTATATTAGTGGGGTTAGCTCACTCCTGTTGTAAGGTCCCCTGGCTCCTGAGAGAAAGGCAACAGTGTGGGGAGTCAGAACCCCTCACGGCTTCATTCTTAATAGTCCTTGCTTATTGTTTGGTTCTAGGCCACAAAGGGTGAAATCCTTGCAAGGCCTTTGGGACTGTAACACCTCTGGCAGGTGGGCTGACGGAGGTGCAGGAGCCCAAGAGGCCTGGTGATTTGGAGCTAGGAAGAAAGCATGTCCTGGCTCCTGGGTCTGGGGCCCAGACCCTCTAAGATAAACTGGAGAACAGGGACACGTGAAAGAGGGAAATCCAAATGTCAAGAACAGAAAGAAAAGTAGTGGGCGGAGCAAGTAGGACCACACTAGCACACACTCATATTTGGACACCCACACCCACGTTACTGAAACCCAAGGAGCCCCCAGTCTATAAGAAAATGCTTGAATCCTGCTCCTCAGCAGTGTGGACACTCCACTGACCCAATGGCTGATGGAACTGATCAGTTGATTGACTGAATGGATTCGTTACTAGAATGAAAGTCATAAAGCCAGTTGAGGGAAAAGAAATAGTCCTATTTTCCAGGGAGCTATTCTGGAGAGTTTTTATGATTCTTTGTTAGAATGCTGGTTAAGCTTGAGCTATGCCTTATTTTCCTTAGCTGTGAACATTGATCTTGGAAGAGGATCATTCAACCTGTCAGTTATTTAATAAATGATAATTAAATGAATAAAATTTGCTCTCAACAGTTATTATGAAGAAACTGTCGACATTCACTATAAAAACCAAATCAGCCATCCCAGATCCAATGGCCTGGGATTTGTTTGAAAATGTATCTTTCTCCACACACCCTGCCTGCCCTTCCCTCACTGCTTCTCCAGGAACTGCCAACAGCCAAGTGAGCGTGGAGGGATGACTCTTTCCCGCTCGAGCTTTCAGATGAGAACCAGCCCTGGCTAACACCTAATTGTAACCTTCTGAGAAATTATGAAGCAGAGGACTCAGCTGAGCTATTGCTCGTTTCCTGACCCACAGAAACTAGTATAATTAATGTGTGTGATTTTAAGCCACCACATTTATGGTCATTTATTATGAAGCAATAGATAACTATCCAGTCACCCCAAAGCCCTGGCCCAGCAGCCAGTACTTTCTTTGGCCTCCTCATTTGTGTAAGCACCCAGCGTGGAGGGCACTGGCTGGGCCAGGTCCTTCCCAGGGCCCTCTCTCTCTTCCCTGACTCAGTAATGGCTACGGTAATGCCACCTCTCATTGCTTTTCCTCTTCCCAGTGAAGGAGCGAGTGGGAAGAATCCCCTTTTGTGCCCTAGAATTAGCATTTCAGCCTTTCACCTCCTAGTTCCCCTGTCCAGCTCCAGGCCTAGATGAATTTAAACAAAATGACAGCTGCTCAGGACACTGAAGCTTTGCTGTAACAAGCAGAGAGAGTTAACAGGCTTCCAGGGGAGGCAGCGTGGTTTTGAGGCAGGAACAGCAAGTCTGGGAGGATGATAATTAAAAGGGGACTTCCCAAATAATAAGCGCTTGCACCTATGGATGAGGACAGTGGGTGGGGAGTGAGGGCGGAGGGTGGGGCGGGAACTGGAAGGAGGGGAGTTATGGGGGGGGGGAAGAGGAACAAATGTAATCTGAACAATAAAAATTTAATTAAAAAAAAAAAGGGGACTTCCCAAATAATAAGCGTTTAATGCACTTGCACTGATGGTCTTGAAGCTAAATGCTCTTAATCAAGGCGTGCAGAGACCAGAGTTCCTGGACCATTTGTTGTCTCCCACTTATGTCACCTTTCACTGAACCAAAGGGGGAAAACATGTTTTCTCAGGCCAGCCAGGCGAGAGGATGACAGAATCCTCTCCGTGGCTAAGAGGAGCCAGGGCGTGGTGTTAAGCTGTTTGATCTTCATTTGCCATAACTCCCACACTAGTCTATAGTGTTAGATTAGAGGTTTGTGAGGTGTTTTGGAGCCTGTCAGAGCTGGATAATGCTACACTATTTCTCCAGTGGGGCCCAGGGTCAGGCAGTTCTAATGTAACACTATTGATTCCTGGCTTTCTCAAAGGATACTGGATTTCTTTTAAAGAAGGATGATCAGTTCAGGATAATTTGCAAAGCATCCATCTTGGATGAGATCTTGTCACCCTCCAGGGGAGGATAAAGTCAGAGCCATGGAGTGGGGTCCTGTCCTAACTCCGTGTGTGTGTGTGTGATTGGAAATTGGAATGGGAACCATCTTTCTTGTGCTGGGAGAGCAGTGGCTTCATCTCGGGCTTATGTGAGCCCAGCTCTGGGTGGCACAGTTTCCAGGAGGGACACTTGGACTCATTCCCAGCGACAGGCCCCAGAGCTTGGCACAGAGCAGGCACACAGCACATGCTGGTGAAAATAAACTCAGCTCTCTCTCTCTCTCTCTCTCTCTCTCTCTCTCTCCATATATATATATTTTAGAATTGGGATTCAGGAAATTGTGAAAACATCAACTAGAAAGCAATGATATCTTCTGCAGTGAACACTGAGGCAAATCTCCTGACTGGAAAGAGGAAAAAGTGGATCTGGAAGCAGCAAAGCTTCTCCTTTGTACTGTGGCCAGCGACAGGCAGCAAGGGGATGGCTCCTAGGGGGCGTGGAGTTAGGGCGGGAAGACTTTGGAGTGAGCTGGTCCCTGGCTTTGCAGTTTACTGGTGGGGCAAGTCCCAAAGCCTTTCTGATTCGGTTTCTTCAGTTCTGCACTGGGGAAAATAATCGTGGCTCACATAAGCCCTGGACACATATTCTCTCACGTGATCCTTTCATCACACCTATGGGATGTGAACACCATGTTTTAAGGTGGGGAAACAAAGACTCAGAAAGGAGAAGGGAGTGACTTACAGCACGTGGCACAGCTGGGACTTGAACAAAGGCAGTCAGTGCTCTAAAAGCTGTGCCTGCTGCTTCTGAAGGGGAGTGCGGGGGGCGGGGGGGGGGGCGCGGTTGGAGGGATCAATGAGATATGCTGGATGTGCTTAGTCACTGTGGGCAGGTGAAAAGAGGCAGCCTGCAGGGAACATTCACCTGGGAAGCTCTGCTGCGGGCGGCACTCTGCCGGGGAGCCTCCAGTTCTAACCCGCCACCTGTGGACATGCAACAGAGCAGCCCCTGCGCCTCGGTGTTGGCCACCCGTTAAGGAGGTGGACTGGCTCTCCCGCATGCAAAGCTGCTTGCACTGGACAAGACTCCTTAACGTCAGTAATGGGGATCATGAATCCGAATTAGTTCCACGCCAGCTCTCTTCCTGGAGCGTTTGGGGGAGAGAGGCGCAGCGAAATAAAGAGTGACATCCTAATTAGGAGGGCGCACCTGCTGCAGTGACTGGGCACCCAGGAACCTTGTTAAGGCTGGTGCTTCCTGCGTCATCACTAGTTTGCTATAAATAGACGAGAATCTAAAATTAGTAAAACAGGAGAGAACATGAGGCTCTCAGTGCAATAGCAGGCCAGCTGAGCAGGAAAACGGTCAGCGCCTAACAGTTTCCAGGAGTTGTATCTGTGGCCCACGCCTGCCGAGCTCTTCGAGTTGCCACACCCAGTAGAATGGGTGCTGACCGAGTGCGGGCCACGTGCACCAGTGAAGGCTGGAGCCACAGAGGGCCGCCAATTTGCTGCAGTGATCAGCTCTCTTGCCTGTGCGTGGTGCATTGTGTGCCTAGAGCACTGTTTTGAATATTAGAGAAGATGCAGATGTGCTCTGTTTAACCAAAAACTGACATTAGAAACAGGAGTTTGAGAGATGGGAGATTCCTCTAGGAGACCTTTTCAACAGTGGGATTCTTTTAAATCAGGGGTGGGGAACGTCCAGCCAACAGGCTGTATAAGGCCCACAAAGTCATTTGGTCTGACCCTGCCAAGGCATTAGGGGTGAGTTAATTAAATGTTTGACCAAATACAGCAGCTAACTTTTAAGCTGATACTTTTGTATGGCCCGTGAATGATGTTATAAATAGCCAAATGGCCCTTGGCAGAAAAAAGGTTCCCCACCCCTGCTTTAAAATGTATCACCACTGTATCCTTCCAAATGTTATTTGGCTTAGGAGATTTTAGTTTTCTATGCGATATTAAAGCCATCCTTTAGCCTTTTATATCAGTTGTAAAATTTAGGGCAAAGTTACTTAATCTCTGTGGGCCTCGGTTACCTCATCTGTAAAAGGAGGATCATATAGTACCAGTAACTGAGAGACCGCATATGAGAGAGCCCACCGCAGCTGCTGGTGGCCTGGCTGGGCCTGCAGGGCCTGAGCGGAGAAGGCTGCGCTGGAACGAAGACCCCAGTGCGTGAAAGGCCAGGCTCTGAGCAAGGGGCTGGCCCCGCAAAGCCTGCTTTCCAGCAATGCCGTCATCCCCAGAAGGCATGCTTGGAACATAATGGCTCTCGCTACAAATTCTATTAACTCTAATAGTTGTTCTGTGGTGAATGGATAATGCGTTTAGCAGAAATAGACCCAATCAATTTATATGAAACACATAAAACTTTCTCATTGGAATTGGCATCTGTTCTTGAATCACAGGAGCGTATGTGGGACCGGACAGCCTGTCACCCTCACTTCTGGGCACATTCACCGTGTCCTGGGTTAATTAGAGAGCTGGGCCAGGTAACACTCGGGCTCCCTTACGCCGTACCCTTCACCCTCAGACCACGGGGCTGGGGACGGGGAAGGACCTGGAGACTGTCTACTTCAAACCTTGACTTTAAAAAATACCAGTTTTCCCGCCCTGGTCCATGTTCACGTTGGCCCCTCTTACATGAGCTCTGTTATCTCTGTTATCTGGTGACATGTCCAGGCACCAGATGAGGGATGCCCAGGATCACAGCTGGCTAGTGCAGGTCCCCCCCAGGCCAGGCCCAGGGGTTCTGACTCCCGGTCCAGTGCTCTTTTTATGATCCCACTCAGAAAACGGTAAACCAACTGTCACCAACCAACTCGGAGGCAAGACTGTGGTTTGAGCCAGGACTCCATGAATTGTGGTGACTTGCGGGTTGGGCCCAAGGTTCAGGCCGGTTCTCAATTAGACTGAGCAGATCCCTTCCCACTCTCCCTACACAGCCCGAGGAGAGAGGGGTAAGGAAGCGGAGGCAGGTCACGGGACAGGGGTCCCGCCTGTCCTTACCTGGGCTTTCAGAGAGAGACAGGATGGCGAGCCTGCTCCCACCGCCTCACCACTAATGCTCGTTAGAGAGAGAGGGAGAGCGCCCGGAGCTCAGTGATTGCATTATCCCAACCATTTGGTTAGTGTAATTGTATGTGCAAAGCTGACAAATGTAATTTTCTCAGACTTAATACTTGTCCCATTTTCTCTGTTCTTTTCTGATTAGTTAGTGACTCAGGCTTCCGAGAATGCTTCGTGAGGCACCTGGCCGGGCTTTTCCCTGCCAGGCCCTCATTGGAGGGGAGAGCTGGCTCAGGGAGGGCGGGGGGAGGAGACGAGGTGTATTTAGGGAGATTTGGAAGCTCTGTGAGTGAGTCTCCCGAAACTGCCTCGGTGTCTCCAGGTGGTGCCCTAGCCAGCCGCCCGCTCCAGCCCAGCAGAAACAGACAGCGCTGAACTTTGGCAGGAAAATCTTATCTTGTCTCCTCTGACAATTGATTTGTTTACTGATCATGCAGGGGCTCTCAACTGGGACGCACTACCCCTCTTTTCATTTTTGGTGTTGATCTGTGGGTTGGAGACTTGGATACTCAGAAGTAGCTCAGCTGGTTGAAAAAAAATGTAGATTTCAGGTCCCCTTCCTTACCAGCTGTGGGCCACGTACATTCTTCCGGATCATCTTCCTCCTCCCTACGGTGGGAACAGCAGTAGCTGTCCCTGGGCAGTGAGGATGGGAGGAGCTGACGTGTGGAACACCCTAGCCAGGGTCAGGTGTGCTCATGGATTACTCCTTTCCTTCCCTTGCCCCCGGGGCCCCGGCCCTCCCGTCCTCTCTAGGGGGCCTCCCAGGTAGGAGCTCTAAGTTCGGGTTAAGTTGCAGGCTGTGATCTCCCCGTTCCCAGGCCACTTGGCTCCCTTGGGCCAGAAGCTCCACAGCAATGAGTACGTGGCCCACAGCTGGTAAGGAAGGGGACCTGAAATCTACATTTTTTTTTTTTGCCCCTGTTGCGCTGGTCGCATGGAAGGTGGGTGTCAGGCCAGTGTTTGCCTGGTGATTATTTGAGTGGGTGTGGCCCTGACCTAGGCCTCTCCATGAGCCCATGGACCCCTCCTCCTGCAGGACCCTCCTTCTTCAGGTCCCTTCTCCTCCAGGACCCTCCTCCTCTAGGACCCTCTCCTCCAGGACCCTCCTCTGCAGCACTCTCTCGCCATAGGCATGTAACTGGACTGCATCATTGTCTACCTGTTCTCTCCTTTTCTAATCTGTGAGTTCTCTGAGCTCCTGGCTTGGATCTGGTCCTGCTCAGCATTTCTGAGCACTGGCCTGCCCTCAGAGGAGTCTGCTGGAACTGTGGGCTCAACATGGATCCAGGGGCAGCCTCCTCTCCCTGACCATGAGCCTGAGTCCTGGCCAGTGCTGATGCAGAGGGCCTGGTGGACCGTATCTTGTGGGTGGTGGGGAAAGGAGGCTCTGCTCCCCTCCCCCTATAAATCCTCTTGATGAAGACAGAGGCACCCCCACCACACACCGCTAGGGTCCACAGCAAGGTGGGACTGGAAGTCTGTCAGGCTGGGGGAGAGATGCCTCCCGCTACTGAAACACAGCAGGGGAAGGGGAGTTGGGAGCCTGCCTCGGCTTCTCCCTCACCTGAGCTGCTCCCTGATGTGGCAGTGGATCCTGGGGGAAGCACTAGCTCTTTATTGGGTTCTCTAAAGCCTACTGAGGAGCCTACTGAGGCTCAGTGTCCTCTTCCCTTTGAGTTGGGGTTGCTTCAGAAGGGGGTCTGAAGACCCAATGCTGACCCACAGCCATCTGCCCATCACCCTGCTCTGAGGCTGGGCCGCTCAGTAGAGGAAGCTGTGTTCCAGCCATTGTCATCTCCAGCCTCTCAGGCAGCCACTCACTTCTAATTTTATCTGGAGGTGGTAGGGGAACACCAACGCTTTTGAGCCGCTGTGTGATTTCATTAGTCTGAGTGGCCACTGGCCAGGCCCTTATCGATCAGCCCTGTAGGGACAGTGGGAGTTTATATGGCAATAAACCCGTCAGGCTGGGTGGATGGCAGGTTTCTGAATGCTGGCTGCAGGGGAGCCAGCAGCTGACATCTGAGAACCGAGCTCAACATTAAGTGCCCACCAGTCGATCAATAAGTGTTTCCGGAACTCCCGCCATGTAACCAGTGCTGGTGGTTAGGCAGGCGGTGGCTTGCCATGATGTTTGCTTAGTATGTCCTGAATCTATCATAGGAGCCATGGTTGACCAAGGGCCGGGAAGTCAGGGAGGTACTTCCTCCCTTCTGGGATGAGGTGCGGGTAAGACCGCTCAACAATGAAAGCAGGTCCTCCCTCGTGTTAGACGGTTTCATGAGCCATGAACCACGAGGCAGGGGTGGGAAACAGAGACTGCAGTGTGGAAAACTGGAAAGGTATTTTGAGGTTCCAGTTAAAGGAGAAGAGAGGAAGGGGGAGGTAATGGGAAAAACCATGAACTCTTTCCCTGGTCTGGAGCTGCGAGGTCAGGCAGGAGCGAGGACGGGATAGTTAGTCCTGGGGTAGCTATTTGGAGGAAAGGAAGAATGTCTTCAAACACAAAGCAAAGCTAATACTTACTTAATATGTTGAGAGTCAATGGATTCAATGTAATTTGCAGCAAATAAGGATTTCACATTTATAAGTAGAAATGAGAGATTTATCATTTATCTATCGGTATTACCTTTTACAGGAGGAAGAGCATGGTGAATGGTGTGCTGCGCTCCTGCATCTCCAGGTCACTCATGTTGGAAGAGGCCTCAGTGCCCAGGCCCATCGCCCACCTGGGGAACCCTGACCTGTGGGTGTGGCCCGGAGGCCTTCATCCGCTTCCCTGGGGCTGGCTCACGGAGCTAATAACTGCTGAGGAACATCATGCTGGGGCTTGAGACCAATCCCAAATGATGCCCTGTACAAAGAGTAGCTGAGAAGTCACTGCCATGGTTTAGGGCATGAGGCTGAAGAGGCCTGTGTTGGAAGCGGCAGAGCCCCCTCGAGCGGTCCTTCATCCCGGGACTGCTGAATCAAGCAATGTTGAGGGGAGCCAAGCTCTGGGGAAATGTGTTGGACCTGACGCTCTGGGGGCTTTTACCCATGATGGGCTAGCCTGCCTTCCTGCAACAGATAACCTTGGGCTTGGGCCCAACCCTCTTTATGTGGAGGAAAGATCTGAGGGAAGGTTTGCTTTGTGCAGTGAATGGAGACTGGTGTCAAGGGGCTGAGGTGAGGAGAGGTCACCAGCCTGGTTCTCTGCTTGTGCCAGGGCCTGGGTGTTCCCCGTGCATGGAGGAGTGCTCCTTTGCACACCTTTCAGAAGCTCTGTAGCAAGAGAACCAGCTCCTTCTTGGAGCCCCAAAGCCAAAGTGCAAGCAATGTTCCTTTCAAAGGCTGACATCTTATTCTTTAAACTTAGCTCCCTATCCCGATCATAGCACCCATCTTTCTGCCTTTTGCAACAAATAATTACTTTGCTCAAATTTGTAAGTTGCACCCTTACCTGTAGGGTCAAAGATGGGGGTCTCTCTTGGTGTGTTTTCCCAGAGTTTCATCTCCTTGTTGGGGTTTCTCTCAAACAGATTTCTTGACTTGGGTGCTGTATTCTGCAGCATCTTGTCCTCCCCACTGACTGGAATAGAGAAGACCCCATTGGTTGAGTTAAGTGAGGCTCTGCTGTAAGGAGGTGAGCATGCCCCAGGGAAGGTGGGAGAAAGTGGCTCAGGTGAAGGAGGGACAGGGAGCCCGGGTAGTCGGGGTGGGAACAAGTGCCGGGGCGGGGTGGACTCACTGGTGAGGTAGCAGTCCAGGCTGATGGAGATATTGTCAAAAGCCACGGTGGCTCTGGATCCTCGTTCCCACCATGCGGCAATCTGCAGCCAGAACCTGTACATGTGTTAAGAGGAGTGTGTGTGAGGAACAGCCTGGATTGGCCACATCTTAGGACTCAGTGTCCAGCAAACGGGTGCCGAGACCCTGCTCATGATCAGGGTTCATCGGCCTTCCCTGTCTCAGAGCGGCTGTACGAGGCAGCAGTCAACATCTCCCCCTACTTCTCCAGCACAATGCACTGCCCTCTCCGAGCGACTGTTCCACATGTTAATCCAATTTGGAGTTTGGGGCTCGGGTCTAGAACTCCTGGAGCCTCTGGGTGTGCAGGGTGGGTGGACATGGGTAGGCCTGATGTTCCCAGTAGAGTTGAAGTCATTGTGAAAATACTGAAATGCTTCTGTACCAACTGAGAAAGAGCCACTGTTCCCTGACAGTCCCCTACCTGTTGCTGCAGGCCGCCTGGCTCCTTCCCTGGTGCCCCCTGGATTTCACACAGCGGGGGTCTCAAGGATTTGGTGTTCAGCATCAGTTCCCACTGGGGTTGGTCTGTATAGTGTCCAACTGGTTGTTAAATATTAAATGATTTGATTCTGAGCCTTGGGAGTGTTGGTAAACAACACAGAGTGGGCCGTAAGTATTAACAATAAACACACTGAGATATCACTTTCCACCTCTCTCATAGCCTTGCAGGTCAAGGACTATGGCCAGGGAAGGCTTGAGAGTAGGCTAAAAAGAACACACCTTCAGTTCATTTGTCTCCTGGGGAGCCGTCCTCCTGGAAGGCTGTCAGCCAGGTCATTCCTGCTGTGAAGTGAGTTTCCTGAGAGCTTTAAAAACCTTACCCCCTTTCAAATTCAATCCAGAATGACCTGCAGGAGGCTGTGCAGTCTCTGGTGTGGGTGTTAAAATATCAAGAGAGGGAACCCATGCCCCAATGGGTGACTGAGTTAACCACATGTAGGATGGCCATTCCATGGAATGCCCCTCCCCAATACAAAAGGATGGACCAGATACAGGCTGTAAATTGGATGGAACTGAAAAACATTATGCTGAGTTAAAGAGATCAGACAATAAGTTAAAGACCTCATGATTCCATTCATAGAAATTACTCCATTTATATGAAACTAGAGGCCCAGTACACAAAATTTGTGCATGGGGGAGAGGGGTCTACTCAGCCTGGCCTGCGCCCGCTCGCAGTCCAGGACCCCTTGGGGGATGTCTGATTACTAGCTTAGGCCCGCTCCCCACTCCCGCCACCACTGCTGTGCTCAGCAGCTGTAAGCCCAGTTTCTGGCTGAGCAGCACTCCCCCTGTGGGAGTGCATTGACCACCATGGGGCAGCTCCTGCATTGAGCATCTGCCCCCTGGTGGTCAGTGTGCATCAAAGCAACTGGTTGTTCTGGTCATTCTGCCATAAGGGTCACTTAGGCTTTTATTATATAGATGTCTAGAATAGGCAAATCTATAGACAGAAAACAGATCAATGGTTGCCTATGGCTGGGAGTCAGGACAGTATTGACTGAAAACCAGCCCAGGGTTCTTTCTGGGGGTGATGAAACTATTCTAACATTGGATTGTGGTGCTCTCTGTACAACTGTACATTTGCTAAAAGTCGTCAACATGCACACCTGTAGCTCAATAAAGCTGTCAGTACAAAAAAGAGAGAGAAGGAACCCAGACAATAGAGTGGGCAGCCAGGGGTAGCAAGAGCAGAAAACCAGCGTGTTGGTGGGAATGGGAGACTGACGGGTTGGAGACAGTGGGACAGAGAGGGCAGAGGAAGCACAGGACACAGGCCTATGGGGGATTCTAAGAGAAATCCGACAGGAATACTGAATTCAAGTTGCTTACTGTCTAATGGAGAGATGAAGAGTGTATACATACATCAGTGTAGATAGGTAGAGGGAAGTAAATGCCACATGAGGTGTGGATAAAATCCTCTGAGAGCTCAGAGGAAGGAGGAAGTCCACCAGGCTGGGGAGGTGGGGAGCGTTTCTCAGGGCAGGTGGTATTTAAGTTGGTGTTGAAAAAAGAAAAGGACTCAAAGGTGTGGGGATGGAGGGCAGTGAGGAGAGGGCATTCTCAGTAGAGGAACTGAAGTGAGGGATGTGTCAGAGCAAGTCAGGGCCCCTCTGGCTCGGGTGTGAGAGGTATGGAAGGAGGTAGAGATGGTGAGAGGCACATGTGTATCACACACCTTCAGTGTCTTCTCCGAGTCTTGGCAAGATTACAGCTCTAGTTCCCCAGATCTCCATGGAGCACATGGTCCATAGTTGAGTTCCTGGCCTGAGCCTAGCTGTCTCAGGACACAGTAGGCAGAGCTGCCTGATGCTCCTACACAACTGTGGGTAAGGGGCCCACAGCCACCTTCCCTGAGTCTCCCCTTTCTGATTAGATCATCTCCTAATCTGACATCCATAGGCCAAGGGCCACGCTGGGCACTGATTTCAATGCTGAGCTGCATCATGGGTGTGCCATCCCGATGGGCCTGGGGTGCCTGAGCCAGTAAATGATATATGTGTGCCCATCAAGCATGGGGGGAGGGGGGGACAAAAACTCCCATTTTCCCCTAAATGGGCCCTTCTGGAGAAACTGAACATCTCCCCTCCTCTCTGCTTTATTATCGAGAGATTAGAGCTGCAAAGTTCTCAACCAGCCACTGGAACTCAGCATGGACAACATGATGCAGGCCGGGGCCGGGATGGTTTCTAAATAGAAGAGTTTCTAAGTGCTTTGTAAGGCAACGGCGATGACAGCTGCTGTTTAAAAGAGTTTGATTGACACTTGGAATTGCACATATTTTGAGTCAGGAACACTCACAACAATCAGGGAAGACTCAATCAGATGTCGAATCAGCTGTAAACATGCGATGCTGCTTCTGTCTACCTAGGAAGCCAACCCATCCCTACAGGCTCCAGATTCCAGAGGCTATAGGGAAGGGGCAGGTGGGGGAACGGGTGTGGGAAGGGCAGGGGTGAAGCAGAGGCAGTTGGGGAATGGGGTCTGGGGATGGTAGGTGATGGGGCAGGAAGAAGACAGCAGAACCATCTAGGAGTTTCTTTTCTGTGGGGGCCACTGGCCAAGAGGTGGCCACTGGGGCCACCAGATTCAGGCTACTCTACTTTGCATGGTAGCTGGTTGTGGGTCTTTACCTGAACCTCAGGTGAAGAAGAGAGTGCCCCTGGCTCTGCTCAGCCTCTCCCTGATGGAGGTGGGTGAGGCTTCCTCAAGGCTCTCACAGTCGTCCTGGCCCAACCACTCTTTTCTGTTGACCCCACTCCCACCCCAATGCAGATACCAGGCTACTCTCCAGAGTGGGCCATGGCCTCAGGCCTCAGTTCTGGCACATGCCCCGGGGACTCCTCTGGGATGAAGAGGAAGTTCTAGCATGCACTAGGCGGAGTGCTCCGGGTCCGAGGGCAAGTTCTAGCAGGTTCCAGGTGAGCTGCTCTGGGTTTGAGGGAAAGCCAGGTCCATTCCTGTCAGGATCGCAGGGGCCAGGTGGTGTAATGAACATACAGGTTACTCTGCTGCCCTTTCCCCAAAGCCTTAGCTGTGTGTAGGGGAAGGGAGCCGAGCCCCCATGGCCAGAAAAGCCATGCCCTCCCTCTCCATGGGCAGCTGGGCAGGGAGAAGGGAAGAGGCAGCTCTTTGGGCTCCTCCAGCTCCCTCACTGATCTGTGCTTCTTAAGATGGTGGCAGCTGAGCGCCCTCTTTCTAGCCCTCAGCATTGCAGATTTCACTCCCTGCCCTTCAATGGCTCACAACTGCTCAACTCTTTTGTTTCTCCAAAGAAGGCACTTTTAATTGAATGGGCTGTTGTTGCTTTTTCTCTTTTTTTCCAACTGCTGGAGTTTGGAACTTGTTGCTAAAACAGATCTGGCTGGAGATCCTGGTTGGAGCCTAGCTTTTCATAAAGAATGCGGCCCTGGCTCCTGGCTGCTCAGCTTTACAAAGTGGCCTGTTGAAAGTTGGCTCCAGGGGATTCTAGAAGGTGGCCATCAGGGCAGTGGGCGAGGCTAAGAGGGGTGGCCTTGGAATTGGGCGTCTCCCAGATTCCAGGCGGATCTCTGTTTAGAAAGTGCTGATGCTGCTCATGCACAGCTTGAAAAACGCTCCATCTAGTTTAGATCACAGACCACTAATGGACAGTGAATGTAACGCCTTATTTGCCACCCTGCCAGCCTTAGGGGCTGACAAAGCTAATTAAGTTCACTTCATGATTTTAAGCAGCTGACGAAAAGGTGTGTCTGAATGTGGACTGAGGGAATAGGAATTATTTGGAGAGAGGACAAGACCGAATGGCTGGACTGGGTAAAAGGCGTTTGACAGATGGGCCGCATGTCTCAGATTCCTCTGTCAACCACCAGTGGGCTCAGAAGGAGGGAGTACCCAGCACCCCTCTTGCAGCTGAGGCTCGGCTGGGCTCTGGCTGCCTGGAGAGAGCTGGCACATTCTGCTGAGGAAAACCACCTTCTCCGATGGCTCACTGCACAGTTGATTTGCTCGGTAAAGTATTCTAAAATGGACCGTCACAAAGCTTGGGTCGCAGTATGCATTTCTATTAGAACAATGGATGTGATGAAAAAGCCCTGCTGAGTTCGCCCTATTGTCTGTGTAAATGACTTCAGTGACCATCAAAAAGGGGGGGCTGATGGCCAGCTTGGGGTTCCTGAGACCAGCACTGGCTGGGACCTAATGAACACACTGGGCTCATGAGAATCACCTTGTTCATGGCCAGGTGGTCCTAATGGACACACAGTGGAGCCCTGACTCGAGGAGTCTTTGGCTTCTGCCCAGTGGTGGGGCGGCTGGACATTCAAGGATCTCTCCCGCTCTCAGAAGTAATTAACCATCTCCTGACTTGGTTTCCCCTCTGGGCTTAATGACACCAAGAGCAGTGAGAATGTGTCAAGTGCCCTGAGGAAAGAGAAGGAACGTACTTGGTGGGGGAGGGATGTTCTGAAGCTAGTCAGGGGTGGGCAAACTTTTTGACTCAAGGGCCACAATGGGTTCTTAAACTGGACCGGAGAGCCGGAACAAAAGCATGGATGGAGTGTTTGTGTGAACTAATATAAATTCAAAGTAAACATCATTACATAAAAGGGTACGGTCTTTTTTTTTTTTAGTTTTATTCATTTCAAACGGGCCGGATCCGGCCCGCGGGCCGTAGTTTGCCCACAGCTGAGCTAGATGGTCTGGAAGGCCAGCAAAGAAGAGCAGGGGCCTCAGGGGAGCATGGTCTGACTTGCCTGGAACCAGGAGACAGTAGCAGAGGCACGATGGGCATGCAGGTCTCTCATCCCAGGCAACTTCTTTCACTGTCCCTTGCAGAACTACCCCAATTCCTTCATTTCATTTAGTCCTATGAACTCCATGACTTTGGTGAAGTACAATAAGCCCCTTGGAGCAATTGGGGACCTGGAGGGTATCCAGAGCTGGAAAGTGTCTGCATCCACTTTTCTCAGAGACTGGGATGGCCCTGCACCTTTCTCGGACACACAGACATTTCCAACACGGCCCTTTCTGCTGTAGTGCTGGCCGGTGGCATGGAGGGCCGAGATGGTGCCGGAGATGGTGGCACCTCCCAAGGTGAAAAGACACAGGAAAAGGGATCTTTTCTCCCCTGACAAAAGCATCTCATGTGGGTGCATTAGCAGCCTCCTCTGGTGGAGACTGAGTTTCAAAAGGGAGAGTGGAGTGAAGACTGGGCTATACACTTGGGGATCCTGGCAAGTCACTGAAACTTGGTCAGCGCCACCTTGGTTTTAAAAAAATCTGTCAGGTAGGTATTTCCACAGTGGACATCCTTCTTTAACATGGGAGATTCCAGTTCACCGTTCCTGTCTTATATTACATTTTATTAGAAATCTGTGTTTCTCCAGGTGGAAATTTAAGTTACATATCTCCCCACATGCCTTCAAGCAAAGATTATTTTATGTACCAGCCACTGTGTTTACAGCTGGGAGTATAGCGATTCATAACAAGGATCCTCACCTTGAGGAGTCTGGACAGTTTTGTAATTCCCATTATTCACTGATGAAAGGATTTCTAATGTCCCTTTCAGACCTTCCCTCACAGAGCTACAACCTATATAACCTGGGAAAATATTGAATCTGGGCAGTGAGAGAGAAGTCAAGAAAGACTTGGAAGAACTGGATGCCTAGACCAATGTACACCAATGGGGAGACGAATCCCTCAGGAGCAGGTGTGGTTGTGGGGCTATGTCCAAGGTGTGGGTGGATTGCCAATCAGGCAGCTGGAAACCTGGGTTGGGACTTAGGCAGAAATAAAGTCTATGTGCTACCTGCATGGTGGTGAGGATGGAAACCATGAGCATCAGTGAGGTTCTTGGAAAATAGCATGTAGAGAACTGGATTCTGCTTTGTTTCAAATATCAGCAAAGTCTTATAAAATGGACTGTCACAAAAACATATGCCTCTGTTGACTTGTAAACTAAGCTGTGGATATTACCAGGAAAATCTTGAGCAGATCTGAACATCCTATTATTCTAAAGGGGTTCCTTCCCCTATTGCCATTTGAGCGACTACTTCTAAACCAGGCTCATAGGCCGGATCTGTCTCACTGCTTTGCACTCTTGATTGTAGAAACGTAGCAATCAAAGCAACAAAACTTGTCCCAAACGTCACAGTAAATCAGTGTTAGAAATAGGACTTAAAGCTCAGAATTGCTAATCTACTCCTTGCTCCAATGATCTGGGATATTTTCTGAGAAAGAAACAAGGCCAGATCCTTCCAGAGTTATGAATGTTTGATTTGTATACATCAATGCCTTATTGCACACTGCATTGCTGAGCCACCAGCCCTAGCTTCCTCCTCCTCAGAGGGCCGACCCAAGGCTGTTCTGGGCTACAAGGACCTCTTCTTCTCCAGCTCCTCTCCCCCATTTCTGACCTCCATTTTGAGGCTCAAATCATTTCACATTTGGTCCCTCCCAAAAGCCTCCAACAGTCTCCAGGCTCTGGTTTCCTATTCTCCAGCCAATCTTTGGGCTCAGTGGCTCTATCCCTACAGCCCAGAGCACAATGTCCACATTCACCCTCTCGAGGAGACTGCTCAGGATTCCCTGACACAACCTTGCTGAACCCACATGAGACAGCCCTGCCTCTGAGCCTCAGCCCATCCTGGTGGCCTTCTTTGGAATGCCCTCTCCCTTTTACATTTTCCTAAGACGTAAGTTTTCCTCCAGTTCCATCTTATTCTCATCCCATTTTCTTCACGAAAGCTCCCCTGACACATGGAGGTCACTGTGTCCTTGAACCTGGCCATGCTCTGTGGGGCCCTGCACAAAGGGTCCTTGTGTTACTGTTTGCCTCTCAATGCACGTGTTTTGTGTCTTCCTCAGCAGGCAGGCCCTGTGGCCCAGCAAGGGGCTGGGTCATATACCCCTTTCTATTTCTGCACTTGTTGGGGGCTTAATATATGTTTGCTGACAATGAAACAGCTAATGGTACTTCTCCAGTTACTTAACCACCTATCTTGCCCACAAGATAGTGGGATTTGACATTCCCAGTAACTTCCAAATGTGGTTAGACATCAAAGCCATCTAGGGAATTAATATATAAATATTCATGCACTGGAGGGGGGTCCCTCAGCCTGGCCTGCCCCCTCTCACAGTTTGGGAGTCCTCGGGGGTAGGAGGTGACCCGGCAATCAGGGGAAAGCGATGCCCTATCACACCTCTGCTGCTGCCACTGCCGGCAGCGCAAGCCTTGGGCTAGCCCTGGTTACCTGAGCCTCAGGCGGCCCTGGTTACCTGAGCCTTGGGTGGCCCTGGGCGGCTGGGCAGCCAACATCCTAGGCTTGCCTGTGCCTCGGGCCAGCCCTGGGTGGCTGGGGGTCTGAGGGGACTGGGGGACTCCAGAGGCAGGCGCACGGAGCTGCCGGCCCGCCTGGGGGCAGGCCCGGGCTTGCTGCAAGCCTGCCGCTCTGGTGGGGCTGAGGGGACTGGGTGCTGCCATCTTGTGGCAGTGGGTGCCGCCATCTTTGAGGGCGTGGTGTCAATTAGCATAATCCCTCCTTATTGGCTGTGGGTGCTGCCATCTTTGAGGGCATGGCAGTCAATTAGCGTATTTCTTCCTTATTGGCTGTAGGGCGCTGTCATCTCTGCGACAGTGTGAGGGTCAATTAGCATATTCCTGCTTTATTAGATAGGATATATATATTCCTGGACCTAATATGTGATCTACTGAATTAGAATCTCTGTGTATGGTGCCCAGAGCTCAAGACTGATCAGTGCTCAGTGTAGCTAAATAAGGAATCAGTGTTCTCAAGTGACATTCTGACAGATGTCCAGAGATGGGGACTGTATACATTGGCTTATTTCATGACACAACGTATCAGTTTTCCACCCATCAATCAAACCCATTTTCCTTTCTTCTGGGCACACAGCTAGACTACATTATCCAGCATCCCTTGCAATTAGGTATAACCATGTGACTGAGTTCTAGTCAATGGAGAGTGAGCTGAAGTGATAATTCATAAAAATCTTCTCATGCAAAATCGCCAGCCCTTCCCTCCCCCTGCCCCCCCTTCACCCCCCGCTGCCTCAGACAGTCCTAGAGGACTGGAGCTGGGGCTGTGCTGCTTGTCTGGGCACCAAGTGTGACAGTGAGTGCTGGCTGGATAAATCAATACATAGTGCCTGGGTGATTGTGGAGGTTAGTACCATTTCACACTTGAGCTTCTTCAAAGGCTACTTTCTGGTGAAGTGAAAGAAGGTGGAAGAAGGACCCCTGAGGAGGAGCCTCTATGTTTAATTGCCTGCAGGCCCTTGGCTTAACCCCTCTGTGCCTCAGTATTCTCTCCTGGAAATGGGAGATGACATCTGCCCTAACTTCCCAGAGGTGGGGGGCAGGGTGGGCACCTCACATGGTGAAGGAGGAAAGCACCGGGAAGAGAGGTCCGTGGCTGCTGTAGGTGGGAACAACATGGGTACAGAGTGTGGGGAGGTTCAGGAGCTGCTGTGACAGGTGCTGGCGTGTGTGGGGGGTGTTGCCGAGTGTGACATCCACTCCTACGGCATCTCTTCTCCCTGGGGGAGGACGAGGCGGGGAGGTGAAGGCAAAGCAGCTACACATGGAAACATGTGGGGAAGGGGAGGCAGGCGGTGGAGACCACACGCAGGGCCTGCCCTTTGGGCAGCTTCTCCTGGGGACAGTGCAGCCACCGAATGGCCTGGATTTTCCGTGTCAGTCCTTATGGAAGTGAACTTTATTCTCTACAAAGGGTGATTCGCTAAATGTACAACTAAATGTATTTTACTTCTGTGCCTCTGTTTGACATGGCACATTAATACTAGTATATTTGCAAATAGAAAATGTCTACCAGCACCATGCATAGTTTTGGGGTGGAGGTAATCAAAGGCTAGATGCTGACTTGAAAGGCCTGTGGGGAGCGGGCCCTGTGCCCTGGAAGGAACAGGGGAGCATCCTCCTCCTCCTGGGTTGCCTGGATAGAGGTGTTAGAGAAGGCAGGTAGGCCAGCGGGGCTGGCGGCGAGTGGTCTTGGGTAGGAGCTGGTGGTGAGGAATTAAGATGATGGATTTCAAGGGGTGGATGAAGCAAAGGAAAAGGCTAACTCAGAATGAATAAGAGGTGTGGTCTAAAATAATCCCACACCAAAATGTTGTGTTAACAACAATGGCTACCATTTATCAAGATTTCTACTACATGCCAAGCACTGGACACTCATTTTCTCAGGCGAGTCCACAGGAAGCAGACTAGCCTACAGGTTAAGGGAAAATTACTTCACCTCTTTAGACCTCAGATTCCTCTTATAAAAAAGTGGATTAATTATAGTATCCACCCCAGCAGGGTGGATTTAAGGATGAAATGAGACAATGCATGTCGAGTACCCGTTACAGTGACTGGCAGGCAGCAAGTACTCAACAAATGCCAGCTCTAATCACCACCATTTAGAGCTCTTCCTGTGGCTCTATGAGAAAGCTGTGACTCAATTTACAAAAATCTGACTTAAACCCCACTTCATCAGAGGTGTGTCTAGACCTGCAAACTAAGGTTCGTTGGACACACCTGGATTTCCAGTCACTGGAATTTACTATCTCCCTACTCAGGCAGGAATATGTTGTCATGAAAATGCCCCCTAATGCCTTTCTCATTACAGAAAGATGTCACTCAAAGGGCGAGTATTGCTGAGAGCACCTGATAAAACGGGGATTCTGTGGATGAGAAACAAGACTGGACCAGGAGAAAAATCTTGGCTCGTGGAGTCTCTGGTCTCAGCACATGAAGATGTAACTGCGTTTCAGTGATCCTGTTTGAAAGATGCATTTGTGAAACATACCACTTGTCATTTATGGCAAAAGATGCAAAGGGAATAGGAAATCTAAATATCTCTGGAGGGGATGTTTTTTCTCGTTAGGCTCTGTGTATTGGGCACAACTAAAAGCCTTCGTGATAGTGCAGCCCACACACGCCATGAGTGATGTGCTTTCTGTTTGGCTGCCCGACCGCAGCGGTTCCTGGGACATGACTTGATCCATGGCGGTTCCAAATCCACCTTGCAATGAGCTAAATTTACCATCTGCCTCTGCTCTGGTGACATGTTGAAGTTTAGGATGGTGTGGGGACATTGTGTTTCATTAAGTAAGATGTGCGATTATAAAGAGGAAAACTTGAAGTATGTCCCTGCAAAAGACTGACATTTAGAATAAGGGGAGAGAACTTGTCTTTCTTCCATTTTGAGAAAAGAAAAGAATTAATTCCAGCAGAGAGAGTGGAAATTGAATGGAAGGGGAGAAGGTGAAATGGGGAGAAAATGAAGAAAACTAGTGACATGAGGTGGATGTAAAGCAATGCAATAACTTTTAAGCGCACATCAAGCCAATATTTAAATTGGCGCTATCCTTCAAAACGACCTTGAGAGCTCAGATCTGTATTCCAGGGATGTTGTCGCTGCTCAGACACCCCGGGCACTGCTCTGGGAGATTTTCTTGTCAGTAAACAGTATGGTTTTACAGTTAATATCATTTTATAAGAATGACAGACTATGACAATATTTCTATCACTTTGCCTGTTTGGTAATGGACAGAAGAAATATCATTCTATGGATCAATGTCTCCCTGTCATCAGCCTCCATGTATCTATGGCATATTCTTTGAGTCTTTGCAGAAGGACTACTGTGTGGGGCAGCAATCTGAGGTAGCTCTCTGCTCTCAGTGCTCAGGTCTAGATCTGCCTGCTCACAAGGACTGGGACACACCATTAAAACAACGACTTTCATATAAAGAGAT
>NW_005871182.1:370807-526800 GCF_000147115.1 Myotis lucifugus
TACCCTTTTATGTAATGATGTTTACTTTGAATTTATATTAGTTCACACAAACACTCCATCCATGCTTTTGTTCCGGCCCTCCGGTCCAGTTTAAGAACCCATTGTGGCCCTTGAGTCAAAAAGTTTGCCCACCCCTGGTCTAGTTGGATTTTAGCAAGCTAAACCCTGTGCCTCACCCTCTGGCAGTTCCATTTGCCTCTGGGTCTTGATGCTTCCTATACCCTCTCCAGCTCTGGGTTGGGGTGTGGGGGGAGCTTTCCACATCAAAGCATGTCAGTGGTGTGCAGGCTCCGAGAACGGGGGCACACGTGTGTTCTGTAATTGCACACTTATTCGGTCATGAGGCATCATCGAACCCAGCTGGCCTTTGTCTGAATCCCCACTGGAGAGTCTGGTCTCGTCAATATTGGAAATGTCAATCTGATAAATAGCCCTAAACAGGGAGGAGGGAGGCTGAGAACAGCCTCCTTCCAACCGAACTCTAGTGCATGGGAGTGAACAGAGTCAACATCTTACTTGCTGTAAATCCCCTGGAGTGGATGTGAAAGAGAGAGGGCTTGCTGGGTTGAGGAGAAAAAACTCCCTTTGGTTCATCTGAATTAATTTAGCATCCTCCAGTAGGGAAAGCTCCGGCATCCTCCTCCTGATCTCCACCCCCTGCACATAGCCCCCCAATCCTGAGGGAGCGCCCATACTGCCCCTTCCTTCACTTTAATTAAGCCCATTTGTCCTGGAGACACTGAGCCTGGGGATGTCCCAAAGCTTTGATGTCTAACCCACAGGCATGGAAGGGGTGGGAAGCCGGTGCTCAGAGTGAGGACAATGGCTTCTTCCTCTGACAGCACAGCTTAAGGTCCGAGCTCTGGGAATAGCAGACTCTGTGATGTTTGGGTGGAGAATTTGAGACCCAAATTTATATTTACAAAGCTGTGTACCAACTGAAATCACCCTCTGCCTTTTCGTGAGCCCTTTGCTCTCGTTTTTTTGATGGTAGATCCGCCAGGAGGGAAAGTTAAATGTATTGTGGGAGTGTAATGCAGAGGCTGCTCGGGATTGTAGGGTTTGCTACTTAGCCTATTAAAGACAGCCTTTACCTTCCCAGATCCATTCACCTGGCCCCTCTATAGAGAACCCAACCCCCCTTTTGGTCTGGAACAGATCAGCACCAACCACTTGGGGTTCAACATGACGCACCAGAGTGTCATGTGAGTGGCTGTGCCAGGCCATCTGTACTCAAGCACGGCTTGCTCCAGGCTGACTGCAGGTGGCAGTCTGGTGCCATCCCAGCAAGACAAGTGGCTGCTGAACTCAGCAGTTACTGCTCCATTTCAGAGCCATAGGGAATTAACAATCTTCTAGTCCAGAGGTTCTCAACCTGTGGGTCGCGACCCCTTTGGGGGTCGAACGACCCTTTCACAGGGGTCGCCTAAGACCATCGGAAAACACATATTGAATATATAATTACATATTGTCTTTGTGATTAATCACTATGCTTTAATTATGCTCAATTTGTAACAATGAAAATACATCCTGCATGTCAGATATTTATATTACGATGCATAACAGTAGCAAAATTACAGTTATGAAGTAGCAATGAAAATAATTTTATGGTTGGGGGTCACCACAACATGAGGAACTGTATTAAAGGGTCGTGGCATTAGGAAGGTGGAGAGCCACTGTTCTAGTCCAATCCTCTCAGTCTACAGATGAAGAAACTGAGACCCGGAAAAGTTCAAAGTCACAAAGGTCATCAGTGATGGAATCTGTTTCCTGAAGAATTTGTCACCCACCTCATCCACCTGCCTCAGGGACCTGACCCCACCAAGCACTGGACTCGGATCTACCTGAGCACCGGTCCTCATTCTGGTGCCACTTGCTGGTGCTTCACTTCTTTGGTTCTCAGTTTCTTCCCTTGTGAAAAGGGCAGGAGCGGGGAACATGGTAAGGCCTGTCCTACCTGAGTGGCAGGTTTTGCTGTTGTTAATTAAGGAATAAATACTCAAATGGGAGAGTAAGAAAAAATGCATTAATTAAGAGAAAATGCTGTGTACATATAAAGCCTGATTATTATTTGGGGGTGACATGAGTTGTTCCATTTTATTGGAGGCAGCCAATCAGGCCAGGCCAGAGATGTGGGAGGTGAATGCTCATTAGCACTGACATCCCTCAGAGAAACTTGGTACTCTCTGTAAGCCTGCAGAAAGTACGCACGCTCGCGCATGCGTGCGTGTGTGTGTGTGTGTGTGCTTGCACACATTTGTGTGTACACATGTATGTGCACATCTGGATGTGTGTTTTGGGGAGAGAGGATGGGGGAGGGAAGTCATGACCCCTCTGCATTTTGGCTGAGGGAAAAGGAGCGACAGGGATGGGAAGAGGCCCACCTGTCAGTCACGTCAAGAAGAGGCAGCACCGTCCACTGCCACAGGCTCAGGCCTTCATTTGTGGCAACATGCCAGACCATCCTGCTCTGCTCCTTCCCGGTTCTGTTCTCCACCAGCACCAAGGAGACGTTTCCCCGCAAGACTCCCTGGATGAGCCAGGACATTCGGAGCTGCAAGGGAGAGAAGAGCCAGAGGACACGGTGTTAAAGGAACTTCAGGGCCTCTTTCTGAAACTCTCAACCCTCAGGATGTTGCGGAGACTCAGTGAGGTGAGCTGATGCCCTGTACTTGATCTTGCTCACTCTCTCCCAAAGGCCTTTACTTAAGGTTCAAGGAGCTGGCCAGGGGCAATCAATGGGCCATTTTGGAACTTTGTTCAGATTGATGTCATCATCCTAAACTCACAAGATTCTTCCTCTGAGGTGATATCAAGGGGTCTATGTCATGTGTTAGCTAACTGAAGACCCTATGACTTAATACCTGTGGCCATTGGTATGCAAAGGTGAGTGAGTCAAAACTCTATAAATTAAGATCTTTTAAAATGGTTGTCTTTCAGAATGAGAATGCCCTCTTTGCCAAAAGGAAGCCACAATCATATGTAGTCAGTATGCATTTATTAAAGGTTTCTATGAATTTGTTCCCTAGACATATGAAAGGGAAATATAACTAATATTTCTAAGAAAGTTTAAGTGCAGCCATGCCCAGAGGCAGTGTATACTATAAACAAGCTCTCCGGTCTTTGTGTTTAAAGTAATAGAGGTTGTATGTTTGATAGAAACAATCTATAAACACTTAAAAGTTAGGACAACTACAGCATAGCATTGCCCCACATATTCCTGTTCACATCCTATAATAACAATGGTTATTGTGGAAAGCAAGGTAAACTATGTCCTGTGCAAGCTGGAGTTCTCATCAACGACGCTCTCACCCCAGAGATTCTGATTTAATGGCCTCAGGCAGATCCTGGGCCTCAGCAGTTTTTTACATCTCTTCAGGTGACTCTAAAGTGCAGCCTCAGTTGAGACCACTGGGGAGATGGGACCACTTAGTGCAGGAAGTAGCCTGGCCTTCTCAGTGAGGAGCCCATTTTCATCTTGGACTTGGAGTAAGAGGCAATTCTTAATAACTAAAAAAATGGCTTAAAATGTGCCCACCGTTGCCAAGGTGTAGAAGGAGTGTTTTTCCTGTAGGGGAGGACAGGACCTTCATCAGAAGGCCTGCAGGTGGCTGCTGCATCACCTCTGGTTAAAGAATGAGAACAACCCTGAGAGTGAGAAATCCCTGGGCTGGGTGAGCAGGGCTGACCTGAGAATGCAAACGAGACCTGAACTCTCCTCTTGGACCCACAGTGGATGGCTCTCACCAGTTTTCTTAATTAGAAGAACTGGAGGACTGATGTCAGTTCTTGCCGAATATCCCTTATGAGTTACTTATGTCTAAATGAATAGAGCAACTATCTGTGGTTCCCAGAGCAGATCACAGGCTCCAGTCCCTCTCAAAGTCTTCCATTTTCCTAGGTTAAAGAATCCCTTTGATATCATTATGTGTAGAAACCCATGCCAGGTAGACCTGGGTCACTGTTCGGTGCCTAGAACAAAAACACTCTTGGAATTTGATCTTAATAAGACCAATTTCTATCAGGGTGGCCTATAGGATAAAATAATTACATGTTTATTGAATACTAGAGAGCTGTGCTAGGCACTTGTATATACGCTGTCTCATTTTATACTCGCAATAAGTAGAGAGAGGTATTATCATATCCATTTTTCAGATATGGAAACTGAAGCTTCAACAGGCGAGTGCTTCACCCATGGCCACTAAGTCCATATGCTGCAGACCTGAATATCACACTGTGTTCTATGTTCTCTCTACCATATCTGTTTTGATGTATACATATGACATATTGCGGTGATATGCACTTAAATCTTTTGGGTGAACTGTGAAGGTTTTCTCGACCCTTGTTGCTTAAAGTGTGGTCTGGGGACCAGCAGTGCTGCATGACCTGGGAGCTTCTTAGAAATTCCAGCTCTCAGGCCCTACCTGCTCAATCGGTAGGTCTTTAACAAGACCTTCTCCCAGAAATGCCCTCATATTGGGGGAACTAGGGAGATAGTGGATTTTAAACCATTTATAACCACTGCCTCTGCCACACAATGAATAGTCATATATGTGAATGTGTGTGTATGTGTATATATATACATAAAACAAGAGTATTCACACAAATATGGGAAATCTTATACAAATGCTAAATAATATTTATGAGAAAGAACACTCGTTGGGGCCTGTGACAGTAAAATTTTTGATCCTTCTACACGCCCTAATAGATATGTTATAAATGGCAGCTTTGGACTAATAAACTCTTTTATATGCAGACAGCAAATGAGACAAGTGGAAAGAGACAAGGCCAGGAGCACGCCCCCAGCAATTCTATCTCTGGCTCCAGCCAGCCCTTTCACCAGGCCTCTGCTCCCTCCCTCTCGGTGGGTCTGATAGACTTTCCAATTATGTGCCACCAGTGTTTGTCGCTTCATTAATTAAAGTTCTGCATGTAAAGCAGAGCTGCATTGTGGCTGGGCCTAATGCAATTATTCTCTCATGGCCCTTCCTCCCCCAGAGGCAATTACGGCAATTTTATGTCTAGAACATGCCTCGTGCTTGCTACGCATACCTTGTGGCAACTTCACAACAACCTCTTGAGCCCATAAATAAACATATCAGCATGGAATTTAGGCTGAAGTTGGACAAAAGAGAATCAAAGGTATCGGGTAATGTCCACTGTGCATGCAACCCCAAATGTAGGAAATGCTACAAGGGGGGAGGTGCTATCTTTCTGTGACTTTCTGAAGGGCTGCATGCATTTCCACAGTCGAATCAAAACCACGGATAGATTCTAGTGTGTATTTCACTTCCACAAAAGGGAACATTTCTTAACAGACAGAGATGCTCAAAGATGTGCCTGCTTGAGGCGGATGGTGGATATTGCCTGGATATCCCCCACATGTAATGACTGGGATTGGGTTGTTGTCAGGGACCTCCAAGCTCTTGAATGGAGGTTCAAAAGCCTTCCCCACCTGAGATGCCACAGGTCTGTGTTCCTGGGTGTGAACTTGTAATTTTAAAAGTTCCTTGATTTCAACATGGCCCCTTATTAACTTCACTGAGAGGACTGACTCGCTGCAAAACCTGTGTTCTTGTACACCACCTCCTAATTCACCTGGAAAAAATGAACACTAACTCTCTGGCTATAAATAGCCGAACGAAAAATCAACCCAACACAGCAAGAAGCAGGCCAGATGCGGAGTTTTGATAATGAGCAAATTAAATATGCTGGCAAATACTTGCAATTACAGAGGCTTAAGAAATGCTGGATTCCTGGCCAGGTAGGAGACTTAAAAGACTGAGATCCGTTTGAAAACAGCATCCCATGCCTCCTTGTCTCTGAGGCATCACAGTGAAGCCAGAGAACACCCAGGCAGGGACATCCACATGCCCCCTTCGTAAAAGCACAGCAAGAGAATGTGAAGGCTTTGTATAAAAATAATAACCGTGGGATCCCTGGCTGGTGAGGTTATGGTGTTACAGCTATGTTTTTCCCTTTTGGTGTTTTTGAAATTTTTTATAATGAACGTATATTATTTTTGACAACTAGAACAAAAACAATACAATAAATTTAGGTCACACCGCTATTAAAAGCATGTTTATGAAGAATAATACTGATATAGAAAAAAGATAACATGAAGAAAGAAGACACAAAAGGCTTATGTGGTGTGATAGTGCACGTAGAAGCCTTTATCGCTCACTCTGCTCAAACTTGCATTTTTTTTCCTGGAAGGAAGTGTACCAATGTGGTAACAGAGGTTGTCTTTGGGGAGTAAGACTGTGGGCAATTTCAATTTTCTTCTTCATTCTTTCCTGTATTTTCCTAATGTTCTATAATAAAAATAGAGCACTTTTGTAATCAGAAAAAAAAACAATAAACACTATATTAAAAAAAAAGCAGCAAGGGAGGAATGCGAGGTTGTTGGAAAGTGGGAAAGGAGAGGGTGTCACCCGCCCACTTCAGGGAGGCTGGGGTCCTCGGCCTGAACTGAGGGCTTTCAAGGAAGAACAAGAGAAGGTGGAGCCTTGGGGGAGTGTTTATTATTTGACAGCTGAGGAGAGTCTGTGTTTTCAACAGGGTCCCTCGTATCCGGGCCACCTGCGTATGTTATCCCAGTCACCAGTGGGAGCCACGTGGGTCCACATTAACACGCGGGTTTTGAAGGGGATCCAAAACTCTGCCAAGCGCCCGCGGGTTTTATTCACACTCAGAGCCCTGACAGTAATTCTTCATTTGTCTCATCATTTGTCTTGGGGGAATGAGGTAGGGTCATGCTGAGGACAGAGCGGGGGCTTTGAAATCAGAAAAAGCGGTCCTGTCGTCATTTATGGGCCTCAGCTTTCATCTGTAAAATGGGGCCAATCCTAGTCTCCTTATAGATTTACTGGGAGACTTTACTGAGATTATGGGAGCCCACTGCTCAGCATAGCCAATACTTTTGCTCAATGTCAGTTCCTTTTTCCTGTATTGGAAAGAACAGGCAGGGAATCCCATGTTAGAGATAACAGCTCACACACACACAATAAGGCCGGGTGAAGGAGATTGTGTTCAACATTTTAGTCCAGTGTTTTATCTCCCAGGTTCTCCAGAAAATGATCTTTCCAGTCTTATGGGAAGAAAAAGATGACATGTTCCTTTGAGTTGCATTGTAATGGTGTGACCTTGGGCTACCAGCCTCCTCTGTGCCTCAGTTTCTCCATGTGTGATGGGGTCGATGCTGTGAAGTAGCCTTGTAATCCCCTGGCTGGGAAACTATTTTCCAGACAGCCATGGGGAAGAGAGGGGACTCCAGGCCCAGGAGTGTCTGCAGACACAGACACCGGGGAGTGTTTATTATTTGACAGCTGGGGAGAGTCTGTGTTTTCAACAGGGTTCCTTGTATCTGGCCACCTGCGTATGTTATCCCAGTCACCAGTGGGAGCCACGAGGGTCCGCATTAACACGCGGGTTTTGAAGGGGATCCAAAACTCTGCTAAGTGCCCGAGGGTTTTATTCACACCCAGAGCCCTGACAGTAATTCTTCATTTGTCTCATCATGTAATGGCAGAGGTATTAATTTTGAATGGCTCAAAGATTTTAAATTAATTATGTCCAACTGCAATTACAATGGCTGTTGATTACTTTAGCCCATTAGCATGAGTCCCAGCAGTGTCAACCGCATCACAATAAGAGGTGACAGAATGCCGGGATCCAGCAGCTTCTCAGCTCCAGGTACTGAGGTGAGAACTCCCTGGGCTCAGAAACCTCAGTGGGACCACACTTGGTGGACCCTTGAGAATCAATGAGGAGTCTCCTTGTTAGCTCTTATCCTGAACCAGGGTCATGCTCACAACTGAGGGGCTGCCCAATTAATTAATTAACATTATTATTGATTACATGGCTTCGTTGGGCATATCCTCCTGGTACTAATGCTAGGCTCTGTGTAAAACGATGCTCCCGACCTGCCTGCACGGTGCTGATTGACCCAGAGGAGAAGTAAGAACACACAATATCTCACTTTGTGTCTGCACTCACTCCTTCATGCCTGTGCAAATGAAGAAGAGGGATAATAATAATCACTGAAATTCATAAAATATTGGAGGGATTATAGTTTGCACATTTTTCTTTGACCCTTGCAAGTAAAACAGGTATTTCCATCCCCAGTTAGAGGCAGTGCTTGTGGTCTTATGGCTCATAGGTGGCAGAGCTGGGATTCAAACTCAGGTGACCTAAGTCAAGTTCAGTGACCTCAGAGTGTGTGCAGATCTGACTTTGGAGTTGGACAAACCTGGCTTCCATCCTGGCTCTGCCTCTCACTAGCAAGGTGACCTTGGACAAGTCCTGAAAGCTCTGTGAGCGGCAGGTTCCGCGTCAGTAAATGAGTGTAAGTCTCTCACAGGTCTGTTCCGGTAATGAGATAAGGCAAATGAAATACTCAGCACAGTGCCAGCCACCTGAGAAGCCAGTAATAGATAAAAAATGCTCCCTATGTTGGCTTAGCAGTTATGAAGGGTCCCTACGCTCAGCCCCCTGACTAAGGGAAGGCTTTTTTCTCCTCGTGGTACACAGAGGCAGGGTGTTTGAAGGCTCTGGCTAAGAATTTGGAATTTATTTTAAATAATTAATGCAGCTGAGTGACCCATAAGTAACTTGGAGACCAGGACCTATCCTTAACTTCTGTGCTGAGTCTAAAGAGATCTCCTCTGTGCTGCCTCTCTGGTCCAGGCCGGCAGCTGCCCACCCTTTTCGTCTGAGGCTGCTGACTCCTCAGAGAAAGCCTCTGAGCAGGCACCTTGGAAGTGTGGGGCTCAGGTGTGAGTCCGGGTTCTGCATGCTCGGGCATCGCCGGGTCCTCAGGGAGGATTTCAATTCTGCAGTCTTTGATGTGTGCCTAGGCATTCTTGCAGCAGTGACGTTATTACAGGTGCATGAGATGGCTGTCGTTAGCTTCTGAAAGTGGGGTCCCAAGTCTCCTACTCATCCAGTGGGGTTTCAGAAAAGCCGTTTAGGAAATGCCTCAGGAAGCACTGCTCCTTCCTTCTGATGTGGAGGCATATTTTTAGGCCCCAGCCCAAGGCTCTCTGAGATGACGGTCCCATCACTGGGGTGAGTGGCTGCCAGAGTTAAGGCCTGGAGTCTCATACCAGCATCAGCTCAGGGACTCATGGGGTGGGGGTAGGGCAGCCAAACATGCTCTTTGTGGGCTTAATTAGGGGGATGGGGGGGGGCATGAGGTCACACAGAGAGAGGTACTGGTGCAGGAGCTCCCCATCTGGGCTTCTGAAACTAGGGGCACGTGACCTGCTCTGGTTACTTCCCAGGCTCCCTCCCTGCCTTGGTGACTTCCGTCTAGTCTTCCTCTCCATTCTCTCTTGTCCCCTCATTTACTGCTGCTGCCCCATTCGTAGGGGGTCCCCTGGGAAAGGGGAGATGCTCTTGTGTCCTAGGGATGCCTGGCTGCCCTGCTGGCCAGCTGTGCACAGTCACAGGCAGACTCCTCCCACAGGGGCTCCTCAGTGGGGCTGCGAGCAGGGTGTACGGATGCCAGAGGGCAGTCCAGGTGCCAGCTTCCTCTCCCACATCCCTCAGGGCCACATCTGCTGGCTTTAGTGACATGAGGGGAGGCCTCCTTCCCGGCAGGCCAGGTAGTTCATGCCGCCATGGAGGAGCCCACTGGTCACCTCCTGCCCTGAGTGGCTAATTAAAGCTACCCCTTCTACCACCATAGGACTGACGTCAGGGGCAGAAAGGAGGCCCGGCCATGTCCCAGGGTCCCGTGTGTGTGTGTGTGTGGTCTAAGTGTATACCCATGTGTGTAAAGAGAGGACAGGGTGGCTGCCACTCTGGGAGGGTCAGACAACCAGCAGCTGGGAACTGCCCTGCCCTAGGGTCTCCCCCCAGTCGAGTGGGCCTCATCCCATACTTCCTGGGTCCTTCCATTCCTGCAGCTCATAGGAGGAAAACTGCTCCATGTTTTTTTTTGGGAAAAAGAATGAAGGAAACCCAATTCCCCCTCCCACCCCAGACCTTGTTCTTTCCTGAGAACATGGTTTAAAATATTCCAGTCACAGGCAGGCTATTCAAATAAAATAGAATCTCAAGCCACACGGGGCTTGTTGAGACATTCAGGCTTCCAGGATGTGTGAAAGGCAGGGGGCGGGGCGAGACGGCCCTGCCACTCTCCCGGCCTCTTTATTCCTGGCAGCTGCGATGCTAGACACATCCGAGTGTGTCTTCCAGCCAAGGGGACGCAAGCAGGTCTGACAGCAAGCAACACATAACAGCCACTGCAAGGCTCCCCTCCCCGGTGGCAACTTTAATTATTTGAACTGGAGTTCAGCAAAATAAAAGGAAAAAGAAAAGAAAATCTGAATATATTGTAAGTGACTCCCCAGTTTCCCACAGAGAATAGCTGTTGGGGAATAGGGGGGACAAGAACCCCACAAAGCTCTCATTTGTGGCTGGGCCAGGCAGAGGCCTTTAAATATTCATGCCCCGTATGCAACTGTGCAGAGTGGTGGAGGAGGCAGGGCCTGCACTAAGGCCAGCACAGCGAGAGGCAGCGGCTGGAGGCGCCTGGAGGAGCCCAGAGCTGGCATGCTTCGGGAATGCCCTGGAAGGTGGCTGGCACCACAAAGGCACACCCTGGCTATGTCTCCATCATCGGTGGGCACCTGACCTGGCTCCCTGTGGGCTCTGATGGGTGCTCTCCCAGCGCCTCTGTCTCACCGCCTCTGTCCTCTACCTTGTCATTTCTTTTTTTTTTTTAAATATATTTTATTGATTTTTTACAGAGAGGAAGGGAGAGAGATAGAGTTAGAAACATCGATGAGAGAGAAACATCGATCAGCCGCCTCCCGCACATCTCGCACTGGGGATGTGCCCGCAACCCAGGCACATGCCCTTGACCGGAATCGAACCTGGGACCTTTCAGTCCGCAGGCCGACGCTCTATCCACCGAGCCAAACCGGTTTCGGCTACCTTGTCATTTCTAATTCCTTCTCTCACTTATCCTTCTGAAAGGCAAATTACATGGCACAATTTGGAGCCACAGGCACTGGAGGAAAACTCCCAGCATGGGCTCAGAATAAATTTCAGTCACGATTGGCAAGAACACTTTGGCCAAGTACTCTCAAGTTTCAGTTTGCATCCACATCATGGAGGTGGGGCTTGAAAATGCAGAGTCTGAGCTCTGCTCAGTGATGCCGTTCAGGGAGCCCAGGGTGGCGTCCAAGAATCTGTATTTACTACATGTTACAAGTGACTGCAACTGGAGAAACACGTATTTAGATTTTCATGGAAATGTATTGGTGACACTGGTTCCCCTATGGAATCCATTGAGGATTGTGGGGTTTCTTGAGAAAGCACTTTGTGATATTCTGCAAGTACTTCAACTCCCTGGAGGTCCCACGGACCTGCCTGCTCTGGGCTTGGAGAAGACGCTCGGTGGTGGGTATCAGCCTTAGAGCCCATCGTGGCTAGCTGCCAGCCCCTTGGACCTGACTCTCATTGGAAACCATCCATGGCTCTCTCTGGCACCCACCCTCCTGCACTCGGGCCCCACAGCCAACAGAAGCCCCTGTAGGTCTGCAGGGTTAAGCTCACACAGTCTCACACAGCAACGCAACATCCGTTTCCTGTAACTAACGTTCAGCAGACCCAGGAGAAGAACATCAAGTTCCTGCCTCTGCATTTAGGATTTGGATAAAATAAATGGCAAGGCTTACGACCCTGGAAATGCATATTTCTATTTTGGTTATTTATTTTTCTGATGAAAACACTTCCCCAGCACTGGGGATTCAAAGACCCGTCAGTCCTGGATGAATGTCTGAGAGCCTGAATGGGAAACGACTCTGAGCTGAGGGACGGCTCGCTGCCTCCCCTCATTACTCCTGCTGAGCCACCTGCTGGAACAGGGCTGGAAACAGCAGAAACAGCCCCGAGCGAATGTGGCCGGAGGAAAAATAAAACAGGCCAGTAAAACAAAAACACGCATTTAAGCTATTGATCAACCCAAAGGTTATTAGAGAAATGATGGAGTGTTAAGAAAATATCATTTTCACCTCGACATTTCTTTTTCTAAAATCAGGCTCTATTAAATCCAGAGAAGAGTAAATTTAAAGATCAAATGCTTTTAAGGATCCCCTCACCTCCCAGGTGGGCCACTGTCTCTCCGAATTTAGATTTCCTCCTAAGAAGCCTTCCTTTCCAGGCGCCTGCTCTGAGGCACCTGAGAAATATCAGCGATGATGATGACTGTGTAATTCCACCATCTGCATCAGGAAGCGTGGCTTCTCAAATACAATTGAATGTAATGAATCTATTTATTTGTGCCCCGACTTCTTCCAAAAAGGATTTAAGGTAGCTCACAGAGATGCGTAGAAAATCTAGTCAGATACCATAAACTAGAAGAGGGTGAGAAAGGTGGGGCAGATGTTGTTATAAACTGGGACCAAGGGTGAGGCTGCTGCAAACAACACATCAGGGAACCCTGTTTGTTCACCAAGAAGGGAGCCTCAGATTTAATTTGCCCTTTCTTCTGATTAAAAAAGTTCATTCGTATGTCTTTTCCATTCTCATTCGATTTATGTCTGTGAAGTTTTAGTCCACAAAAAGCCTGGAAGGCTTGCATTTGCCTGCACCCCATGGCAGGGAAGCTGCGGGTCAGAGCGGCAGCTCCCTGGGGTTCTACCAGCCAGGAGGGAGGAAGCGAAGCTCTCAGTTTCACAAAGTCCACAGCTTGAAGGGAAACAAATTAGTCAGCGGGCAACTAGCTATTCCTGAAACAAGCCAGCAAGGAACTTCTCCTATAAGTTTCCAGAAAGAGAGGATCCACCATAGGCTTTCCACTGTGTGCAAGGTATTTTAAGGGGGGGTGGGGGGTGGGGGGCAAAGAAGCACAGTCAGGGCCCCACCTTCCCAGAGCCCGGAGCTGAGAGTCTGATTTTTGGCTTGAGTCCCCTTTCTCCTCCCCCAACCTTCTGTCGTGTGTTTACACAGGGTGTCGGGCACTGTTGGCTAACTCTTGTCATGCTTAATTTGTGCCAGATGCTATGCTAGCCCTTGGCACACATTAACTATTTAATTCTCACCTCCTTGGGGTAGGCACTCTTATTGTCTCCACCTTCCAGATGAAGAAACTGAAGCCCTGAGAGGTTATTAACTGCCCCCATAAATAGTACAACCAATCAGGGGTGGAACCTGACTGGGACCGTGTTCTAAGCACATTTCTTGGGCCTTAGAGAATATGACCTTATGCTAAGAAACATGGCACCACTCCCCCCATCCTCACCCTGAGAGGTAACAGCTGGAAGAACCGTTTGGGTAAGTGACTCTCGAGGTACCGCACTGAATGCCATTGCTGTCTTAGTGAAATCGATGTAAATCAAATTTCTGATGCTCTGTAACATTTGACATGGATAACAAGAGATTGCTATTTTTAAAAAGGATTCTGTAGAAAGTCTTTTGTAAATCACCGCTACCCTCCCCTGTGATGCCTTGGAAGTGTTTTCTGGGTTTGCTTAAACCAAGATCCCACTGCGAAAGCTCAGTGCTGCTGAGGATGGTGTTTAAGGTGAGGTTCTCTGCAGATGGGACTTTACCACGCTGGTGGGCTCTGTCTGCCTGGAAGATGGCGCAAGTGGCCCTACTGCCCTCCCTCCAGGAGAACAAGCATCCTGACCTCAGGCCACTTGGCTCACTGTCTGGGTTCATCTGGAAGTGCAGAGGGGAGAGTGGGAGGAGAAGTCAGAGAATAGAGGAACATCGAGACTTGCCTCGCACGGAGAGTTCTTCATCGGTGCGGGAAACGTGGAGCTGGTCACGGTAGCACTCGCAGAAGTGGGGACCTCAGTGGTGTTGAGCAACAGGGCGTGGCCTGGGCAGAGAGGAAAAGAGTCAAAGCTGCACCATCATCACGCACCGAAGGGCCCGGGGGTGCAGGGTTAATAAGTGCAGGGTTCATGGGAACATCTCCTCCAGCCTCTTTGAGCTTTCTGCTGCCTCCAATGGATAAGACAGCCTGCTTGTCACTGTCACAGAACTTGGCTTGCAAAGGTCTTCATTCCAAAGGGCCAGTGATGTCCTGGCATCAGATAGCTGAGCTTCTGCATCCCTGATCTCTTAGGGTCACCAGCTTTAGCCCAGAGGCCAGGAGCAGCTTGAAGTGCCCTGGACCACCTGCCCCAGCCCCATCGCTCCCCATTTCCAGTCATGCCCATGCTTTGCCCAGCAATGGTCTCTATTACCTTCATTCTCTTCTCCCCCTCCTGGAGTCCAGGCCACCCAGTGTCACATGCCTGACCAAGATTCATTTCTTGTTCCTAAACACTAATCTGCCTGAGAACCTGGGAGAATAGGAGCTCCAGCCCCACATGCCGGTGGGAGAAGCGTCAGTAAACCCCCAGGACTGCAGGGCACTTTGTAGGTGGTCAGTGCTATGGAGACAGGTGCCAGCATGAGCCCACAACTTTTTAGGCACCCCACAGAAGTCCAGGCAGGACTTTAGTCATTCATTTCTACTTTTCTCTGTCTCTTAACGAAGTTCATTAATGAGTTACTACCAAGTTACAATTCGGGTGGGTCCAGAATAGAGTAACCAGGATGGGCCAGAAATCCTCGAAAGCATGCCGCCCACCCTTGAGGAAGGATCGAGTTGATGGGCTTATGTGACTGGGGAGAGGAAGGCCCTCATTCGGTGTGTGGGCCACACCAGTTGTCTTTCAATATCTGAAGGGCTGCCTGTGGGAAAGGCTGTGGTTTCGTTCTGTGGGGGACAGAGACCATGATCGATGAGCAGAATATACAGTCATAAAGAGGGCTACACTTTTCCTTACCTCTCAATGAGTAATGGGCCTGCCACACAGTAGGTCTCAAAAAATACTTGTCAAATGGATTATTATTACTGTTGCTGCTATTTTTATATTTCAGCTAACCCTTCATCAAGGTTCTCATTTTAAAGAACAAAAGGTGGCATCTACCTGGGCCTGATTTAGTCATTCTAAAGCCCAGGGAAGTGTTTAGAGGACACTGTGTGGAGCACCCCAGGGCAAGCTCAGGACAGCCACCCACCCAGGCTTGCCCGGCAGGGTGGGGCAGGGCCAGCTGCCCTGGGCGGTGCCCTAAGTCTCTCATCTGGCTGGGTGGGCACCAGGGGGAAGGAGAGGAGTGGCAGTACCTTGGCGGTCCTGGAACCGGGCCTCCTTTAGGGTCTTGACCTGCCACTGGGGCGCGTGGGGTGAGAGTGTTCCTTGGGACCAGCCACAGAAGCCATCCTCGAAACTGCAGTAGAAACCAGCAGGGAGCTTACCTGTGGGAGGAGCACAGGGACAGTCATTTCCTGGAAGGCTGAATGCAAACGATGCCAAAGTCAAGAATAATTAGCCAGGGTGACCACATTGTCCTCACTAATAACAGCTCCCTCGATGGCTAATGATACTGATCATGATGAAGAGAGGCCCTAATCCCAAACTTACGATTTTCTAAACTTCAGAAAAAACTGGTAATAATAACAACTGCACAGCAATGGGTATTGTTAACCCAGTTTTAGATATGACAAAGCAGAGGCTCACAGATGTTAAGCAACCTGACCAAGGTCACCTAGCCAGCAGGTAATCCAGCTTGAACCTAGCTCTTCTATTTCTAAACTTACACGGACCCACAAAGAACGTGACCCAGGGAGAGGTCCACGTGTGCTCACTGGACTACACTCCTAAAGCTCAGCCCAGTGGCAAGGACCTAACAGCAGCAGTGGCAGTGTTGGCCTGGAATTGGTTTGGGTCCCTCAAATCACCTCTGTGTGCAGAGACACACTGCTCAGAACTTCCTTTTTGCTCCCATTTCCAACCTCCTTGCAGTGAAGTGAAGCCACCTGAGCAGTTCTGGCCAATGAAATGTGAGCGGAAGGGATGTGTGTCTCCTCTGGATGGAGCCTGCGGAAAGCTCTGTGCAATTCTTCAGGCTCCTTTCCCCTGCTGAGGGGCCAAGGAGACTTCCTGTTCCTGGGGATGCTGCTGTATGATGTGGAGCCCCTGCCAGCCTGTGTCCCAGAGAGACCCTGCGGAGCAGAGCCCCTCTCCCAACCCTCAGTGAACAGGGCCTGTGTCAAGTTAAGCCCCTGAAATGCGGGATGGTTTATTACTGCAGCAGAACCTCGCCTATCCTGACCAAGCAATCCCAGTTACTGGAGCCTCTTTACAGCATCTGTTGGCTCAGCATAAATAGCCCCATTATCCTTTTCTCTGCATCAGACTGACCTCAGGTCCCACTGAAGAGGCCACAGTCAGCTTCATAGACCATATATTTCGCCGCTGCCCACAGAGGGAGGAGGGCAGGGGAGAGGGTTAGAGAGAGCTTATGCTCTACAGCTGACTGGGAGAACTGCTGCAGGGAAGGTGCTCAGCCCCGAGTGGGCATTGCAGGCTGTGGTGACAGCGCCCAGCAGTCCCTGGCCCGGCTATGTCCTGTGCAAGAGAGACTGGACCCATGGCGCTGTCCTTCCTCTGTCTCGCCTTCCTGGCAGTGGCAGGCTAACACAGAGGCCCTGACGCACCTGGCTGTGACAGCACCTTTGTGAATTATCGCTCATTTCCCCCGATTCTCTGTGCATTTCACACGGAGGCAGCATTATAAATTAAAACAGGCTGGCACGACTTGGACATCTCTTCCCATTTATACTCCCCTGAAGAAGTCGTTTCCCCAAGCCCTGCATGTTCCTCTGATTAAAAATCCAACAGCTAAGGAGACCTTTCTGTTTTATTTTTTATGCCCCCCTCAAGGGATCCCACAGCCACTTCTTTTGCAAAAACTAACTGGTGACCTTCCGGGGAGCGTCCTTTACAAGCGTGTTTGACCGGGTACTACAATGGAGGATGCTCGCAGGTGATGGGCTCCCGTTGGGAGGAGGAGGCAGGGCTGAGCTGGGGCCTGCAGGGCACATCACCCTCGCCTCCCCCTTTCAGGAGGGGAGGGGGAGATCTTGATTCGTGGGTGCTGATACCTCAACAGCCCTGGAGTGGGACACCTGCACTCTAGCCTAGCCTCTCTGTTGCCTACTGTGCGACCTCAGGCAAGCACTTCCTTCCTCAGCCCCAGCTCCCTCCTCTGTGAAATGGGGTAATAGTAGTGTCTATGTCAGTGATGGCGAACCTTTTGAGCTCGGCGTGTCAGCATTGTGAAAAACCCTAACTTAACTCTGGTGCCGTGTCACATATAGAAATTTTTTGATATTTGCAACCATAGTAAAACAAAGACTTTTATTTTTGATATTTATTTTATATATTTAAATGCCATTTAACAAAGAAAAATCAACCAAAAAAATGAGTTATAGGTTCACCATCACTGGTCTATGTCATAGGGCTGTTTTGAGGACAAAATGAAAGAGAGAGTATGGAAACATTTTATAAACAGACAGGGTTGAGCAAATACACAGAAGTGGCGGCATTGTTCATCATCCTTCTCCCCCGGGCAGGGGAGCTCGCCAGGGGGTGCGCTACAACAGCCCAGCTACCCGGAGGCAGAGACAGTCCCTCAGCTGCCTCTCTGGAGACCTGTGCCTTCCACCTGCGCCAGCGGCTCTCCACCTCCTAGCCCACCTTGTTCCAGCTTGGCACAGGATCCAGGGCGAGCTGGGACTGGAAGCCCCTTTCTTTCCAGGAGGTCGGCAAAATCGGTCACTGGACAATGTATGTGATAACTAAGACCTCGAAGAGTGGGTGGGGAGGCGATGAGAGGGTGCCCACTACTGCAAGCACACGGGGCTGTGTGTTCAGCAAAAAGCCACTCCTAAGGAAGCTGGTGGGCGTGGGCATCAGAGCAGAGGCCCTTGGTGGGTTAGGCCGGGTTTGGGAAATTGCCACTAAGGCCAATTGCTGAGCACAACGCTGGCACACAGGGTTGGTCTGTCTACTCCTCCTCTGATCATCCCTTTCTCCTCTCTTCCACCCCAGGCACCCGAGCAGGGCTTGGCACACTGTAGGATCGCCATCCTTAGCTGCTGATGAAATGGGAGTGAGTTCAGTCCTCTACACCCTGTCACTCAAAATGTGGTCCAGGGACCAGCCACACACGCATCACCTGTGAAAGTGTGAGAAGTGTGGACTCTCAGGTCCCCCACGCCAACCCCATCCCCAGAATTGGAATCTGTATTTTTAACATTCCTAATGTCTGAGCAGCACTGCTCTACCCCACCCTCTCCTTGGGCTGCAGCCAGATATTTCATTGGCCGGATGGCAAGTCGGGCTGTGTGTGGGTCAATCAATCCCACAACATTGGCAATTATGACACCTGATTCCACTCTAAGAGAGACAGATTTGTGGAGTCACAGAGATGTGACCTCAGCAACAGCTGCAGGAACTGCCAAGTACAAACTCCAGGCCAAATGACACCACTTCTTTTCCTTCCTGTGTGACAACTCGGTTAACATTTTTGATAAATATGTGTTATACATTTCCTTGAAAATATAGAGTCATGGGGGAAAATGTTAGAAGAAATACATCAAAATATTATGGTTATCTCTGAATGTCTGAGAGGGAGATTATGGGTGATAGTAATTTTCTTCTGTGTACTTCTCTAGATTTTTCAAATATTTTACAACCAACATGTTTTATTTTACAATAAAGAAACATAAAAAAACCTGTTTTGCCTGACAGGAAAAGTATCCCCACTAAATAGATGAGATTATTAAGTACATGGAGGGGAAGTGAGCTGCTTGCAAATACCTGGTGAGTCAATGACCCATCCAGGGGATGAAGCGAGAACACCTTATCCTTTTCTGGGAAGGCACATGCCATGAGGGCCACTGCTCGACACCCAGGGGCCCTTGAAGACACTCTTCGATGGGTGATAGCGTCCTGGATGTCTCACTTGAATCAGTAACATTTAACTGGAATGAGGGAAGAAGGATGGATTTGGAGGACCAGGTGTGGATGGACAGGTTGGTGATTAGATGGAGAAGGGCAAGGGCAATGCTGCCACCTCCATTTCAGGTCCCTACTTATCTCAGACAGAGATATTGCTTGGGGTTGAGTCTGAGAATCGAGTGAAACCCCAGTAGGTGTGGGGAATTCCTTCTGGGGAGAGAGTGGAGTGAGGCTGAATTGATCAGATACAGTCTACTTTTCCCTTCAAATTCCAACCATGGCCAAGCTTGGTTGACTACCCTGGACCAAGATTGGTGACCCTTGTGGGGGTTCCTTAGAAGATCTGGACATCCCCAACAGGTGAGCTCCTGCTCAGAGAAAGCATTCTAATAGGTTCCAGACTACCTGGGAAGGACCAGGTGAGGTCAAGAGCATTAGACATCAACACATACCACATCAGAGGGCATCATGTTCCAACTCACATTACAGATGAGGAAATTGAGGCCCAGAGGTGGGGATGAGTGATCTTACCCCCACCTCACTCCCTAACCTTTTTCTGGTCCCTTCCTCCTGGGTGGAAATATAGCTAGGGTTGTGCTCGGCAGAACCAGCTGCTAGAAACTCACAGAACAAGAGTCTGGCTTGTAGTGGTTCAGAGTGTGGGCTTTGAAGTCAGACTGAGTCTGAATCACTGCTCAGCCACTGGCTAACAGTTTGACCATGGACTTCAGGTTCCTCATCTCTAAGATGGGTGTAATGGCATCACATAGGATTGCTGTCAGGGTGAAATAAGTTAATACATGCAAAGTGTTTGGAGCAGCTCCCAGTACATAGTAAATGCTCAATAAATGTTAGCCAATATTATTACTACTGTTGCTATCTTCACGGGGATGGTTTCCAGATCAACACCAGTCAATGTGATAGGGAAGACAGCAAATATCCCACAGAGAACGGGGCACACAAACAAGGAGAAGGATATTGGCTGGTAGTACTGTAAAGATCAGAGTGGCAAAAAGATCGAAATAACTCTCCTTCTGAATTGAACTTCTCTTCCTAGCAACCGATTTCTGTAGCAAAGACCTTGGTGGGGGTACTCTCCAGTGTGGAGCTGTCATTCCGACAGCTGGTCAGAGCAGCTGCTCAAGTGCCACTGAAAAGGCCACAGGGCCCCAGGTGCCTGCCCTCGGGCCCGCAGCGAGGCTGCCCTCCAGCTTGGAGTTGGTCCTGGAAACTTGTTAATGGCAAGTCCCTGAATGGTGGGAAAATGCCCTGAGCTCGCAGTAATGGCCAGATCCCGCAGGCTCAATGCTCTAATCATGGCTCTGTTCCTGACGTGCTGTGTGACCCGAACAAATCAATTACCTTCTCTGTGGTTTCATTTTCCCAATTGTAAATCAGGGCATGCCCTGCCTGACCTGTGTCCCTGCTGGGAAGTGGGCATCAAGAAACTTAAAAAAAAAAGGCAAAAGCAAAATCACACAGCTCAGAGGCACTGCTGGAAATACTGCAGAGACCAATAACTAGAGACACACAGAGGCCTCAGCCTGGGCAGCGTGGTGGCTAGGTTCATTCGGGCCACATGCAGAGTGAAAGTCTGTGAGACAGGCCAGGAGCCAGACAGTGTGGGCAGACAAGGCGCCTACCTGCAACTCCTTACTGAGTTGATCTGAACAACCACAATTCCGCCATTATTGGAAAACTTCCCTCAAAAGTTTTGCATAAAAGGTAGTTTTTAAGTTGAAAAATGGATTTCTTTATTGCTTCATTTATAAGAGAATAAACAAAACCATTTTTTTCCCCAAGGGAAAGTTTGTCCTCCAGATGACCTGGGAAACACTTAACTTTTTAAAGCTATTTTGCAGGCCAGTGTCACGGGGCTGGTATCTAGGAGGTGAGCATTGGCTGCTGTGTCTGGGCCCCACAGCACCCAGGCACGCACCTGCTGCCTGCTTCCCGACCCTGTTCTGTTGTTTCCCCTCCTGCCCCATGTTGGAGTTTCAGCATTGAGGGCAGGTGCTGTGTTTTCATCTCTGCTCCAGGATCTAGCATATTTTCTAGCTCATATTACATGTGTACTGTGTTTTCGGTTTCCCTGGGGAAAATGTAAAAACCTCTAGTGTTTACTCCTAGCCAAATAGCTACTGAGGACACTGTATTGAAGTGGAGTGAGCACTGGGCTGGGAGTCTAATGCTGCTACGAACTACCAATGAGACCTCAGCAACTTGTTTTCCTCTATGGAGCCCAAGTTTTCCAACTCATTTATTCATTTTAATGAACAAAGTGTCAGTTGTGCCAGGAATCACTTGAAATATTGGTACAGGGAAGAGTACCAAACCCCATCTGCCCACAGAGAGGGAGAGAAACATGGAAACCACCCTCATAAAATGTAATGGATGTGCACCCACTAAGATGGCTAAAACAGAAAGGCAGATAATAATAAATGTTGGCAAGGATGTGGAGACATTAGAACTGTTATACATTACTGGTGGGAATGTAAGATGGTGCAGCACTTTGAAAACAGCTTGGCAGTTCCTCGAACTGTTAAATATAGAGTTATCATATGACCCAGAAATTCTATTCTTAGGCATATACCCAAGAGAAATAAAAACATCTGTCTACACAAAAACCTGTACATAAATGTCCACAGCAACATTATTCATAATAGCTCCAAAGTGGAAACAACCCAAGTGCCCGTCAACTGAAGAAAGGCTAAACAAAATGTGGTTATCTGTACAATGAAATATTATTTGGCAATAAAGATACACAAAGGACTGATACACACTGAAACATGGGTTACCCTTGGAAACATTATGCTAAGTGAAGAAATTAATCACAAAAGACCACATATTGTATGGTTCTATTTACATGAAGTGCCCAAAACAGGCAAATCTAGAAAAACACAAGGTAGATTATGGTTGCTTATGGTTAGTGGAGGGGGCACAGTTGGAGGAAAGTAGGGAAAGATTTCTAAGGGTTTCTTTGTGGAGTGATAAAAAATGTTCTAAAACTAGTAGTGATGGTTGCACAACTGTAACTATGCTAAAAAGCACTGGCTTGCATACTTCAAGAGAGCGGGTTGTATGGTATATGAACTATATCTAAAAAAAAGGCTGTTAAAAAATAATGGACGCTATGGTGGGTGGAAGATACACCGAGTTGGGACAGGAGGTCCAGAGAAAGAAGAACCAACTGTCCTGTGGGGGTGGTCAGAGGAGGTTTCCCAGAAGAACCAACTCCTGAGGGGTGTCTTGAAGGAGCAGATGGGACTTGAGAAGGGACAGGGCATTCTGGGCAAGGGATACCACACACAAAGCCACGGAGGTTTGAGGGAGCTGAGAAGCAGTCTGATATGGCCGGACCTGGGGTACACGGGAGCCTGGGAGGATGAGAGAGGTGGTGGGTGATGAAAGATGAGGACTGAAAAGTGAGGGAAGTCCGGGCTTCCAAAGTCATGTTACAGAGCTGGGCATTCGTCCGAACATGTCCTCTGTGCACGAGGATATTGAGGGCATAACTTAAAAGATCTTGTTTGGTTCTTAACTTTCATGCTGTTTCTGGACCACATTGTTATCACTCCACAGATCTTAGCTCTGTCTCTTGAAGACTGTGTAGCTTTTGAAAGTTGTCACTGAGACGAGACGCAAATGGCACTGGACATAGGAAGGCTGTCCACGTTGGAATGCATGGGGTGATGGGGCAGGAGAGGGAGGTGAGCGTGGCTGGGGTGGGGTGGGTAGGGCAGCTCATCTACTCACTGCAGAGCTGGTCCTCGTCTTCTCCCTGGGCGCAGTCCCAGTGGAAGTCGCAGGCCTGGCCGAGCTGGAGGACTGTCCCGTTCCAGCAAGTGAAGGAACTCTGCAAGGCCATCTTGGAGCCCGGGGATGTCCCTGGAGAGCACACAGAGACACAGGCCTGGTCAGTGTGGGTGGCTTGGCTGCTCAGATCCCAGTGGCCTGAGACACCGGCGCCTCAATCTGGCCACAACCAGGGGCAGCACCAGGAGGCTGAGAGGAAGTCAAAGCCCTAACAGCCCACAACCCCCTGGGGATCTCATTTCCTAGTGATGGGGATTAGAGTGGCCGAGGTTTGTCTACGTCCCCTCAACAGTCTGGGGTCCTCAAACCCATGGCTTTAGTGTGCCAGGTGGACGGCCTGCAGGTGGGGCCTCAGCTGCATACAGATAGCTCTACCTTTAAGGTCGTATTTGGGGTATCAAGGGGACTACCTGGTCCAGTGTATGTCCCCCATGTTCTTGACCCTGGATGCCACCACTGGAGTGATTTTAGAATCATGCAGTACTCTTGGCTGTGGAACACGAGGAGACCACTGTGAGGACCAGCCCTGGACCGGCCTCTCCATGACCGGCTGTGTGATGCTGACCTTGTCATTCTCTGGCCCCCTGTCTCTCCATTTACAAAAGGAGGGGTTTGGACCATATTTCTAAGGTCTGTTCCAGTTCTGAAATTCTAGTTAAATCCTATTATCCAGTGGAGGATGGGAGAGGACGCAGTTTATAATGAAATTGTTAGCAGTTATTTGTTTCTGTATCAAGAACAAAGTGTTAGGATAATTAATTAACCTGTGACGCACAGAGCCAGGCTCCAGGGAAGAGAAGGCTGGACTGGCTGAGCATGCCCTACGAAATGGGCACTTTGCCTGGGACCATCTAGCAAGGGCTGGTGCTTCTGATGGCACCTCCTATTGCCCAGCTCTTGGGATGCAGGAGCCTCTGGCCCACGTGGAGATGAGCAGGAAGGGCCCACCCCACGCCTGGCTGCCCTACACTCCATCCTCTTTTCTAGCTCCATCCCTGTGGCAGCCGGTGCCTCAGCAGTCTCCATCCCATCCACCTCAGTGCTTGGCTGGGTGGTGGAGAGAATGACCCAGGATCCCCACTTGGGGGGTGGTCCTACAGCTTCTCTGAGCATCATCTCAGGTGGTCTCCTCCAACCCTGGCTATGAAATTAGACTGGTCTTTATTAGATTTTATTTTAAGAAAATCTCCCAGCTGATTGTGATGTGGGACTCTCCAGTTAGATGACTTTTAATACCTAACATTCCATGATTTTCTGGTTCAGTGGACAGTTCCCGGTAGCATGGGCACTATCACCAAGTCCAGCCTGTTGACTTCTGGGATGCCTTTGTGTGCCTCAGCACATCGGCTTTTCAGGGAAGCTAGGCAGTCTTAACAGTGCCCGTATCCTTAGTGGGAAACTGAGTCAGAGAGCTGCAGTAACTTGCCTAAGGTTGTGAAGCTGGTCCATGGGATTCAGGCCCCATGTGTCAGACAGCAAAGCTGTTCTCTCCATCTCATGGGAGGGGAGCACTGGAGGTGGCCTTGGGCCCTCTTTCCCAACCTAGTCTAGCTGAGGCTCAGCTTGTAAGCTGATGGCAGGTGGCCACTTGGCCCTGTCAGATGGGTCTCCAGCCTGGCTGGGCATTCTTGGTAACTCCCGGATGTGGGAAACCAGGCCCTGCTTCCCTCAGGGAATCACATCCAAGTTTCTTGTTTTTGTTTTTTAAATTGATTTCAGAGAGGAAGGGAAAAGGAGATAGAGATGGAAACATCAATGATGAGAGAGAGTCATCAGTCGGCTGCCTACTGCACACCCCCTACTGGGAATCGAGCCTGCAACCCAGGCATGTGCCCGGACTGGACTGAACCAAGATCTCCTGGTTCATGGATCGACGCTTAACCATTGGGCTGGGTACATCCAAGTTTTTAAACCTGCTTTTCAAGGTCCTTTGTGATCTGGGCCCAAATTCCTTTCCTGTCTCATCTGTCTGTCTCTCCCCATGAACCCTGTACTCCGGACTCAGCACCGATTCCATGCACCCTGGCTCTAGGACCAGCTCTAGTGTCTGCTCCCATCTTCTCAGCAGGTTGTCTGAACCTCTGTGTCCTCCCCCTCTCCACCCCCAGCCCTAGCCACTGCCTGGCCCCTAAGAGGGCTCACAGACAGCCTGCACATTAGGTTACCTATCTGTGAATGGCTGCATAATGGACCCACCCAGAGACCCACATCCTAATCCCCAAAACCGGCAAATATGTTACTTTATGTGGTAAAGGGACTTTACTAATGTGGTTAAGCGAAGGACCTTTACATAGAGGAGATTCTTCTGGATTACTGAGGTGTAATTACAAGGTCCTTACGGAGAGCAGCAAGAAAGACAGCTAATAAGTAGGAGATGCCATGAGGGCAGCAGGAGTTTGGAGTCAGGAGCCAGGAGATGCAGGCAGCCCCCAGAAGCCGGAAAAGGCAAGGGCGGATTCTCCGTGGACCCTCCAGCGGGAGCCTGCTCTGCTCTCACGACTTAGCCAGAGAGAATGACTTCAGACTCTGCCCGCAGGAACTCTAAGGGAATAAATGTGTGTTGTTTGAAGCCACCAAGCTTGCGGTAGTTTGTTACAGCAGCCACAGGAAACGAATGCACCATGTAACCCAGACTCCAGCTGCAATGGAGGACAGTCCTCGGAGACCCCGAGCTCTGAAGCCCAGCACAGCCTTAGATAACTTCTCAGTTCCTTAACTGCTCTGTGACTAGATCGCTGTGGTTCCCTGGACTGGTCACCTCTGCCCCCTTCTTCCTCACACAGAAGGAAAAATGGCACCCCTATCTGTCCCTGTGCCTCAAGATAGCCTAAGTCTATGGTTTCTCCAAATTCCTTCAAATTCTAAGAGCAGGGACATGCACAACCTGTCAGTCATGTCCCCTTGGAGGCTGGGAGGTAAAATGTGTCTAGGGGCTGGGGTTCCCCTGCAGAGGTGGGGCTTTGCTGGGAGGGGCTGTGGCCTTTGTCGCAGATCACAGCAAGGACACCTGGCATCATATATAATGTCCCTGCTACCTGCCCAGCACAGCGCCAGCACTTCACCTGCCTGCTCACTGAACTTCACAATCTCCAGGACAGGGCCACTCTGTTCTTTCCACTTCACAGAGGGAAGTTGCCAACTGAGGGCCAGGGGCAGTGGCGGGCAGGTGGCCTCAAGCTGGGGGCCGCTGTGAGGGCCGCACTGGTGTGTCCACCCCAGCTGATGGGCCCTGCCTGCCCAGTGACACTGCCTGTCCTCTATGCCCTTGCTTCAGGGTAAAGGCATTTAGGATAATAAGAACCCTTCTTCACATTTGCTTGGTGATTTTTAGTTTTCAAAGTATTTTTTTCTAGTGTCTTACGTTGGATCATTATATACAGCGAGGACCTTCTTACCCTTGTTCCCAGCCCTAATGAAGAAAATATAAGCAAAATAAAAGCCCCTCTGAAATCTTCCTCAACCTAGGGAACACGTGTAAGCTTGTTGTGTTTCATTCACACCTTATGATTAGGCCTGTTTCTCATTATGCGTTTTCACACACCAATGACTTGTCATTCCCTCATTCTAAAAACATATGCCTATTGTCTAAAGTGTGAAGCCAGGGTAAAAATAAACAAAAGCAGTGCCCAGAATCTCACCACCCAGAGGCCATCATTTCTAACATCTCAGAAGTGTTTTGGCCTATTCGTTAAAAGTGTATACAGTTGTGCCATATGTATATATGCCTTAAAATAATTAAATAAGGCCGCAAGCTTTACCAAAGATTTAAAAATTCTGCAGAAGAATACCTTTTAATGGCTACAATACTTTGGGATACGGACCATCATTTATTTCAACAGTATTCAATGTTTGGATTGTTAGACTGTTTATCATAACTCTTTGAAGACTCTCTTTGACCATAAACCTTTGCTTGCATCTCAGATTATTTTCATAGGATAGATTCCCAGAAGTGGAATTACTGAATTAAAGGGTGTAAACATTTTCAAGGCCCTTCATATATACTGCCAAACTATTTTCTAGAAGTTAATCCAATTTACACTCTCCCAGCTGCGTTCACACATGCCTGCCCGTCTCACTACATCCTGGCCAACCCTGAATAGATCAAGATTTTTATTTTTAACTAAAGGAATTCCCCTGCTGTTTTATTTGGTATTTCTTTGGTAGTTAGTGAGGCTGAATATTTTTTTCACATGTTGCTAGCTTTATTTTACTTTTACGTTGCCCACTTCCATCTGCTGATTTATTTATTAGGTCCTCCATGTTTTCATATAGAATTGTATGAGATTATGAATAAGGATGTGAAATTATTTATTATATGCTTGACAATTTCTCCCAGGATTTTGTATGTTTTTGTTCTGTTTATAATGTATCATGATATACAGCAGTTTTAAGTTGTACCTAATTCAAACCTATCCATATTCTCCTGGGTGATTTCTTCTTTTTTCTTTTCTGCTTAGTTTGTTCCATGTGGGACTGGTTATGTGTGGGTCACCCTTCCCAGTCTCTGGGTTGCCCTCTCATTTAGGAACATCTTCACCAGCATCTCATCTTTCAGTAATAGGGACCCAGACCTCATCTACGACACTTTTGTAGATTCTCCCATCCTCCCCTCCATGAACCCTCCTTTCACTTGGACTTCTACCACTTATCACTTCTTGCATTTAACATGGCGGGCATTCTGCCTCATGTTATAAGCAGTTGTTTGTATGCTGTCTTCCTCACCAAACTGTAAGTGATTGGGAAGGAGATATTGAGTCTTATCCTGATGAGTCTAAAACAGTACTTTGTATAGCGATCTCTCCACCCCAATACTTGGGAACTGAACTGAACCTATGCATTATATGTGGAAAGTTTTATACCTGTTTTATGGTTAAGAATACAAAGGCTTAGCGTGGTTACACGGTTTGCTGAGGGATTGGTGAAAATCCCCATTTTTGACAGATTGTTCTCTATCCTTTGTATTGTGTCTGTCTGTGGGGTCCCCCCCTCCCACACCCAGGTGATAGGTGTCCTCAGGAGCAATGATTGTGAGTACAGAAGGGCAGGAAGTTGGCATCCCTGCCCTTCACCCCAAACCTTGACAAAGGAGAGATCTGGTGGTGGAGGATAGTGCTGCTCTCACTCTCTGGATGCCCCAGAGTTAATCCCCAAACCTCTCTTTTCTCAGTTAAAGCACAGCCACAGCCCAGAGAAGCCGTCCCCTTCAGGCCTGCTTCTACCAATGCCTCTCCATCTCCTTCCCCTGGCTGGAGACGTCTCGGCTCCCTGGCATCGCAGCCGCCATACCACAGAGAATTTTATGCTTGTGAGGGATTCAATTAGATGTATGCCTGGTACTCTGATCTCTACTGCTAGCCAAACTCAAAACTAATGAGGCACAACAAAAAACAACTGCTCTGTCTTCTCAAGTTCTTTTTTTATGGGGCCCATAAATTTCAAGGAAGGAAGTACCCTTGGTGAACGATTTTAATCAAGGGCCTGAGTTTCTTAAATGGCATCTTCTCTGTGGTGGTGAAGTGACTCCTCTGGCTTATGGAGGATGGTAACCTGAGGCCCTGGGTGGTCATAGCCAGCCTTGGGCAGTGGATCTTCTTGCTGGCACTACCTGATGCTTTCCACCTATGGGCGCCAGTGGATCCTGGTAACCATTCGATCACCAAGTGCCCTAATCACAGAATGCTTAGGGAGATCTGAGATCAAGCTGCTCCGGGGTAAGTTGGTACTTGGGGATCTTTTGTTAGTAAGGATCGTCTAGGTGGGAATTTATTTATCTTTGAAATAGCAGTTCTTCCCAGAATAATGATGTAAGTCACTGGGGGCCGTAAATTCTCATCATTCCTTACCTCTGTAGAGCATTTTAATAGCTTACGATGTGCTCTCATAATCCTTCCTTGTTTGAACCTCATAAAAAACTGGCAGGACAGTTATTATTCCCATTTGATTAATCAGAAGATTGGGGATTCAAGAAGCTAAACAACATACAGAGAAATACTTTTTAAACTATAAGGCACTACGACATGCCTGTGGTCTCGCAGCAAGCAAACCTCAGGGGAAGGCCCAGAGCCTGGTCAGATGATCCCAGGTGGAGTTCCTCTCCCAGACTCGGATTAGATCACCTTTGGGACCCGCACCCTGACTGCCCATGGGAGTCACTAGGAAGTTAGAATTTCTGTTGATCTTCAGGCCCCACTGGACCAATGAAATCAGTAGAAGGAGAGGCCCTTGGCATGGGTGGCTTTAAAAGCTACCTGAGTGATTCCCAGGGGCATTGGGTTGAAAACCTCTTCCTCAGAGGCTGGAAGATCTGCCCTAGAGCACCTAGGAGTCTTGGGTATATCCTTTACCTCCATGCGTCTTCACTGCCCTTGATACCTTGAGGGTGGGACCTCAGGTCCAACCTTTAAGACCACCATCCATTTGCAACATCTTGATTCTGGAGTTCTGGGCAATGGTTGTTGGTGGCTATATGTTTATAAGGTTGATTTGATATAATTAGTGCCATCTTTATTAATGCTGGCCCTTTAATGACTCTCCCCTGAAGCCTTCTTCCCTCCCATGCTTTACTAAGCCGCTCACCCAGCAAGTTTCCCTTGGATGCCTCATGTTAGCTTTTCCTGTCTCAGTCATCTGTTATTTGCATCCTGGAACCTGTCACCTGAGACAGCATGCCACATTTGTTTGCCTATTTATCTAGTCTCCAGTGCAGGAGAAATTAGTTCATATTTGCATCTGAGGCGAGTGTGGCCCAGGTCAGGTCACATGAATCACTGTTCCATACCATGAGTGACCTACTGGGTTCTCTGGCTGAGAATGATTCCTTTTCCCTCATTGTGCATTCAAAGCAGAAACCCAACACACTCCCCTCCTTCCATCATGTCTTGGAGATTTGGTGCTAAAAAATCTACGTAACTCTTCTTACTCAAATTTCTTTTTTAAATGAATGTCAAATTTTAGGTCACTTAATTAATTTTTAATTAAGGTGATTTATGTGGCATTAAAAAAGGCACATTTGTATCAGCTTTTGGGCTGTCTCCCACCTGCTTGCCGATGCCTAACCAATGACACTCACTGAGGGGGAAAATTGAATGCTGCTTCGGCGAGAAGGGGTCTTACTCTTAAATGAAAGACAAGGGGATGTGGTGTGTGGGAGGAGTCTGCCTACTAGAGAATGGGGAGGTCAGGAGTGGGGCTGGGCCAGGTTCCCACCGTAGAAACTTACTGTTTTCCAGGATGAGGAGAATCAAGTACTTCAGGGTAAACAAGCCCAGAGACATGAAAATGGATGGTGACGTGATCAGGTTGCAGTCAAATAGCAGGCACAGGCTAACAGCTGTTACTACTGTGCTGACGTTAATGGAAGGCCTGCGAACTGTGTAAATTAAGCCTGGCAGAGACCAATCCTGCTGAGGGCTCTGGGACTCATAAATTGGAGTGTGGACAGCCTCATTAAAGAACTGGCATCCTGGGTTCCTACTCAAATATAAATCGGTGAGGAGAAGGCCTAGCTGTGGAGGGCTGATGGTAGGCTGGGTAGGAAAGCACTGTGTTGGGAACCAAGAGAGCTGGTTGGAGGCCTAGTTCTGTGACAAGGCTCTGGGCTACAAGCCAGTCACTCCTATTCTGGGCCTCAGTTTCCTTGTTTGTGGACCCTCAAAAGCCAGCCGTTCACATTCACCATGGGCTTAGTCTTTTGCCTTGGTGGGGTGTCCAAAGACCCTCTGCAACTAAGTCACACAGGACCTTGTTCATCATATTTTCTGGCCCCCTGTAGACCTACAGAGTCAGAATAGCTGGGGCGGAACTCTGGAACCAGCATGCCCCACAGCGCCCTGGCTGACAATAGGGTGCACCAAAGCCTGAGAACCTCTAGTATAGAGAAGTAAGTGGGTCTTCAATTCTTTCTTCTCTTAGAAGAATCCCAAGCCTTCTGGCCCCACGCCCCCCCCCCCCCCCCCGCCCTCCACCCGCCCCTCACCGGGACAGTTCCCTCCTGGGGCCATGGTTATCAGAGTTCCTTTCACACCTAGATTCCTGTTTCTGTTATTCTTCCAGCGGTGCACGCTATCACTTTGCTCAGTTTGCAGTGATGAGCCCCCCCAGGTGTAGTGAAAACAATACTTGGTTCCAGTCCCCTCTTCTACCAGCTAGCAGTTCATGGGATCTTCTCTTCTGTAAAACAGGGATGCTATCTAATTTTTAGGATTCTGGTGAGGATCAAATGAAACTGTATACATAAACAATATGTGAGATGCTTATGAGCTAATTTCATAGAGTATCCCAAGGGGTTTGGGAGAATTGACCATGGAGGGTTGGTGAAAGGGATCAATAAAGGGGCTAAACAGTCCAGATCTTGGGGACAGACAGCACCTTTGGGAATCCCTCGCATCCCATAATATAGGTGAGCACCTACTGGGCTAGACCCTATCAGCAAAACAATGATAGAAACAAACCCAACAACAATTTGCTACACAACACTAGCTATGAAAAATAATAGTGGCAATGATGTGTTTTCAAGATTATTTGTCTCTGGAGTCGCCTGACCACCAGTTAGCTCTCTGAGCCCAGCTCCTCTTAGGTCCCAGTCCTGCCATAAACCTTTTCCGGTTTCCATGGCTTTCTATCCAAATGGAGCTTGGTGCCCTGGCACGGCCTGCTTTCCCATCTTTGCTGTGCTACTTTGCATCTTTAGCTAAACTCTGTGACTTGCTTTTCTTGAACATGCGGCCATCGCCACAGCCTTTGTGTAACCCAGTTACTTTGTCTAAAATCATCTTCTCCATCTGCACAATTCCTCCTAACTCAGGTGCTTGCTCCCCAATGGCTTGTTCTCCGTCCTCTAAGAAAGGCATGTGACTGGCTCCCTGGGGTGCTCTGGTAATCACTGCACGCCTCTAACTGAGCTCTCACCTCACCCTATTGCATGATATGTCTGCATTGCTAGCTTCTCCCACGAAATTCTAAATTCTTTGAGGCAGGTGGTCCATCTTACTTAGTTTCTCTCCTGGAGAGTGTCTGGCGCATGGCGGGCACTAATGAATGCATGGCGAGGGAGTGCAAAATGGATCACCAAGTTCACGTAGAAGAATGGGGTGAGGTGGAATTTCCTGGCATTTTGGAAGTTGCTAATTCCTCTAGCTTATACCACAGAAATTCCACCCACCTTCCGCTCCCCTCCATCCCACCGAATCTTTGAATATTGAACAAGAGAGAGTCAGCTCTGCAAAAAGGCTGCGGAGAAGTGGGGGCAACACCAGATCTAGAAACACAGCAAAGACTAGTGTAGCTCAAGAGGGTCACAGAGGGTCATGAGGGCTGGGAAAGGTGGTTAAAGCTGGGGGGCGGGGGACAGAGGCCCAATTAGGAAGGACCTCGCAGGCCACAGGAAGGGTTGTGGATTTTGCTTAAGGAGTTTAGACAAGAGACTGAAACAATCTGATTAGTTTTTTAAAAGATCATTCTGAGCAATTTAGGGAGAATGCACTGGAGAGGGCAAGGGAAGTGGAAAAACCAGTTTGTAGGCTGTAACCAAGCAAGCAAGGGAGGAAGCAGCTTGCACGAGGCTGTGTGGTGGTGGAGATGGAAAGGAGTGAGTGATGTGAGTTACACGTGGGGGGTGACTGACAGGAGGGCTGAGGGCCTGGAGGTGAGGAGGAGAGAGGGTGACATCAGGATGGCGCTGGGCGTAACCGGGGCTGCCAGCTGGCGTGACAGAGCCAGCGAGCATTTGTTTCAAAATCCAGATTCCTTGACAAAGTCAGTCTCCATATAAATTCACGAAGAACCACTAAGATTCCCTCAGGCCATTAGCAGGAAAGCAGAATGTGTTTCATTTTTTGCTGCTGAGCTCTCTGAAGAAAGTAAAAATTTTCTTATTCCCTTGTACCCTCAACAGCCCCTTTATTTTGTTGCACGGTCCTTTTCCCAAGGTTTCCCTATTCAACATTTATCTTCATTGCTTTGCTGAAAAGACATAGCAATCATTTTATTTTTAATATTATAAATAACCTCTGTGTACGCTTTGCCATTAGTCTCCCTGAAAAGTGGTGACATTTAACTATTCTGCACCGCAGCTCCCCATAAAATATGTTGTTTTCTCCTCTTGTTTTTTCAGTGAACAATGAACAATTCCAATCATACCTTGGAGATTTAATACTAATCACAAACAAATTATAGCTACAACTGAGACCGCGGGAGGGGCTGTGCCGATCACGCATGGGGGAAGGCTGCTGGGAACAGAGAGCAGAGGTGAGCAGGGGGCATTCAGACCGAAGGAGCAGAGCAGGAGTGCTATCGCGGGAGTGGCCTCTTAAGGCACCTCCACTGAAGGGAGCCGGGTGGGGGGGGGGTGGGGGGGCGGGGAGTGGGTGGGGGGGTGGGGGGAGAGAAGGGGGTTTGGCCCCTTGAAGACAGATGGGAGGTCATTCTGCCTCCACCTGGTCTGTGGTAGCCATGCTGGGAGGTTTGGCTGAAGAGACAAGCTGGCCATTGGGTGCTGACGCAGGTATCCATCTGCGATAAGCATGTGCACCCTCACCATTTATTGAGTGCTTATAATCTTCTCGGTACTGTCCATGCATTACTTTATTTACACCTTATAGCAACTATATGAAGTAGTTGTCACTATCTCCATTTTATTGAGAAGAAACTAGGACCCAAGGGTTCATAAAGACATCCCCAAAGTCCTCGAGGCAGAATTTGATGTCTACCTGACCCCGGAGCCCATGCTCTTAATCAGTATGCTAGACCCACCAGGAAGGATATCCATTCCAGGAGCCCCAGGAATAAATGAGAGGGAGGATTGTGAACTGCAAGCCAGTGGAGCCCCAGAGAGACAATGTGCAACAGGCTGGAGACAGAGGTGGGGGGAGGAAGCTGGCAGTGCCAGGGGTCATGGCAGTGGGGAGTGAGGCTGGCTGGGGCTCCGCACCGGGCTATTGTCCCTCTGAGGTCTGATAAAAATGTTTTCAGGGGATGCTGAACCAGGTGGGTGCTAAGACAGAGTCAAGACACAGGGGAACAAGATGGGAGCTGAATATCAGAATTCATAATTTGCTTCTTGGGCCAGGCAAAAAGCCCATCTCTTCTGTTGTGGGTCAAAAGAGATAGTTATGGAAAAGTACTTTGAGTACCAGCAAATGATTAAGATTTTATTTTTATTATGAAGCACCTGACATTCATATAGAATCTCATTAGAGCTATAAAAGGCTCACACCCTCACCTCCTTGTCTTTGCTGAAGGTCACCTCCTCAGGGCAGCTTTTCCTGTAGATCTTATCTAAAACCTCGCCCCTGCTCCACCCCAAAACACAGGCACTTCCTATTTCTCTTCCTATTTCTGTATTGTTTCTCCTTGCTACTTATTCTGGGCATTATACGTTTTCCTTAGTAGTTTTGTGCTAGTCTTTCTCCCCCACGAGCAGTGTTTTCACTGCCGAATCTCCCTCCAGTGCCTACTACAGTGCCTGGCATATAGTTGAGAGACTAGGTGAATGTATCTCTTTCATAAATTATTTTGGGCAATGGATTCAGAAGCATGATTTATGTTTTTTTTAAAAAATATATTTTATTGATTTTTTACAGAGAGGAAGGGAGAGAGATAGAGAGCCAGAAACATCGATGAGAGAGAAACATCGATCAGCTGCCTCCTGCATACCTCCTACTGGGGATGTGCCCGCAACCCAGGTACATGCCCTTGACCGGAATCGAACCTGGGACCTTTCAGTCCGCAGGCCGACGCTCTATCCACTGAGCCAAACCGGTTTCGGCCATGATTTATGTTTTATTCGCAATTTAGAATTGGTGTTTCAGAGAAAAGGCATTTCACGGAAGAGGACTTCCATGTAGCCCCAGTCCCCATGGCCACATGTGTGCAAAGCTGGGATCTGTTCAGACAAAAAGCAAGTCATGGGAGCGGCTCATCGCAGTGATTATGGCCTTCCCTGTTTCTAAAGACCTTGCTCGGTGCTGCCAATTCCGTTTGGGAGGACGGCTGTACACTCATACGCACAACTGAACACTAACTGGGGCGGGGGGTGGGGGGGTGGGTAATGAAGCTGCAGGCATGGGCTGCTGGGAGCCCTCCCCTTCTCTCTCCCCCACACACAGAGGACAGAGTGATGGCCAACTCCCAATAAGAAATGAGAGGCTGTGAAACTGTCAGAAAATACTGTACATTTTAGGCTCAAAACCAAGAGGGAGGCTGAGGCCAGGCCCCATGCTATCGATATTCAGTGGGCGGGCCACTTGCAGCAGAGTCAGAAGGAAGCAGGGTTTCCCTGGAGGAAATGTAAAGAGCTCCCGTGTTATTCAGTTTGATAGACAAGGAGATGTGGAAAGAAGGCTGAGGCTCCTATGGAGGATCAAGGTCACTTGCTTTGGCTAGGAGTCAAGAATGTATTTATATTTTTTAGTTTCCAGTTCTTTTCTAAGGTTCTCATGTCAGGATCTGACCTTCTCAGAACCAAAACATTGGGAGAAACCTAGGAAAAGGGAAGCTAGATGACAGGCAGGAGGAAGGATGAAAAATAATGAGAAATAACATTCAATGAGTACCTACTATGTACCAGCCATTTTTTTTGTGTGTGTATTATCTTTTACTTGATTCTCTGAATGGACATAACTTAAATATGCAAGAAGATAAGTGATTTGGAATGGCTACTACAAGAAATGGAAAATAGCAAGTGTTGGTGGGATATGGCGAACAAACTGGAACCTTTATGCACTGTTGGCAGGAATGTACTAGTAAAAGGCTGCAGCCACTATGAAAAACACGATGGTGGTTGCTCAAAACATAAATAATAGAATTACCATATGATTAGCAATTCAATATATATATCTGAAAGCAGGGTTTTGAGGAGATATTTGTATACCCATGTTCTTAGCAGCATTATTCACAACAGCCAAAAGATGAAAGGAACCCTAGTGTCCATCAACAGATGGATAGATAAACACAGTGTGGTATATGTGCACAACAGTATATTATTCAACCTTAAAGAGGAAGGAAATTCTGACACATGCTACAAAATGGATGAACCCTGAGGACATTATGCCAGTGAAATAAACCAGTCACAAAAAGACAAATACTGCCTGATTCTCCTTAGATGAGGGACCGGGAGTAGTCAAATTCATAGAGACAGATAGTGGAATGTTCGTTTCAGCCAGGGACGAATGGGAGGGGAGCATGGGGAACTATTTAATTTAATTAATTTAATACAGAGTTTCAATTTTGCAATATGAAAACGTTTTGGAAATAAATATTTTTAACACAACTGAACTGTACTTTTAAAAGTGGTGAATTTTATGTTATATGTATTTTCCCACAATTAAACAAGAAGATGACTGGCCTTGTAAATAAGCCCTAATTAAGACGGCAGGGCAAGTAAACACAGCATGGCCTACTGAGATGTCTGTCCTGGAGGCCCTCAGGTTCTTCTTCTCTTACTTTTAAAAAAAAATATTTTTGCTGATTTCAGATAGGAAGGGAGAGGGAGAGAGAGATAGAAACATCAAGATGAGAGAGAATCATTGGTCAGCTGCCTCCTGCACACCCCACACTGGGGATTGAGCCCCCAACCCAGGCAGGTGCCCTTGACCAGAATCGAACCTGGGACCCTTCAATCCGCAGGCCAATGCTCTTTGCACTGAGACAAACCGGCTAGGGCTTACCTTTTCTTTTAACCTGTTCCTGTTTGGCTCCCAGTGGAAGGGGCTGGCGTGTGAGGCAAAGGTCACAGCCAGACGCCCTGGCTGGAGCGAGGAGGCCTCACCTCTGCTCCCACACTGTCGCCTGTTAGCCGAGTAGCGCTGCACCGGGCATGAGCTCTCTCTCACCTACAGTCTGTTTATCTGTGAAATGACAGGGTGGGACCAGGTGAGCTCTGAGGGGCCTTTATTCCCCCTCTGCTGTGGGTCAAGGTCTCAGCCAATGACAGGGAGGAGTGGAGAGGAATTCCACGGTTGGAGGAAGGTGCCAGGGTGGGAGAAGGAGCGTCTGGTGATCGTGATAAATGTGGATGACAAATTGGAAAGCCTCCGGGAGACTCCTGCTCAGCTAGAAGCCTCTCAGGCCCCACACTGTGTTAAATGTGAGCACGTCACGCAGAGGGCTGCTTCTGGCCCAGCAGGCCCCCAGCACACACGGCTCCATTTCCATTTTTATGAGTATTTCCTGAGCTCTCAGGGGATTTCTATCAGGTACCGTATACTTGAGAGTGAAGTGCCACTGAGCAGAGTTTACAATTTCTTTTCGAGAAAACAGGTGAGAAAACCGACAGGACTTGATGGGCCTGGTCTGTGAGGAGACCTCCAGGACATTCATGCCCACAGGCCCCAGGCAGGCCTGCCGGGTCCCGGGGGCAGCGGCACACGCCTCCTCTCGCTCAGGGAGGGTCCAGAGCAGGCAGTGCTCTTGCCCTGGGGCTCCTGGGAGTACGAGGATGACATGTTTTAGGTGGAAAGTTTTCAATTGCCGGATGTCCTGAATCTCCGTATATGTGCACAACAGTATATTATTCAACCTTAAAGAGGAAGGAAGTTCTGACACATGCTACAAAATGGATGAACCCTAAGGACATTATGCCAGTGAAATAAACTAGTCACAAAAAGACAAATACTGCCTGATTCTCCTTAGATGAGGGACCGGGAGTAGTCATTGCTGAGCACATGCAGAGGCTGAGGAAAGAGGATGGGTTTTGGAGACAGATGGGCCGAAATAGAATTCTGACTCTAACAACTGGTCTTATACAAAGTACTTGATTGCCTTGAACTTCAGAATCTATCTTGCACAGTTGTTTTGAGGTTTAGAGAAACTACAAGTAAGCCTCAGTGCCCGGTACAGAGTGGGCATTCAAAAAATGGTAGATGAAGAAGAAAACATGGTCTTCATTATTGAAGCCATTCTGTATGTTGGGGCAGATATGTGAGCTAGTAATAATAATAATAGTAAGTGCTAAAATAGGTGTGTGCTGTGACAGTTTTTAAAAAAATATATATTTATTGATTTTTTACAGAGAGGAAGGGAGAGAGATAGTTAGAAACATCGATGAGAGAGAAACGTCAATCAGCTGCCTCCTGCACATCTCCTACTGGGGATGTGCCCGCAACCCAAGTACATGCCCTTGACCGGAATCGAACCTGGGACCTTTCAGTCTGCAGGCCGATGCTCTATCCACTGAGCCAAACCGGTTTTGGCTGTGCTGTGACAGTTTTAAAACATCTGAAAATTGTCTAATGATTTTCATGAGAGAATTATTGAGAGGTGGGGATCTGTCTCCTCCCCATGAATACAGGCAGGCTTGGGACTCCTTGGACTAATGCATATGTTGGAAGCTGCCATGTGACTTTCGAGGCTAGATCATAAAAAGCTATGCAGCTCACACCTTCCTCATAGATCCATTTGACTTTGGATCCTGAAGCTTCCACGCAGGAAGCTTGACTACCCCAAGGCTACCATGCTGGAGAAGTCAAGGGCGGGCACTCAGGGGCAGTCCCAGCCACGCCCAGCCTCCCTGCATCTCTGCTAGTGCGGTAGACACGTAAGCGAGGCCAAGCAGGACCCTGCACTGCACTGACCTGTCAGCTGAGTACACTGCAGGACCTCCGTCAATCACAGGGTACAAAGCAATTACCTAGCGGAGCTCTGACTGGACTCTTGTCCCTCAAAATACAATAGTTGTTTTAAGCGGTTACACTCTGGGTGTTTGTTCTTTAGAAAGAAATAACTGAAATGTCTGAATGACAGGCCCACAGAGGAGGGGTTCTAACTATGGGGCAAAGGAAGGCTCTAGAAAAGAGGTGACACTTGAGTTGTACTCCAAGAATTGGCAGGAGCTCATCAGACAAGGAGAAAGGACAAGTCCCCAGGAGAGGACAGAATGCCCAAGGAACAGCAGGTTGGACCACCCACACTGCTTCCTCCTGCAGGGCCAGCTGGCATGAGTCAGGGAGACCAGGAGTCAGGGCTACGTCAGGAGCTTGGGGAGCGCCAAGAGGATTGACTGTGGCTCAGGGTAGCATGTCCAGGATAGCCCTGAGGTGAGGGGCATTCTGGGAAGGTAGGGCTGTGGGAGGGGCCGGCAGATGGCTGCAGAGAGTGAGGCCCGGAGAGAGAGCTGGCTCTGTTCCCACTAACTCAGCTCCCCCATCACAAGCTTCTTCCTGTTGCCCTCCACCAGCTCCTGTCCCAAGGGTGGTCCTTGGGGCTCTGAGAGCAGCTGGCCCACAGGTGCAGTCACTGCAGAGGTTCATGTATTGTGGATTCTTAGTGAAGCCAAGACTGACTCAAAGATGGAGAAACACCTTCTTCCCTCCCCTTCTCTGCTCCAAGGATCTGCTTCTTCCTCCATGCCACCTGCAATGCATGCCAACAGTCTGTGAAGCCAGTCATCCCTAGTGTGGCCATGTCGGGATACCTGGAGACAGGCAGCCTTGTGGTGAGTGACGGGGTAGAGATGACGCACACGGTTTCTCCTGTGGGTCACAGCCTTCCCTGCCACAGCCATCCCTCCTGCCTCCCTCAGCACAACCAGGGAAGCGAGTGAAGGCTCTGGAGTTGGCAGACCGAGTTCAGGCTCAGCTTGGCCATTTACTAGCTGCCTGACCTTGGATGGTTCCACCTCTCTGAGGTTCATTTTTCTTTTCTTTCTGAAGAAGAATGTCTTTTTTTTCTTTTTTGCAGGCTAATTATAAAGATAAGTAGAGTTTAGGAAAGCAGCCAGAGGAAGGCTGGTTTGTAACATTTCCCTCTCTAGTTTCCACCTGGGACTCCATCCTACCGGAAGAGGAGAATGGGCAGGAAGCTCCACTCTGGGCTCAGAGTGGCAGCCACTGGCCGGCCTTGTCAGCTGAGCTCTCTGGGCCAACATGAGCCCCTCACCTGCTCAGCACACACCTGCCTCTGAGTGGACAATTGTAGGCCCTGGCTTCTGATGAGGCTGCTCTGTGCTGGCTTCCCCTCATGGCTCTCTGTTGAAGTGCTTGGCATGGCACAGGGGAGAAGGCAGGTGCCAGGTGGGAAGGAGGATGCTGGCTCAGACCTGAGGGGTGAGCCAAACGTCAAGCTGCAGCAGAGCCGTTTCTGGACCTGCCTGGGGTGTTGCCCACTTGCTTGCAGTACAGCCTCCTTGCCTGTGCAGATTCCGGCCCAAGGACCGGCTCCCCAGTGTCAATGATTAGGACTCATCCAAGTTATTGACAGGGCCAGATGCGTTGGCCTGAAATATCTTATGTCAAAAGTAGGGTCAGCAAAGAAAATGCTCTCAGAAAGAGCTCAGGCACAAAACATCTTTGGGCTAAACAGCCTGCTTCCTGAAATGGTCATGCCCAGCCTCTGAGGTCTCCTGCCATCGGTGGTTGGGGAAGAGAGGGAGGGAGGAGTGGTGGAAAACCAGTTAATCACCAAGATGCTGGTGCCGGAGACCTCCATGTGTATCACTCTGAGTTTATGTTTCAGAAAGGAAATGAAGGTGAGGACCACTAGCCAGAACTTCTTATAAAGTTCCTCAGACTGTTGGCAAAGCTACTCTCTCCAATGAAAATAAACAAGCTCTTCGAAGAGAATAGATGAAAACGTTAACAATTTCTGCATTGTTCAAAAAAGGATTTGCGGTGACCTGCAGTTACATATAATAAAAGCATATAAATCAATCAATCAGGGTGATTGAAGAGTAGTATTTTAGTACAAGTGTGCCATAAGATTTCTATGTGATAACTAAAATTTGGCTAAAGTATACTTCTGTGCTTCCTAGCAGCCCAAGCAAAAGGAAAATAAGATCGATTATAAGATTCAAAGTGTTCATGGAAAATTAAATGCTCTTTCTGACTCTGAGATCCAAGATACATTGTTTTGTGGGTCCTCCTAAGTGTAATAGTCGACAACACCTTCACCTGCATCTGTCATCAACACAATAGCAGTCATTTAGCCATTTTCTCTAAAAGTGCTATCCCTGACGCACATACGTCAATGGAGGTTGAGATCTTAAAAACTGGGCTGCACCAACTTTGCAAAGATCTGAAAATAACATTCAGAACCAGAAGACTAGTGAGGTAGGGACTCTTGTATATCACTGCTGAGAATGAAAATTGACAGAACTTTTTAGAAAAGCTTGGAAAGTTCCACTTCTAGGAAACGTCCTTGAGGAAACAGAGAGCTATACAGGTACTTAGACCCCCCAAACAGTCACAGTAGATGATACGAGCATAGAAGTGAAAACAAAGCAAGAACTCCAGTGGTAGGGGAGTGATAATAGAAGCCTGCATCACACAAAGGTGTGTTTTTTTGGAAGAACTTTTACCAACATGAGAAAATGTTCATGATAAATTAAAAAAAATGCCCCCCACCTATATCTAAGGCTGTTGGAACAGCATGACAAAACCCATTCATATACACAAAGGAAATCCAGGAGGAATATATCACATTGTTAACACAGCTACCTCTGAGCTGGAGGATTATGAAGGCTTTGAGTTCTCCTTTTTCTGCCTCTCTGAATTTCTGTGATCTGTAGTGGGCATATGTAACTCTTATAATCAGAGAAAGGAAGCAGTTACTCTAAAGGAAGAATCCTCTTTCTTTTCCTAGGCCCAGGCCTACATTCTAAGGATACCTATTCACCCCACGTCTCTATTTATGAAACTCTTCAAAGCACTTTCTGTCCATTATCTCATTACTATCTCACCATCACTCCAGGAGGCAGGCAGGGCAGGGGTTCCATCCCTTTTCAGAAGGAAAACTAATTCATGGGATGGTACCATTTGAATGGAGTCTCAGCTTTGTTTTTAGAAATCCACACCTCCTTTGCACCTGACCCACATTTGCCTGAGAACCTCCTGCGGATACAAGTGAGGGCAGAGGTAGGGATGGGGAGATGGGCCCTGTAAGGCTGAACTACCAAGCTGTTGACACCTCTCAGGGCTGCCACATCCTGAGACGCCCACAGTGCCCTGGCAAGGCTTCTAAATCACGGTTTAGACCGCACTTTTAACAGAGGCACAAATTGCTACTTTGCACTGCAGTGAATCTCAACATCTGATTTCCACTGACAGCTAAATTAACAAATCAGCTAAACTCCGCTATATTTTATGTCTCGTCTTATGCCAGATTTAATGTGTCCCAGACACAACACAGTGCAGAGGAGTTGGGATTTACTGGCTCAGAGATAGCTGTAAACTATTCCCTGCGTCCATTTCACTCAGTGAACTAGGAAGCAATTCTTGCGTCCATCTGTCAGAATCTCTGCCTGGGAGGAGATGAATGAATCGAGGCAGCTGACCTGGCCAGGCAGTCCCTGAGAGCTGGTCATTCACTCTGCAGCATGCTTCCGGGTCTTGGCTACAATCAATGGGGTGATTTCTCTCACAGTTTCTTGCCCTGATGGTCAGATATGGCGTACACCTGCTCCCCTGACCTCACTTGGCTCCCCTGAAGAGCGACGCAGAATAAAATACCTTCATTTGCTCAGCACTCTCCATAGTTTAAAGCTCAAAAACATAAATGCTTTCATTTGATCCTGATCATAGCCCTCTGGCATTTGACTGTCACCCGATTTTATAGATAAGGAAGCTGGTTCAAGGTCAGATAGGTAGCAAGGGGTAGAGAGGGACTAGAATTGTGATCTTCTGGGTACCAGTCCAGTACACCTTCTGGAATATTCTAAGGGTGGGACCCTCTGACCCTGCTTGAGGAGAAGGACTCAGAATTCTTCTGAAGCCCTGGTACCTTACCTCTGCTAAATTCTGGCTCTCCGGGATGGAGGGCACACTGGCCAGGCAGCACGACAGTGATATACACCTGTGACATCATCACCATAAGAAATTACAGAACATCTCCATCACCCCCAAGGAACTGTGCATGCCCCTTTCAGTCCATGCCCTCCCTGCATCTTGGGGCCCAGGCAGCCACTGGGCTGCACTTTGGCACTCTAGTGCAGTGTGTATTGTAGGTAAATGGAATCATATGATTCCTGCTCATTGGTGACTCTCCATTCTTGATAATACCACCTGTTGAACTCAGAGCCCAGACCCTGGAGGGTGGGCTGGGAGCTGCAATGGGGAGGCATCTGTCTTCACGTGGAGGACTCATGACAAATTTCTGAGAAGCCACCCCAAATAGCCAGTGGCACCATCAGCTTCTGGGTACAAGCCTAACTGTACAGATTGGTACTGCCAGACTTTCCTTTTTTTTTTTTTTTTTTTTACTAATTCAACAAGCCCTTATGCAACTTATTTGAAACAATAAAGACTCTAACATTCCTATATCCTTATCTCAAAGTATCGAGTCCTAGGAGGAGCTGGAGAGGAGAGAATGTGACCCTATCGAGATCACATATGATAGCTCACTGCGCGTCACAGCAGCCCCTCCATATTCCAGATGAGAAACAACTTTTGAGACTTAGTAACTTAGCCAAGACCAATAAATTCTTAAGTTCTAGAATTGTCTTTCAGGATCCAAATCCTGGTCTTTCTCTTGCCCGCTACCTCCTGATGGGCACAGAGACGCTGATGATGGAGACAGTGGGATGGCAATTGGTTATCACCCCAGCCAATGGCGACATTCCCATGTTAGCAGCTCCTGCTTGCCCCAGGCCAGTGCTAAGCTCTCCCCGACCCGCATCAGCAGTCAGATCCACATCCTCGCAGGCACTGCCAGCCACAAGGTAACAGCCCCACAATGAACTCTGTGTTCCTTCAACCCAGGCCCTGCTGTAACACGCTGGTGACCCCAGGCAGACTGCCCGCAATCAAAATAACTACAGAGCATCCTCCACATGCCACATGGGACAGTGGAGATAAATGAGACATGGCACGATCTCCTCCCCTGAGGTTCCCAACTCAGATATGACCCTATGCTGGGGGATGCCAGACTGAACAGAGAGTATGTCTGCTTGCTTCTGATCACGTTCCAGTTATTAAGTAGGCAGCTACCTGTCTAGAGCAGACCTCTGCGTAGCAATGAGAGGCGAGAGCAGTCCTATTAGCACTTGGGAGAGATACCGAACAGAACCATGGAAGATTATCAGATAATCAGTTGGTTTGGATGGGATGGTGTGTGTGTGTGTGTAGGCGGGGGAGGAAGTGATAGGGCTGATGCTCTGAGCTGCTGGGGTGTGCCTGCAGCTAAGACCTAGGGCAGAGAGGAGATTTAGGGCCCCAAAGCAGAGAATTGGGAAGCCTGTCTCCTCTTACCTCTTATAATTATAAAGGAACTGGTTGCCCAGTTGGCGTGGCTCAGTGGTTGAGCATTGACCCATGAACCAAGCATTCTCCGGTTCGATTCCCAGTCAGGGCACATGCCTGGGTTTCGGGCTCGATCCCCAGTAGGGGGCGTACAGGAGGCAGCTGATCAATGTCTCTCTCTCTCATTGATGCTTCTATCTATTCCCTCTCCCTTCCTCTCTCTTTCTCTCTCTCTCTCTCTAAAAAAAAAAATCAATAAAAACACAAAAAAAACTGATTGATGGTCCTATTCATGCCTATGATGCAAGAACTACCTGGAGAGTAGGGGGAACGTAGGAGAGAAAACAGGGGGGCATTCACCTCCACTGCCTTTCAGGCTCAGCCCTGGGAATAATGCCTGCTTAGGAAATGAGCTGCCATAAAGCTAACCTTCTACATCTGCAGAGTGCTTTCCTGAGTCACAGATGTAACTGGGATTTACTCCAAAGAAGTGGTTCTCAAACTTTAGCATATCTCAAAATTATGCTTCTTAAAACCCCCAGATTTTCCCACTCAGCAGCTCGGACAGAGCCTGATCAGCTGCATGTCTGATTATGCAGATACTGGTGGTGCTGGCCCAGGGACTGTCCCTTGGATTTGGCTGCAAGACTGTCGGGGTTTTCTGTTTCACTTTGAAGAATTTCTCATAAACTTGATGCGAGCTGATGAACTGGCCCCTCAGACAAGGGGAGATTTGGGGGTGAGGGAGTCTACTCCCTTCTCTCAGAGGCAGCATGGTCTGTGCCAGGTTGGGTGGGTGCTGAAAGCATTAGTTGCAGGATTCCGCCCTCACCCCAGTGAACCAGACTCTCCCCTTCTCTCCGAGGCTGACTTGGCACCTCTTTCCAGCCAGATGGTCCCCCAGGGTGGTCCATCTGGGTCTGCTTATGAGAATGTATAAGCTGTGTCTGTAAAGTGCTGGCAGCTCTGGGGAGGGCATCTGAGCGCCAGCCCTTGTCATAATAAATGCTGTCCATTCATATGGTGAGCTGTGTGTCCTCAGAGCACCCACGGGCCTCAGCTCACTGGGCCTTTGCAACAACTTGGACAATCAGGTCAGCAGGAAGTAAGGGGAGAAAGTGACCATGGATCAGTGGTATCATTCTACAGTTGAAAAACTGAAGCTCAGAGGTACCAAGTCACAAAGCCAGTTCGGACATTTCAATGAGCTAGCCAGTAGCAGGACCAGAGTTCTCCATACACTATGGATTCACATGGTATGACAGCGCGTACCAATGGCTCAGGTAGTTAATGTCATGATTTCTGAAGCACTTTGACACTATTACGAGGTTAGTCTTTGCCATAATTCTGAGAGGTAGTGATAAGCCACTGAGAGGTTTGGTTCTTGTCCAGATCCCATAGGAAGGACGAGGCAGATCTGAAGGCAGCCTGCGTTCCTCTATGTGCAGCTCCCTCTGTCAGGACAGACCCCAATTCAACGCTCTCTTCATGTTAACAGTGTTTACTGAGATGCTTCATGAAAGGGGCCCAAATTCACTAGGAACTCCTCAGAGGTATGAGCTGAGCCCTGAAGCCAGGCTGATATAGTTGGACTGTCCATCACATGCTCACTTGTAAGCGTAGGCAAGTGGCTTCCCCTCACTGAGACTCAGTTTCCCTGTGTGTGGTGGGGGTAGTAAGTACCTTCTTTATCAGGACTTTGTGAAGAGCAGATGAGCCGTGTCCATGCAGCTCTCAGTGCAGCCCGACTGGGCGAAGCCTGATGAATGTTGGCTCCGCTACTCTCAGGGCCCCTGATGACAGGGGCGGTGACTGCCATTTCTACTGGCTTGGAGGGGGCAGTGGAGTTGGCTTTCTTCTGTGGGGGATGCTGGGTCCTAATTACCAGGAAGCAGTGGTTTCCCTGGCCTGGGGCACAGCCTGTCCTTCCATTCTTGACCTCATTCTGACTGATGTCTTGACAGTAGGTCTCGGCCTGGGTTTTGGCCTCTCTTTGTTGGTGGCCTCATCCAGGGAAAGTCATTTCAAACTATTTGTTAGTGACTGTGCTGCCTGTAGACTGAGATTCACGGGCAACACTGGCTTAACAGTCCATTAGGAATCGCAGTGGGGAGATCATTGCGCATTATGCAGAGGCAATTGGCACAGCACTGACCAGGGTAGGGGGTGGCAGCTGAAGAGAGAGGTTCATTTAGACACAAAACAACTCCACACCCAGGAGGCAGGGGTCCAGTGCACTGGGCTGTCTTCAACCCTTCAATGCAGACACCGGTGCAGCCGGCGCCCTGGCTGGTGGCCTCTCCTTTCATTATTGAATAAAAAGCTGATAAAACCCAGGAGTTGTGTGGCCTTGCTCGAAAGGCCCAGCTGGGTCAGTCAGGCGTCTTTCTTCAGAATTCGAAGCTGAGGCAGTGCTGTCTGTGAGGGGTCTGCGGAAAGGTCCCGGTGTGGATTTGGGGCCGGGGCAGCTGTTCATCTGAGCAGGAAGAGCGGAGTAGCCCTTCCGGAGCAGGACACCGCACTAACTCTTCCTCTAGTTCTTCACCCTTTCTTCTCACTGTATCTATTTTAGACATAGAGAAAGCTAACTCTCAGAGGCTGTCTGCTCCCTCACACAGGGACAGAGGGGGCACCTGCAGCTTTCTGGGTCCAGTCCCAGGCCATGGAGACCCTCACCATGTTCCCACATTTCTCGGTGGTGACACGAGTGGGTGTCTGACACCTGCCCTAGCAGCTGACTTGTTTCAGAGGCTTTGGCCAACCTGTGGGTGTTCTGCCACTTCTCCTCTCCTCCTGGATAGAGCGATCACAGATATTATTTCACTTGATCCTACACTATTCCTATGAAAAAGGCATGGTCGGCATCATGATTCTATTTTCAGAAGAAGAAACAAAGCCTCAGTTCTGGGCCTAAAACCCAGGCCCCTTCGTTCCCAGTCCAGAGCTTTCCTACATGATCTTTTTGTTCTCCATTACCGCTACGAGGGTAACTGCTGAGTTTGTAAATCCAAGGATCTCAACCCATCTTGGCCTGTGCTCCCCCTACACACACACACACACACACACACACACACACACACACACACACACCCATCCTTGAAGGCCTCTGCCATACGGACCACTATACCACATCCCTGTCCCTTAGCTGCGGCTGATGCCCAGTGGGCCTGGCAGTAATGCAGTGGCTGCGCTCGGAGGGAAAGCCTTGTGGCCACAGGAAGCAGTTCTGTTCATTCAGTCTCATCTAATTAAGAGTCACTGAACTGTCAGACACATCACCTTCTGGATTAGGCATAAAACCAAGACCCCGAATTCTCCAAACTCTGTTCTTGCTCGGAACTCTGCTGTTCCCTGATGCTTGCCTGCCAGCAGGAGTGGAGGGCCTGCCTCCAAAGTGTGGGCTACCCTGAGGTAGGACATACAAAGCCAGGGCTGGGAAGGATGTCCCTGATTCTGGGATCCAGGGCCACTGGTGTGCTGAAGCCAGTCACGTGCCTGCATCTCTTCCTGTCTGTGTGCAGTGACCTCAGGGTGGTTGCTTAAAATGGGTCATTGTTGGGAGTGTTCACAGGCAGAGACAAGCAAATGCTGAAACCAGGGCTCCCTCTCTACTTTTCTGGAGAGCCTGTTGTTAAACATCTGCTGGATCGCCACTGCCCAGGAACCCGAGGTACCTTGAGAGCCTGCATGGGAGTGTGGGTAGAGGCTGAAGGGGTGGAATTGCAGGCCCCTCAGTCACAATGCAACCTGGGCAGCCAGGTTTCTGCCTGTTCCACAGAATAACAGCAGCCGACCTTTCCTGAGCACTGAACATGTGCCCGGTTCTACGCTGAGGCTTCACAAGTATCGACTCAGTTTCTCTTCTTATGACCCTGAGAGGAGGTAGTATAATTAACTGCCTTTTTGCAGTTGAGGAAATGAGGCTCAGAGAGGTCAGGCAACTCCTTCTCATCACAAGCTAATAAGGGTGGCACCAGGATTTGAATTCAGGCAATCTGACTCTTAACCCACACTCTTACTTCTATGCTGTATTGCTTTTCCACTTCACATTTCATTAGGGGGAAAATTCCCAGGTAAAATGTGTTAGAAAATCAACTAACATTTTCACTAAAGTATTAATTGTGAGACGTGAATTATTCCCTTCTACCCTCTACACTTGGCTGCCTCTGTCCTGAAATTTATCAGAAGCTACTTGCTCAGAGTTGGCTGAATCAAGAAATGATAAGTAAACTTCATAAACCCCAAACTCACTCCACTCCTTCTGTCTGATTTTGGGCTGGGAGACTGAGCAGACACACCTTGGTGGAAGAATCACTCAACTATGCTGAAGATGACATCTAAAGAAAGAAAGACAATCAAGTGCACCATCTGGGCCCGCACACAGCATGGGCTCCCAGGTGGCTGCTGGCGCTGTTCACTCCGGCTGCCTGGGGCGGAGAAGGTCAGCCAAGGGTGAAGAATACCTGGGTATAAGCTGAAACCTCAGTGCCTCCATTTCTGAAATGCTTAATGGCATCCTAGTGGCTTGGCCCTTTCCAGGCCCTTAAAAAGAGTCATTACTAGTTATCAAATCTCCCTATGTACTAATCACTATGATAAACACAAAATATACAATCTCTTATTTACTCCACATGGCATCTCTATGAGATAGACACTATTATCACTATTTTACAGATAAGTTGAGATGAAGAGAAGCAAAGGACGGCCAAGTTCAGACTGCTGGTAAACCGCCTAATGGAGACCTGAGCCTAGAACATCGACTCCAGAGCCAGAGTTCCTAACCAATATGACACTGAGTTTGCCAGGCACCTCTGATGTTTTTGTTACCTCATGAACTATTTATACAAGGAAACTCACAAATGTTGCAAAAGAAAAGAATAACTGTTCTGAGATAGGTGCTATTCTTTGAAATAAGCAATAATGTCCTCATAAGATTTTTAATCTTATTTATTTGGAAATTTAAATCCCTGGTGATGGATAGGACTGATCAAGTTCTACAATTTTTAAGAAATGTCCTGGTCTAAGGTGAAAAATAAAGAAAACACCCAACTTAGAGGCTCAAGTAGTTGAGCCTTGTGCAGAATGCTGGGGAGTCAGCCTGCTCCTGTTTAGGGCTCTTGGTCTTGTTTGTCTCCACGTAAGAAGAAAAGTCTCCAGCAGACGGCCCCCAGGAAGCAATCGGGCTGACAGCACATTCTTCCCAGGGCTCCGGGGGAACTGTTTCAATCTTGAGTTTGCTCAAGCGTCAGGCAAGCTGATTGTTCACCGGTTCCACTCGAATGTGGATTTACTCTGCCCGTGGGTACCCACCTTTCTGTGCAGCTTCTCAGCTTCATCTTCACAAAATAAACTGCATGAGGCTGAGAGGCGGTGCTGGCGCCATCTCCCACTTGGAATCACCTGCTCGTTCACTTCCCCGATCTTGCCCCTCGGTGATGCTTCGCTCCATTGTAATTAGTTGTCACATGTTCTCCTTTTCTACCAGACAAGCTCTGTGAGGACCAGCAATTCCCCACTGCGCACTCTCACAGACAATTAATAAATGTTGGGGGGATTGATAAATAAATGGTTCTGGCATAGGTCTTTTTCAACTAAGGGATAAACAATGAGGAATATCCTAGGTATATGTGGGAGCATGGATGACCCACACAGAATTTAAAAGGAGCCCTTCCCCTGTGGTTATCTGTACATATATTAACTGGGACTGGTGTCTCCCTGGATCGGCAAATCAGGGTTTGTTCTGCGGCCGGTTCCCATCCCATGAAGAAGGGACTGTTTGGGCTGGCCCCGTGCTCCTCTGCACCCTAATTCCAGACTTCATCCCCTCAAATTTCACCGGCGCTATGCCATTCAGTTTCCAGATTGTTCCAAACAGCAGGGTTCCTGGCAGGTGAGCTCCTTCTCAGTGAGGAACGTAGGCAATTAGCCCAGAAATCCTCCTCCCTTTTCCCCGGACGCTTTCTTGTGGTGAGTTAGGTCAAGTCATGGTATTTCATTAGGATAATAAAAGGGAGAAAGTCAAACTCTTAGAATGTGAAAGTCGCTCACGTAATAAAAGCTGACTGGTAATTTATGGCTGTTCCACCTGAGGGTGACTTCGGGATCAATACACACTCTAGTTGGACTTCCAGAGACTCAATTCATAGAAGCTCTCAGCGGATCATTAGTGAGCTGTGCCAGCCAGCTCACCTCCCAGAAGGCAGCCAGCGACACCCAGCTCATCCCCAGACTGAAAACATCCTGAGTGGAGGGCTGGTTGGGTGGTCTCACTGCCTTCTCACCTCTTCTCAGAGAGAACTTTACCTAACACAGAGCTCATGCAGCGTGGCCCTTGGGTGGTGCCCATGTCTTTGCAGACTTTGTCCAAATGCTTCCTCATCAGTGTGAGGAAGATGTGCATTTCAACACCTTTCTTATATCCAGGGCACTCAGTGCCCACGGTCTGAAAGCCTGGCCAGATTTGAAGCCATGAGTTGTGGCTTTCCCGGCTTAGCTCAGATGACCTTGGCCCTCTGCAGTCCACGAACCCTCCCTGATGGGAAAGGGTCTGCATAGCCAAGAGCAAGCCTTCTGGGTCCCAAGTGCCACGACAGCCAGAGGTGGCTCTGTTTCCTTTCTTTCTGAAAAAGGAGCTGCTGCAGAGTTTGCATGCTGTCTTGACCTTGGCTAGCCAGTCGTCTCCCATCAGGGTTCTAGCCCCTGTGTAGCCACTGGCCTTTGGGCAGCAGGAAGTACAAAGGGCACACATTACCCAGGGCTCCTTACAAAAGGCTCACCCCTGCACACAATGGATACCTTTTCCAAAAGCCCTGTACTAAACATGTTTTTGTCAGTTACTTCATGTTAAGATTCTGCTCTTTGGGCAGCTTCCCCTGTATATGATTCTGTGGTGGGCGTCAGGTGCTGCGGAAATACAGAGGTGATTCATTGATTCTTCTCCCCAAAGACTAGCAATCTTAGGGCAGGTGTGACAGGAGCACAGATAACTAGGAACTGTGGTAAAACGTAAGCATCATAATGGTGGCAAAAATAAAAGCCTGCAGACATTTAGAGAAGTCATTTCTAGGTGGATGAGATGAATTAATTATACTCAATTTATGTGCTCTATAGTATAGGTGCTTGTACATGAGGTTGGCTTAAAGAGGGTGGTAGGAAGCCCACTTGCTCTGGGTTTTTCTAAGAATAGAGTGTTCTTCTAAATCCACTTCCTGTGCACCCTGGCCTGGAACCAATAGGCTGCCAGGAGCGCGGAAAGACAAAGAGAAGTGGAGAAGAATGGCCATATAGGAGGGAGGCTCCCGGAGGCCATGCTGTCAGGGCTGAGCAGCAGTCTCCCCGGATGCTCCTTGTTGGGGAGACTCTCCAGAGCCTCAGGAAACTGATGAACCTGCAGGCTGATCTCGAAGGCAGTCTTAAATCGATACCCCTGATTGGCAAAACTGGTCCCCATGCTATTAGGAGTGATGACAGCTTTCAGACGGGGCATAAACTGATTGTTAAAGACCCCCTCAGCATTATTCACCAGGGCGGGAGAATTCGTTTCAGTATCCGGGAAAAACAGCCATTTGGATAATTGCATTCTGTTTCCCTGTGTCTCCTCTAACGCATTAGCGGGAGATAATACTCCACATTCCAAGTCCAGAACCATCCCACAGAGCTGCCATTAAACAGCTGTCACCTTCCTCCCCATAACTGGATGCATTTCTCGGCAGGAAGAATGACTCCCTGTGTGTGTGCGTGCGCGCGTAGGCCGCATCAATCCTGGCACGCAGGAAATGTATCACCGGAGTGAGAGGCAATGCATCACAGTGAGAAAAACACTGGACTAGTTGTCAGGAGACCGGGGTTCTGGACTGGGCTCAGCTGTGACTTTTGGTGTGACCTTGGGTAAGTCATTGAATTTCACTGGTGCCTGGGTTTCCTAAGCTGTAATGTGAAGAGGCTGGGCTAGGTGATTCCTCTGGGGTCTGCAGTTGGATGTCACCATGTGGTGTCCTTATGAGCAGAGCAGGGGGTCTCCATGACTCTTGCTTTGGGCTGGAAACTCTTAAAACAGATTGGCCACACAATCCTTGGAGACTGTGCCCTGTCCACAGCCACCAACCCCAAAGAGTAAGGCTGTGGAGGCAGTGGGCCTGGTTCTTCTTTGCTCCTCATTGATCTAAAGCTATGAAGACAGGTTGCCATTGAAAAAAATTATATTTGGCTCATTCTTTCCCACTTCATTGTTTTTCATGATCTATATCAGACCTATGACCCCACTAAAGTAATGGAAAATTAGAGAAGAAAATGATGAAGGAAAGGATGAAAGGGGAGAGAGAGGGATGGATGGGGAGGAGGAGAATTAGAGAAGAATGGTGGGGGGGACTCCTGGAGAAGGAGCTATTGGAAGGAGGCCAAATGCAGAATGACAGGAGGTTATGGAAATAAGTGCTGGAGGTTTAAGAAATTCATGTCCCCTCTTCTTTCTTTCCTTATCCCCTTCCTCGCCTCCCTCTTTCCTCCTTTCCCCCTTTCCTTCCTCCCTTATTTCTTTCCCTCCCTCCCTCCCTCCCTGCCTTCCAATAAATACTTATTAGCACCCAATAATCTGACACACAATATTGTACATCACTATTCTATATGCTAAAGATGGGTAAGTTGTGGTGCTAAACATGAATAAAATTTGAATAAAACATGATCCTTGCATGCAAGGAGTTTATAGTATTTTAGAAGGAGGCGAGTGTCTGATGTGCGATGAGGTGTGGAAAGACTAATAGGAGGGGTGTGTGCACAGCAAAGGGAATGGGTCAATTCTACTGGGGGAGGGAAGGAGTGTTAGGAGGCCTCATGGAACTGGATGGTCTCATGAGATGAGAGAATTTCTGTGTTCTTCTGTTATGCAGTGCCTCTCTATAGCCTTGCAGAATGATCTTCCTTTACTCAGGAAATACTTCCATATTTCCATGGTGCTGTCAAACTTCTTTAGCTGTATTCGCCGCACTGTGCTGTAATCACCGCCTTCCGTGTATGTCTTACTCACTAGACTGAGTGCTTTAAGGCCAGGAGACTTAGCTTAGTTTCCTTCGTATTTATATTGCCCAGGACCTACCTACCACAGTGTCAGCAAACAGGAGATGACCCCCCTCCACCACAAGCAAACAAAACCCTCTTCTCCCCCTTCCTTTCCCTTCCCTTCTGTTTCTTTTGCACCTGCCTCTTCTTCTCTCCAAGGTCCCCAGTAGAAGTGGGTTAGCCTAAGTTTCTCTTTCACAGGGGCCGTCTAGAATGTTTTTCTCAGAGCGTGGGGTTGCAGGGCTCTCTTCCCAGGCAGAGCCTGGTGTGTTACTAACAACAAGTCGGTGGCTCTCAGGAATGTCTCTCCTCTGGGAGTACAGACCACACTTGGGCTTTCTTCTTCCTGGGGGGCCTTCATCCATTGCTGCTGGGCTATTTCTTAGAAAAGAACATATCCAGGCAACTGGAGGCGTGGCCTTTTCCACCAAGCGGTGCCTCTTTGAGCTCACACCACTCAGCTCCACAGAGGCTGGGCTCTTAACTTGAAAGTGAAGGTGGAAGTCATCTGGCCTTGAGTCACACCTTCATGAAAATATCACTTCCACCAGGATGTGTATTCTAGATCTATGAGCTCATGGACTACCACCACCTCTGGATCTAAGACACAGGACTACATGGTTGTCTAGATTGTAGTTGGCTTGGCCTACATACAGGTTACTTAGTCTATTTTTTTCTGATGGAATTGTGTCTTTTCATCTTTGTACACAAGTCTAGGGACCTTAGTGAAGGACACATTTAAAATAATTAAAATTAATAATTTTCATCATTTCCACCTCTGAAAGCAGGATTCTTGAAAGCTGGTACAATCTGAGTCAACAACTCAAGATTCAGGCATCTCTTCAGAAAGGTTATTAAGAAGGGTACGGAGGACACCAGATAGCAATCTCTTCGTGAAGAGCATCAGGAGACTATAATACCTTAGCTGGAAACTGAGGTAACTCTGGCAAGATTTGGGACTCTCTCATATATGGGACCTTCTTCTCCCTCTTCCTCTCATTTTGGGAGTGATATTATGAAACTCTAATGGTGCCACTGTAATAAGTCTAAGTTCTTAAATATGTCACCCAATCTTATAATCCCTCATTATTATGGGCTATAAACAGAATCAAAATGGGAAAAATCTAAACATTACTGAGTTAGTGTTCTACATTGAACTAGAGTCTTTCATGATCACAGACTGATTAAAGGGAGGCTTTCTTTCCAGATACATATGTCTCAGATAGATTCCCAACCTCCATCACAGACACCTGGTGTATTCAGACCAGGAAAAAATGCCCAGCTTGGCTAACAATAATACCCAGGAGGGCCGACGAGCTTTGGTTTCAGGAATGTCTCCCCAGGGCCTCCTGGGAAAGGAAATGGTGCAGCTAGAAGCGTGGAGGCATCTCTGAGATGAGGGCAGGGCTTGAGATGGGGAAGGGCCAGCTAAGGAGGTTGACTCACCATGGGCTTCATGTCTGTGATCAGGAAAGCTGGGAGCCCTAACACGTTTGCACTAAGAGGAAACTATGTTGATAGAAATCCTGCCAGTTCTCTCTGAGGGACACACTGTCCTTGAGGAAAGAGCCAACCATCATCTTTACACATGTCCTAGTTTTCATTGTCAAAGAAACAGAAACCCTACTTAGGCATCCTTACCACTCTCTTCCTCAGAATATGGATGGTGGAGAGCTGGGGCTCAGGGCACTGGTCAGATGATTAGAGAAGGTGAGCCTTTGAGGAGCCCTGTTAGGAGAGCAAGGTCTGTGCATTTCCTGCCTGGAGCTTGACCTGGTAGGGTGGCAGAAGGAGGGAAAGACCAGAAAGATTGAGGGGACTTGCAGCAAAATGACATGTGTCCCTGGGTGAGCTCTGGGCTCTTCAATAGATCAGGCTAGTAGAGGGTGCGGCCAAGAGTTTGTGGATAGAGAACACAAAATTAAGTTCTTAAATATGCCACCCAATCTCATAATCCTCATTATTATGGGCTATAAACAGAATTATGAAGAATTACTAATTTTAAATCTTCCCAACCAGAATCTGATGGTTCAGAATTCTTTCCTTTCCATTCTCCTTCCCATTCCTCTTGGGGATGAGAAACATGGGAGGCTTCTGTGCCACCTGATAAGAGCTATCCATTCTGGCCTCTGCAGAACCACTCCCTCTTGGTCTCTGGTCATCAGGCCAACCCTGTGAGTCCTGTCTGCAGGTCATCTAGTCCATACGGATCGCTCCCACTCCATCCACAAGTCCTCTGCAGGTCTGCCCACACCATCTAGGCCACCTCTGGGCCCCTGCCAGGAAGACACTGAGACTCAACACTGGGAGACACTCTCATGCTGTGATGTAGGGAGAGGCTGGTCATGAGAGGCTGGTCACAAACATTTGAGAAGGGATTTATTTATTTACCACACTGAATAAACAACTGCTATAACTTTGTGAATTGAGTAAATGCTTTGGCATTACATACAGCCACAGGTTAGGGTGGAGAGAGAAATGGGCAAAGGGGCCATGCCAGGGGGAAGATGGGAGCGAATGGAGGATAGCCCTCTAACATTAGTATGCATATATATTAGGGAGAGAGCGTGTGAAAGCCAGCACGTAAGAGTTTGTGTCTGTGCACTAACAAGAAAGAAAGATGGTACAATAAAATGCAAATAGAGACCATCTCTCCTTATAATTTTCTGCTTTCTGTTCTAATCCAAATAATGTAATTCTAGGAATGCCTCACCCTAGCTTTATACACTCAGAACCCAAATCCATAGGCAGAGGCTTTAGGCTCCTCAGTGTCCTCGATCTTGGGGAGTGGAGTGTAGGGAATGAGTCCCAGGCCTCCCAACCAAAGTGACCCTCTCTGGAGGTCATTCTACTGCTGTTCCCACCTGGGACAACTCATTCACCTGCCCTGCTGTGGGCTTCTGAACCGTTCACCTCCAGAGAGGCTGCCTCCTGACCCAGGCTGTCTGTCCCTGTAGCATTGGTGATCTGATTAGAGCCAATGTTTTCATTATATAAAAGCAAAGGAAAGTTGAGGCATTCAACCTCTCTGGGCCTTTTAAGACAACAGACTATTATGTTCATGTGAATTTCCAGGAAGAAGCCTCTAATTAAAGCTTATTGCCTCTCAGCTGCCATTGGCCCTCGATGTGGCTTGTCCTTCCTGTTCATTAGAGCAAAAAGGCATCCTAGTGAGGAGGTAGCCTCATGGAGCCCATGCCCACCTTCCGGCCCAGGCCCCCTGTGAGCTGGGGAGGATCCCAGTGCTGCCATGATAGCCCCATCACCCCCCTACATGTGACTTGGGATTCAGACAGGATATTACATGCCTGTTCTTGAAGGAAATGATAAGACCCTGGTCTACCAGTTGCATGAATGATTAATGAGGGATAATTAGTCAATGTTTGTTAAGCATTTTATAGACACAAAATGCTGGCTAAGAGCTAAATGAAAGAGCAGAAGCAGCAACATCCAAAAGACTGTACATCGACCCAAGTGCCACACAGAGAATCCCAGAACGTTGGATGGAGGGAAGGAGGGATCACGGAGCAATTGCCCTGTGGTTTCCAAGCTGTGATTGCAGGGCCTTCTGGGCAGGCGCCCCGTAACTGCCTCCCAGTGTTTCCTCCCCAACACATCACAGCTGGGAAGGCAAGCTAAAGTTCCACAAAACCGTGTTGCAGCATAACTTGAAGGCAGATAATGCCCCAAACTTCAAAATAACCATTAGTAAAGGAGAAAAAGCACTGTATCCCATCCTCCCAGCCTATGCCATCAGCCAGCAAGCAGCTCCCTCAGCCCTTGTGCTTGGCCCTCCACTCTGGAGGATGTCGGTGTTTGGGTCCCACAGCTCCAGGTGTGGGGAGGTCTGTCCAGGGGTCTGGGAAGAGCAGAACTAAAATGTCTCCCAGCTCTTCAGATACAAGTTTAGTACCTCTCCTGATATCTTTTAAAAAAATATATATTTTATTGATTTTCACAGAGAGGACGGGAGAGGAATAGAGAGTTAGAAACATCGATGAGAGAAACATTGATCAGCTGCCTCCTGCACACTCCCTACTGGGTATGTGCCCACAACCAAGGTACATGCCCTTGACCGGAATCGAACCTGGGACCCTTGAGTCTGCAGGCCGACGCTCTATCCACTGAGCCAAACCAGTTAGAGCTCCTGATGTCTCTCTTCAAGCAAAACAAAACAAAATAGGAAAACCAAACCAAACCAACTCTGAGATCAATTCTGTCCTCGGGAAAATTTAAGAAGCTGTAGGCCAATGCACAGGGGACTTTAAAATCTAATATTTGCTTAGTCTGACCCTAACCTTGACCTCAGTTTTAGGAACTGAACCCTTCTCTGCCTGATTTGGTGGGTTAAGCCCCAAGGCTGGTCTCTGTGTCACTTTGGGACTCTGCCTACCATCCACTCATCTGTCACTTGCAGTGAGAGGACACCTGTCCCCTGGCTCAGCTTCCCGGGAGGCGATCCCAGGTCTGGCTCCTTCCCTCACCCATGTCCCTCTGTCTTCCTGGAGTGGTGCTTCCCCAACATCTCCTTTGATGTGCCCCAAATGCAGAGAGGGGGGAAGTCACCTCCCAGAATCTGGGGATCACTACGAGCAGACAATGTCTTTAAAGCCTATGCTTTATCTTAAAATTTGTGTGTAGTTTGCATTAAAGTGCAATATATAGCCATGCTGGTTTTCATATAAAAATGTCCCTTCACTCCAATCTTCCAGTAAAACCAAAGCTCTGTGGACTCTGGGTTTTCACATTCCCAGACCACTACATATCCTCAAGGTCTAAGAATCACTGGCCCCACTTGATCCTAACCCACTGGTTGGATCCTGGCCCCTCTCAACTTGCCCACAGCCAATGCCTTTGGCCAATTCCTGTGTGGCTGAGGCGTTGGAGGCAGCTTGGTCTCAGACCTGTGGGGCAGAACACCGAGAGCAGACTTACCTTCCCTCCTCCAGCGAACATCCTTAAGGCTCACCAAGCCCCTGAGTTGAGCAATTTACTGCTAACCCAGTGTTTCTTGATGACGCATATCAATTGTTTGAACCATGGCCAGTTAAGAGTCGCAAAGCCACTGGGTGACTCAAGAAGGGGCAGAACTAACCCTGGCTGATTTCCCACTAGGATGCAGACACCATGTCACACTATCATACTTAACTCACACGGGCCAGGATGGGTACCACTGTCTTCATTTCATCCATGAATTATTTAATACCATAGGATGTAATGGACACACAGCACGCAAGCAACTGAGGTAGGATTTAAACCCATGCTTTTCTTACGAAAATCCTGTTCTCTTTCCACTGTCCATCTGTTGCATCTTTTTGCCCATTTCACTCACTAAGGCCTCCATCAAAGAATGTAAACACAGAGACAGGAGGTGAGGTTGGGATGTGTGAATTCTGCCATCAGCTTCAGAAACATGAAGAGGGTGTGGGAGAGGTAGTGGATTGAAACCAATGTCTAAACTGACATTTCTCTTATCATCTCTGGAAAGAATTTATCTTGGTCCACCTTGCTCTTCTCATAGCCACAGATTTGAAGGAATGGCTGTAAGAGGGGCCTTACAGACCTACAGAGGGAACACAGCTTCACCAAGCCCCTCATTCATCACCAGCGAGAGTTCCGGTCTCATTAATAACTGGGGTTTAATCTTCTACATTCAAAGAGACTCCCATTACCCAAAACAATAATTTTTAAAATTACCCCGCAGTGTGTCAATCGCATATTGAATACTAAGAGTTACTTAAAGCTAATAAATGCTTTTAGAAATTATTTGAACATTTGATGAATTAAAAGTTATGAAATATTTATAAGCAGTAACAACACCATTTAGCACCATTAATAAAATAAATACATTAGAGAGAATGAAATTCATTACTATTTTACCATTAGACATTGATGTCAATGACTGAATATTGCTCCAAATTACTTGTAAAATAGACCAATTATTTCAGTGTGATTAATCTTTTCAATTATTTCTTTTATGTAGTTGTAATTTGAAAGTAATTTTCTTGTGGGAGTACAATGACCTCAGCACACTAGATCCTTATTTATTTATATTTAAAAACCTTGGCGTCTGCCCCCCATTTCTGGGCGATTTCCAGCGGTCGGATATTTAAAAGTTGCCCAAGCAATCATTATTGTTCCTAAGCACTTTTTATTGGCTTTATTAGTGATTATGAATAAGCCCTCCCAAAGTTAGAGACTCTCTGCCACCAGCAGTAACATTAGCAGAAAAAGGAGGGACTAGCAAAACCCTTTCCTTGTTCTACCAGCTATGGCCCTGCTGTGTTAGACCCTGAGCTCAGCCTGAGGAAGGCCGCGTGGTAAGCAGGTTGAAGGACTTCTAGGCTCTTCCCTGGCCTCCAACCATCCCCACAGGATTAAACAGTCCTATTCCTTTTCATTACATAATGAATTTTGTGTACCCTGCCACAAAAGAAAAATGACTTTATTAGAGATAAAAGCATAGATCGTAGGGAGTAGGGAAGAGAACTCTGCAGCTGCCTTCAAAATCAGAACGTGGATCGGGGCTGTTAGACTCTGCTGGGAAGGTGGTAACCTTTCCCTGGCCCATCGGCTCGGACAGAGACCAGACAGAAAGTGAGATGTGGGAGTGAGCCTGCAAGCACACCTGGGTAGTTGTGCAGGATAAGTCAGCCCTGGTTCCAGAGTGAGGATATTCAGCTCAGTCAGGGCCACAGGACAGAGAGGGCAACAGTATTGATTGTATCAAGCTCTGTGCCAGGGGTTCTACACACAATATCAGTTTCAATTCCCCAAAAAACCTATAATTATGTATTATTAGCCCCATCTACTGATGAAAAAATTGAAACTCATAGACTTTAAAAAACTCTTCTAAGCTCAAGAGGGTGGTCAGTGATGGAGCTGGGAGTCCACCCTCATTCTGTCTTATTCCAAAGCTACAATCTCTCTCCTACCCTGTAACAGGAATATCTTCCCTCAGTGCAGACCAGGAGAAAAGCACTGGTAGTTTTTAGTAGTTTGAGTGCAGAGATTAAAAAAGAAGACGCAGTCGTTGATTCCAGGAACTTAGCATCTATTGAGTGAGGCACATAAATAACTCTGGTAAGAAGTAAACTGTTCTAAAATAGAAATGCCTTACACATCCACACTGACCCCTTCACACCCCTTGGTGACCACAAGAGTCCAAGCCAGAGAAGGAGTGCAGAGAACATCTGCTTCCCCACGGAGCCCATCTGATCTTGGACCTGGAGCCTCTGACGGGAGGTAGCTGGACCATTAGGATCTTCCTAAGTCTCTTGACCAATCCACCTTCCCTAGAGAACCAGAGGCAGACTGCTTTTCTCCCTCTGCTAAGAATGTGTCCTGCCAGAGGAAACACTTTCTGGATCATTAGGGAAAGTAAGAGAGGTCAACTCTCTTGGTTTCATAAGAGTAGAGAAGCAGACAAGAAACAGGTCTTTTAAACTCTACAACAGACTCGCTGCAAATGCAACATAAACTATAGAGGAACAATTTTGTAGGTGAAAGGGAGTTGTAGGGTAAGGAAGAAAAAAATGTGCACAACTCGGTGAGATCCTTGATCAAAGGTACAAATAATTTTTTTGCAGGAGTAATTGTGCTGAGCCTGGAGATTTGTAGGCTCTTATTCCCTTCTCCTGATGTTGCTCAAATAAGGTTAGGCCAATTCTGGGAAATGATACCCTCTCCCTGTCACATTCCTGTAAACTAGCTCCCTCTTGGCCTCTTTTGGACGGTACATAGGTCCTTGACATCTGCGAGGATTGATGATGTCCAGAGGCACTCACAAATCCCCAAGTTCATGAGTGCGGAAACGTTTGTGCAAGCTCCTGGCTTATTCCCAAACCGCATGTTTCCTGTACATTGCCTCACATCACAGGTTAACCACCCTTTCAACTTGAACTGAATTTCAATCTATCACATTATGGTGATTTTTCTGTCCCCCACACATAAACCAGTTTTGATTAAAGAAAAAAATAGTACACACTTTGTAAGTTCTTGCAAAACTAGCGACGAGTGAAGAGACACAGAGCACAAGGCGCTGGGCGGTCAGTTCCCCACCTAAGGGAGTCTCTTTCACACACAAGCTCCAAGAGGCATGAGATTTAACACCGGACCTCTACATGCAACAGATGGCCGTATGTTAAGGGCCTTCATGGTTGTTCATGAACAGTCTAAACTAAGACTTTAGGTCTGTGAGTGCCACAGGTTTCCTTCTTGTCCACACGTCATTCTTGGGCTTCTAAGACTACACATTCCTTGGCACAGGTGAGTGCTCCCTCCCCAGGGGACCTCTGGGCAGAGCAGACCCAGTAGGAGAATAGCAGTAATGAAATCAACTTCCTCCGGAAGATTCTCCTGTACCCGTCTCTATACCCTCTGCATGTGGAAACAACAAAGGACGTTTATAGTCATGACACTAGGCCTTCTGAAGATCAAGGGAAGATCAACCTCATATACAGGGTAGGGCAAAAGAAGGTTTACAGTTGTGATATGCAAAACACAGAGTTCATTTGTGTATTATTATTTATTAATGATTGTATTATTTTCCATGCAAACAGCTGTAAACTTACTTTTGCCCCACCCTGTGTCTACTTATGATCCATTTCATTCTGCTTACCAACCAGAATTGAGGTAATAGCTAATAAAGAGATACATATAAAATATGATCTTGAAAATAGGAATACAAAATAAAAAATTCTGTAGAGGGAGGGGGAAATAGACTTATCAAAAAACTACACAGATAGAATTACTGTGATATAGTTCAGAGTTTCCTGGTAAAAAAAAAAAAGGCAGAAAAAAACCCAACCCAATCAATTATGCTTCAGGAGAGAGATGGCATCTCAAAATAAATTCACAGTGAGGGACTTAAGCCAAAGGAATTCAATGACACAGTGGACCATGCTCCAATGGTTTTTACAAAATAAGTGAAAAATTTGACATATAACCATTTCCCATGTTGTTTCTAAATAATAGCTTAAACCAAATCATTAAAAAATACTTAATATAAGTTTTGCCTCAGGAAAAACAAAGTATAATAATCATTATCAAGTTGGCGGGGTGAGGAGTTGGAAGAGCTGGCAGAATGTGGGTAATTACTGAAACTGGGTGGGGGGTTTCTGATGATTTGTTGCATTATTCTATTCATTTGTGTACATTTGAAATTTTCCACCATAAAAATCTAAGAAAGACTGTGAAATCATTCAGCAGCCAGAGAATTGAAGCTAATATGTTATCTAATGAAGACTATATTCTGTGCGATGAAGTTTTAAGTTAGGCAGATATAATGTTATATTAGATCTTTGAAAACCAACCATCTGGGCTGTGAAGCACTTGATGATGTTCAGAATCAGCCCTAAGCACTGTAGACTTTTCTAGATAAACGCACACATTCCCAGCTAATCATGGTGGCCGTTACTGACACACTTGAGACAACAAGCTATGGAGGGGTGAAGGGGCGAGCCAGACCCCGTTACCTTCACTGCAGTTCTTCAGGGCAAAGAAGTCCACTGCAGACAAGCTTCGGTTTCCACTTGAGATGTACTCCAGGGCCACTCGGAACGGGTTCTCTGGGCGCCCAATTCTTCCCTGCAGCACCGTCCAGCTGGTGGCATAGAAAGCGAGGGAGAAGCACAGAAAACAGTGATGAGAAGCAGGCCTAACCTGCAGAGAGGGCCTGCCCTGCAGTGGCGTCAGGGCCCATACTCCAAGGGCATTGCCAACAAGAGATGGAGCCCTACATGGCTTGCAGGAGAGCGGCCTGAGAGCAGCACATGGACATTTGTTCTTGTCTTGTCCAGCTAACTCAGAGACCCACTTCCAAACCCACTGTGGCCACTGGTGGGGTTTTTCCCCCCCATATTCTCTTTAGGCAGTTACAGACCTGTGAGATATTTCAGTAGCTTGTCTTACAGGAAAAGATATATATACTTGAGAAAACCTGGCAGTAGAGTGAAGGAACAGCCTTTAAAACATTTATCTGTCTATTTATAATTATCTCTGGAAAGAATGCTTGGTTATCAGAATTTTATCTGATCCCAAAGTCTCAGAATCCTCAGGTTTGCTATATAGTTACTTAAGGAAAGCTTGCAAGGGCTATTTATTTACCGCAGGAAAATTAAAGTGCACTGAAGCATGTATTTGGGGGTAAAAGTACCTAAGATTGACGTGGATTCTGCAAAAAGGTGCAAACAGAAAAAAGACAAAAGCAGGCCAAACAGCAAGCTTTGCATCCATCTATCACCAAGGACACTGCCACGGTAGGGTAACAGAGAATCTGCTAAATGAACATTTTCACACCTCACTCAGGCGATTAACGTCTGGGAGCAGCCTCTGTCACTGATTGGAACATCAAATTTGCTTCTCAACAATGATTCAGGTTCTTAAAGAAATATATAGTTATTTTGGAGAATGGAAATTATATGGACTAGTTCATATTTTCTTTCCTTTAAAAAAATAATTTTATTGAGGTGTAACTGACATACAAGAGTGCATGTACTAAATGTATAATTTGATGGCTTAAAATGCATAAATTGATGAGTTTTGCTATATGTATGCAGTAATCTGCCCTTATCCATGGTTTTGTTTTCTGTAGTTACAGTTACCAATATGAAATGGAAAATTCCAGAAATAAACAATGCATAAGTTTTAAATTGTGTGTTGTTCTGAGTAGCTTGATGAAATCTCGCACTGGCCTGCTCTGTCCACCCAGGATGTGAATCATCCTTTGTGAAGCGTATTCATGCTGTATACACTACCCTCCCATTAGTCACTTGGTAGCCATCTGGGTTATCAGACCGACTGTCATGATACCGTAGTGCTGTGCTCAAGTCACCCTTATTTTACTTAGTAACAGCCCCAAAGCCATTCAGATAACTTTTATTACACCATATCGTTATAATTGTTCGATTTTTATTATGTTATTGTTGTTGATCTCTTACTGTGCCTAATTTATAAATTAAACTGTATCATGGGTATGTACAGAAAAAACAGAATATATATAAGGTTCAGTACTATCTGCGATTTCAGACATCCACTTGGAACATACACCTGCAGATAACAGGGGACTCTGTACATGCATGAACTCATCACAGTGTTTCATATGGACTGACCACTAGGTTGGGCTTAGGTATAGTAGTGCAAGTGCTAAGGAATTCAGGGAAAGACTAGCTTTCTGTTTTAAAACATTTAAAGCATCCTCCCCCACAAGTGTAAAGTGATGCTTATCATGAAAAATGTTAAAAGTCCAACAATTCAGGAAAGTGGATAAAGAAAAGTCACCTAGAAGTCATTATTCAGAGATAAACCACTGTCCACACCTCAGTGAACAGCCTTTCAGCTGTAATTCTAAAGAAATGAGAGCACACTGTGCCTGCACCTTGCCACTCAATGGCATGTCTCAGCATGTTTTATTATTATGAGATAATAAATATAGATTACAGGATCAGTTCAATGATTGCATTTTTAATGATTTGTGCACTGCTCCTCATTTTTCCTTTTTACACCACGCAGAAGCCAGCCCTGTGTACTTACTTCTGTAGCCACTGCCTTGGGACACTTCCCAGAGCCTGGGTCAAGGCGCACGGACATTTAAAACTCAGAGGCATATTGTCAGTCCTCCAACAGCGAGTCAGCGGGCCCATTTTGCCATTTGGTGGCAACACTGGAACCCATGAAGTCTTTCCATCTTTGCTAACTTTCCCTGACAAAGGTGTTGCCTGAGGCAACCACTGGTCCTTCAGCAGGCCTCCAGGATGGCAGTTTGAGTCTCTGGTCCCTGCCGTGTTGCTCGGCATGCACTGGGAGTCTGCTGAGCGAAGAGGGTAGTTTTGTTCCCGTTCTATACTCTTCTGTAGTTAATTCAGATCACTGGAGCCAATGCCTCAACCATTTAATAAAAGTGTATTGTTTCCACACAGTAGAGGCTGTAGAAGGGATATTGCTGTTGTAAAGTTTGTTCTCTGTTACTGTACCCAGCAGGTTTTCTATCCAAAATAAAACCAGTATAATTGAATAAGGACAAGGAGGCCTCTTGGTTTAAATGTGGGGCTGTCAAAGAAAGAAATATTGGAAAAGAAAATGTAAATGAGGGGTTCTTATGAAAACAAACAAATTAGAAATTTTCTTGCTCTTCTGAAAAATAAAGGGACTTACTTTTGAGGAAAGATGATGGTGAAAGGCGTGACTATTCAGATTCTGCCAAGAAATGTCGCTCCCTGCTCCGAGGAATGATGGATTTTAATCCCAGGTACACAGGGGCCCTTGACAATGATTTCCAGTTCTATATTGGCACTAGCCCTCTGGATAAATGTGTCAAGAGTTTTAGGAATTAGTTTCTGAGTTACTGATGCAATAACTTTTGTCTGAAATTCTCTGGCCTCCCATAGTTTACTGCTGCAACTTTAATAACTTTCAGAGCAGTTGCCAAACATGTATTTTATAACCAGGGAAGTTGGGACCAGGAAAGGGCAAGCTTATACCTAGGGTCAGATTTGTTTAAGAAAGAGCCAAAAACCCCATGAAAAACAAATCCAAGCTCTCTCTTCTGTCTGTCTCCATTTTCTTTACTTATATTCCAGTGCTCATAAAACTCATTCATTAGGGTCTTGTTTTCATCTTTAGCTGGTGTTCGTTGGAGGAAGTTCTCTGTTCTGACCTAGAAACAAACGTGCAGCCATATCCATGTGCTGGGGATTTGAGAACATCTTAGCAATGATGCTTCAATCAATCAATTTGACAGTGTGGGAGTCCACCTGGACTTTAGGAAGCCAGAAAAGCTGTATGGATAGCCTGTAACCATCCATTATCTTCCAGTGTGTTTCTGAAGCTTTCTGCTTCCAGTTCTGGCTCTGTCCTTCGTTTGTCTGATGACTTTGAACACGGCACTTTACTCTGAAAGTCTGAAATTGTGGATGTTTCCGGATCAATTGTATTCTTAGCCAGAGAAAGTGTCTTCAACTTTGTGTGAATTTGCTGAGGAATAACACTGACCACACTTTTTTTGCTGAGTGGCTTCACTATAATGAATAAATTAGAGCCCATCAAAAAAGGCAGGAGAGATGGTTTGTGAATGTCAAGGTCCATTCTGACCTGGGAACTGGAAGTAGTATGTAAAAGGCCTCTCAATTGGGGTGAGTCGCATATTCTGGTCCTGAATTTGCATGGGTTGCAGTAAGTCCCTGCACCTCCTGGGGGTTGAGTTTCTTTATGAGCAAAATGTGGGCATTGAATTTAAAGTTCTGATGCCTTAACTTCTCTCACAGATTGCAGGAGTCCTGGTGACAAAACACTTTATGGAAGCCCTGAAAGCTGCAATGGACAAATAATATTCTACAGAAGGTGGAAGAAGAGTTATTAGCCCAAAACTCACAGATTTATTTCTGCAAAGCGACGCACTTCCACCCCCTTGCAGAAATGGAGACTTGCCCGAGGTCAGACACTTGGTTAAAATCAAGTATATTATTGCTCCCAGAGAGGCCATGGATCAGTCTATGTATCCAGTTGCTTTTCGTATCACTAGAATCACAGAGATAGAAAAGGATATGTCTACTCAGCACTGCTAGAGGGATCGCCAGTCTGGGTTTGGAAGATAGATAGGTCAGCCAGACAGTGACATACAATATCAGAACATGCACACACAAAACAAACAATCCTAAGAAGCTCTGGCCTGGGAACAAAAAGAATCTCTAAGGCTCCCACCATTCCACACCAGGTTAGTCGCTACATGCTTAGAGGAAATGCCTGGCATGTCTGCTGATGAGACTGAAGGGTTGGCAGTCGTCTGAAAAGGACAAAGGCACCGAGTTATTTTAAGCCCAGAATGAAGGGGCACTTTTGACAGCATGTGAGGGCCAGAGACGGCAGTTGACAAGATAGAGGAAAGTGTATTATTTTGTGGCTGTGTGACATTCCAATAGGCACAATGTTGATGTGGGGCTAGCTCACAAAAGTGAGCCCTCAAACCCTACATGCTAGTCAATGGAATGCCTTTCTGAGATGGTTTTAGCTGTTGTAATACCACAAGGCCTAGATTCAGTTCTGGCTCCACCATTCACTAGCTAAGTGATCTCAGGCAAATGATTTACCTTCTCTGATCTTTGGGTTCCTTATTTTAAAGATGGAAGCCATAAGGACTAGCTTGCTGTACTGTGAGGGTTTGTGAGAAGGATGTATGCAAAGGAACATGTTTATTAGGAGCTCAATAAACAGGAGCTATTCTTACAGAAGACAACTTTCTTCATGGAATAACATGGGTCCATGAAACTATCTGCATCTCAGCTCATTTATGAGATTCAAGGGGGAAACGAATGTAGGTAAAATACAGTGAGAAGGACACTTGTAATTTAAGAATAGCAGCTATCTTATTTGTTTAAACTAAAAAAAACTTAGTTAAATGAATCTTCATATGTTAGGCATATCCCCAAGAAGTTATGTTGAAACACCCATATAAGAAAACATATTAGGATGGGACTGTAACAACAGATCAACCTTCTGATCAGAACCTCCAAAGTATCCCATCTCACAGTAAAAGCCTCTTATTTACCTTTGCATCTTCTTGTAGCATGTGCAAAGATGCCTTGTGTCTAGAAGATCTTGGTTAGAATTTGTTGAACTCCATTTTTCAGGTCTTTATCGGTGCATTGTTACACACTAGGTAAAGTATTAAGTGCTCTGAGGACCCTAAAGGTTTAGGATTTAGCTTTCCATTCCAGGAACTTACAGGCAATTGAGAAAGATTAAAAGTATTTATCAAAATTTATAGTGAATGGCGTATAGAAGAGCTAAGTAAGTGGCTTACGAGCTACATACTAGAGGGCCAAATGGTGTCTCAGACTGGGTGATGAGAAGAGGTGAACCTTGAAGATGGGTAATGAAGAGTGAGTGGGAACTGGTGAAAGGGCAATGCAGAAAGACAGAAGGCATGAGCTCATGAGCAGAGGCCCCACAGACTGTGTGCTCAGAGAGTAGGCAGTCCAGTCTGGCATGAGTCAATGTTTTCCATTGGCCTCTATAGGAAGGAGGTCCCTGTGTCTTACCCACCCACCTCCAACCTCCTTAAAACCAGGATTGGTGGATCATTCATCTTTGTGTCTCCAGTCCCTAATAAATCACAGATGCTCAGCAAATATATGTTGAATGAAAGAGTAAATGCATGAACATATTTCTGTTAAATCAGATAAGATTATGACATTACTGACCAAAATTTATATTGTAGTGAAGCTGAGTTACTCTGAAAGTCCATGTGAGTTCATTATCATTAGCTGTCATCTATTCAAGTGACAATGATGACTTCCCTGTTAAGAAGAACTTAAAGATGAGAAATTTAGGGGTTGAGGGAAGCTTGGGAGTTGATTCATCACATAGGTCTTGGGTCCCCATTCATCTACAAACCTCCCCCCTTTTTAAAAAGAAGCAGGGCTTGGGAAGGAACCATCAAATTAGCTCTTGTTCATCTACCTAGAACCCAACAAAGGAATCAGGGAATCATATAACTGAGACATGGAAATAACCTGAGTGCTTAACTAGGGGAGGTCTCACCTGATGTAAGATTATTCTCTACAAGGCAGTCAGCTGTGAACCAAGTCAATGTAAATATTAAAGATAGCAAGACCAATAATAACAGCACTAATGATATGATCAACAACAGTTAACATTTATTGAAGGCCTATCCTCTGCTTCTAACTGAGTTTTAAACCCAAGTTAGTGTGGCTCAATAGTCTTTATGGACATGATCTTAAACTGCCTTTACAAGCTTCTTGAGGTTAAAGCATCACTTCTGTATGGCTTTGTTTCAACTTCTGGCCCTGGGGAACATGGTTGGTGACCTGAAACTAAAAGACGTGTCCATTCTCATGCTCTGTGGCAGTGACCATAGCTAAGTCATTCAGTTGGTGACTGACCCCCGTGCCAGGACAGCCAAGCTCACAGGTTAGGACCAGGATGATGGGAACCACCCAGATTAGACAACCATGTAGAGCTCAATCACATGATTATCATTACTGCCGAGTGTAACACTGTTAAGGTGCAGGCCACACAGCTGATATTCTCTCACGTGTCTCTTCGCTAAGACGCTGTTTTGACAAGTGTCTGGACGTGAATGTGAAGGTGTGAAGATTTGTTAGAAACAAGGAACTGAGCCTGTGGGAGCTCCTCTAGATCAATACAGGAAAAAAAAAAAGGCAATTGCATTTCTCTCCCTAGTCTTATCTTAAAGAAAAACCCCCCACACATAACTTTCAAGTTTTTCTTAAAATATACCTTGTAGTAATTCTGCAGCAAATATAAAGCATTCAGCACTATTTTTTATTGTTTCCATTAAATCAACCTGCATTTAAAGCATTTTTATGGGAGAGAGCAGGGAGGGGGAAAAAAGCCAGATCAATGTAAATTTTAGTGTGGCGTTCTTTGTTGCTAGTTAATTTTCTGTAGTAATAGTAACACTTGGTATGTGACACAGGGTCTTTTATCTAAGTAGCCTTAACTTTCTTATTCCCTTGCCCTTCACAATTTCCCAGAAGTTGGATAAATGCCGTGGAGAGGATCAGATCTGGATGGGAATGAGGGTACAGGTTGATTCAGGCTGTGGCTCCCAGTGGCTCCTGACAATGAGCTGCCCTGAGGCTGAGGGTGGCTATGGCTCCACGGGAGAGGAACTTCAGGAACAAAGGGGGCTTGAGGCAGGGATGGGCTGGCTTGGGCCACAGGTGGACTCCGGTGAGACCTTAGCACTGGAGGCTAGAAAGCAGTCTCAGTTTTCATCAGAGACTGTATGGGTGACAGGGATCTGGAAAGTGGCCTGGCCTTCTCAGGGTGGGGGCTAAGAAGGTGGTCCCAAACTGTGTTTTCCCTAATTCTTCTCATGCTTTTGAGCTAAGAGAAAAGGTCTTGGGTTCATTGCCCTGGTCCCTCTCTAACTTCTAATCTATCTTCCTTCCTCCCTTCCTTCCTTCCTTCCTTCCTTCCTTCCTTCCTTCCTTCCTTCCTTCCTTCCTTCCTGAGAAATATATTGATTAAGAGCTCAAACTTTGGACCCAAACTTGCTGCTTTATGATCTTAATTCTGTCTCCTATTAGCTGTGGCCTCTGGCCAGCTACCTAACCTAACCTCCCTGTGCCTGAGTTCTGTCATTAAGAAGCAGGGATGATAACAGAAGCTTAGAGGGGTGTTGTGAGGTTTACATGGGTTAAGACACATAGAGCACTTAGCTAACACTCAATAAGCATTAGTTAATGCTGCTATTATGATGTTAGTGGTGCTTTTCCCTCCAAAACCTAGTGTGACAGTGATGACCTTACAGGAAAGTGAAATAGGAACATATGATGCTTTGGGGATTGGGAAGAAACTCCTGGCCCAGAGCACCAAGATTTTGGGGACTCCTTTCAAGTCCCCCATGTGGAGATAGAGACACATGTACAAATGCAGATAGTCTAGGGAGCATTGTGCCAAGCTCACAAAACACATTTCAGTTGTTTATATGTTTATTTATGTTCTGCCTCATTCCAGAAAGGATTTAAGGTAGCTATTTTACTTGATCTAATTTAATGTTTATAATAAATGCATGACACAAATATTATTGTTCCCATTTTATAAACAAGAAAATTGAGGCTCAGAGTTCATATAAATTGCCCATGTAGTAAATGGTAAGAGGTAATACGAATCCAAGACTACTTATCTTCAAAACTCTTGTTCTTGCTACTATATTGCACATAGGTTTAAACCTGTTAAATGCCAATGCTTCATTTTTTAGAAGAACATTTCAGGGGCTGGGGGCATTTGAAGAAGAGCAGTATCTGAAAAGAACGCATCCAAGAAACGTTTTGGCTTCTTCCCAGTGTTGCCCAGGTTATCCTATTCCTTCTCTACTCAAGTTCCATGTTATCCTAATTGAGGTTGCACTACACAGACCTGTGGGAGGCAGGCATTCATTCTATGTATCAAGCCAGAAAGAGGATCCTGAGAGTCCACCTCCACAAACCTAACCCGTAAATCATCGGGGGTGGGGAAAGGAGACTCAGCATAGCCACAGTTGTGAGGGAAAATCGTAGTGGAAGTGTTCTTAACTGGCCTCCATGTGACCAATTTGCCTGCTGGATTAGCATAATCTACATTTTACATTCAAGGAAACACCCCGTGCCCTCTGAACATTCAAGGTCAACTGAATGTTCAGGGTACTCTCTAGTACTCCTCCACCTTCCACTCCTCTCACTTGGGTTATACACCTACTGAGAGTCAGTTAGGCTTGTTCCCGAGCCTCTGCATGCCAGCTGTACTCATTAAGTTGCTGCAACATGAGCAAGACAAAATTGAATTATTCTGTAAAGACATGAAGCGATAAGTCACTAAAAATAATTATTGCTTAATTAGGCATGAATAAGGCAACAGAAAAGATAGAGAAGAAAAAGCTTATAATCCAGAAAGCCTCTAGATTAGTTCATAAGTGTTCCAAAATTATTTGTTTTAGCAAAACTAAAACTGAAAATCATGGCTGTGGTGTGGTGGTGTCATGGACGTGATTTATGCTGAAAGAGAGTGCAGACTCCAGTCCACAGAGCCACGCTGCAAGCAAAGGTCTTGGCCCCACATCAAGAGATTGATGAATTGGCATCCATTTCGAAGTTGCAAGTTAAAATAAAATGTTTAAAGATGTAAGTCGATTCCCAAGCAACTATTGCTCCTAAGCTTATTGTCTAAGAGGGCTTCTTCCTTGTTCTAGTTTGTATAAAGAAATACACAGAGGATTCACTAGTGTTCTTTCTTCTTTTCAAAGGAAGAACACTGAGTATCCTGGCCAAAAATCAACAAAGAGAAAACTTCAATTCAACAGCAGCAATCCTGCAAATCCTGAAGTTTCTCTTTCACTTTCTCTGAGTCTTGGATTAGGTCCCATGCAAGTCACCACCTCCTCCACCAGCTGCTGAACACCCCTCATCAGGGGGCAGTGGGAGGGACTCAGCTGGGTTCTGGGTAGGGGAAGTGGTTGGTGCTGGCATGTCAGAACTCATTTAAAATTACGGAAGTGGGCACGAGAGTTCCCAGGAGTCCCCCGCTCCACAGATTTGTCAATCTCTCTGACAGGGTGGGTGGCGAGATTTCTCAAGAGTCCCAGGTGACTGGTTTGCCCGTCTAACTCTTTCTGTGGGAATTTGGGCACAGCACCCACCAGCAGCCAGGGGGAATCTGGAATTTGGTTTCCTAACTCTCTTCCTTCCAATAACGTTTTAGCACCATCTGTTCTTTTCAAACACAATCTTTTATTTCAAGCCAAACTCAATGCAGTCAGTTCTTTTGTTTGTTTAAAAAAATACACCCTCCCCTGGGAGAAGGAGAAAGACAACACTGGCACTGAAACGTGGCTGCTTCTGTAGGGTCCCTCCCCTTCAGCCCCGTCTGCCTCCAGCGTGAGCCCTGACTCCGGAATGGGGCTAAATTTGGGGTTTTTACCTGCACCCCCACCCCCTATCCCTGCCTCAGGGCTCAATGCCCGGGATTTCCCAGCCTCAAAGGAGTCCTCCCTGCTCATGCTCAAATGATATCCAATTGCCCATCCTGTTCCCTAAAGAGCCAACCTAAATGCCATGTAATGCATTAACATATTGATTGGTTCAATATGCAAACCTCTGAACCAAGCAAAATGCTGATGTCCAGCTCAGAGGTTGCGTTTCAGTCATAAATCTCTGGCCAAGTCAAGCCACTGTGCTGAATGAAACATTATACGGTAGCGTAGACTTGGCCATAAACTGTGGCCCTCCCTGTAAGCAAATTCTGGGGCTGGGTCAGTGGTCAGCTGAGCTGAAAAAGGCTGAAGGGCCTGGTGAGGAGAGTAAGAGCAGCCCACAGACTTGTACCTATCTGAGTTGACCCCCCTCCTCCATGCTACATGCTGCTCCTACCCTGCTTGGGGTGGCCGTCCAGGAGGAGATGGCCAGTGGCATCGATGGATCATGCCCTGAGCCGAGCCCCTGGGTGCAGAGGGACTCACTGGCTTGCTGCAGCTCCTATACTGTACTGTGGCAAATACTGTGGACGATGGCATTTTTGTGAGGGGGAAGGATGTATGACTGGCATGAATCTTGGAAACTACCATGTCTATTCGAAGAGGAGAACTGAGGTCTGGAGAGACACCCACCTTATAGATCTCATATTGAATTGTGTCCCCGCCCCTCCTTAAAAAAGCCAAAAATCAGAGACCTTATTAGCGTGTCAGTGACCTTATTTGGAAATAGGGTCTTTATAGAGGTAATCAAGTTAAAATGAGATCATTAGAGTGAGCCCTAATCCAATATAACTTTGTCTGTAAAAGGGGAGATTTGGACATAGAGACAGGTATACACACAGGGAAGACACCACATGAAGAGGCAGACAGAGATACGGGGTGATACATCTACAAGCCAAGGAATTCCAAAGATTGCCAACAAACTCTCTGAAGCAAAGGAGAGAGACCTGGGACACATGCTTCCTCACAGCCACAGAAGGAACCAACCCTGCTGACACCCTGAGCTTGGACTTCCAGCCCCCAGAACTGTGAGCAAATACGGTTCTGCTTGTAAGCCACCCTACTTGTGGGACTTTGCTATAGTAGCCTTAGCAAACTAGCATAGGTGGCTAGTTCTAAACCATCCCCACTAAGTAGAGAAACAAACTTTAAATTATTTTTACTTATTATTGAATAGCATCACCTTTCTGTGTGATGACCAGCTCATGACAGGCAGCCCACAGGCTGCTGAGAATATAACTCATTTCTCACAAAGGAACCTCATTTTCCCTGGGGCCAGACAGAGCACAAGACATTTCGCTACACATTCATCTCTGCCTCCCAGATGAATACTATCACTCCACCTTCAGGGAGGCCCTATTGCAGAATGAGACTAGAAAGCGCTTTCTAAAGCCCAGGAATCAGGGGACCCATTAGGTGCGCCCAGGCAATGCTGGTACCTTTAACCCAGGCCTGAGGAAATGAATGAACTTGGACTTCAGAATTCCACGGTGCCAGCCACACGGGAGCTTTCGGGCACAGAGCAGACAGAACTGCCCCAAGATTGTGTCAATGATGCGTTCATCTGGGAGCCAATTTCTGGGCTAGAATTGCCACTAGCGATTTTTATATGACATTAGAGGGTCAGCTCAAAATAGTGACCTGGAATTTTTAAGGGATGCTGGACCTGCACTAGAAGCAGAGGCACCTGGGGGAACCAGGGAGATCTGGTGGAGGGCAAGAAACCCCAAGCATGAGACCAGCCTTCATCCCCTCTCCTGAATCATCTTGGACTTTGAATATCTACAGAAGAAAGCCCTGAACCCTTAGAATTCTTTGATGCGATCCCTGACCCTCTATATTGGGGGCTGTGATTTTCTGGAAAAGGCAGGCTTCTGGTTTTTGGCTGATTCAGTCCTTCAGTAATACACAGGGTGGGGCAAAAGTAGGTTTACAGTTATTTGTATGGAAAATAATACAATAATTATTAAATAATAACACAAGAATAAACTCCAGGTCTTCCTGATGGGGAACAATTCCTAAACTCACAACTCCTTGAGAGGGAAGATTCCTTTCCTAAGAACCCCCCAGGCTCCTTGGTGGGACTGCTTGTCAGACCTGGTATCTTGCAACCAGACCTGTGGCTAAAGCCTCCGAAGCAGAACTCCAAAGGAGGTGACACAAGTTGGGCACTCAGATCGGCCAAATCCCAGGGAGCCACTGTGTGGAAATAATTGGAGTCTTTTAACAACGGTGTGTGAGAGAGTGATTAAAAGGGAATTGCAATTATGGAGCCCAGAGGTAAAATTTCAAAACTGGCCCATAAATCCTGGTCTGACATGAAATTTAAAACTCCCCAAGGTCTGCAATGCCATATTAAAAGGGTTTTAATATTAAGAAGTAGAAATAATGAATGATAATCAGAGTATTGTTTCTGGGAGTAGGGGCAGCTCTGAAGGACAGGCAGGCTGGAACCACAGGGCAGGCTCTCGTTGGGTTGCGTTTTACATCCCTCACTTCACAGAGATGAGTGAAGGAAGGGAAGGCGGGCTTGGTAGAGGGGTGTTGAGTGAAAATCTGGTAGGGCCATTCCCCAGCAAACTCTGGCTCAAGTTCTCCTGAAAGTCAGAGACACAAATGGCCTTTGCCTGCTATGGGGCTTCTCTGGGCCAGACGGTGCAGGGAACAGTGGCCAGGTGGGGAGTGGCTGGGAGCTGCAGTGGAGAGGCAGCAGGGAGCCAGGATGGAGAGCACTGAGGGCCTGGTTCTTCATTGGCTGGGGAGCTTTAGGCCAGTCATTCCACCTCTCTGTGCATGTTTCCTCTATTTTATTTACCCCCTCCCAGGATTGTTGGAAGAATTAAAGGGTAGAATGAATAGGAGAGTGCTTTGAAAATATATGAAATATATGTTGTAATAGGTTTCTATTGGTCCCTGGTACTCACCTTGATGTGGTCATTCTCCTCTGGACTTATTTAAGTTGATTCCCTGAAAATTTGTTGACAAAAATATAGCTGGATGATTCTGGAAGCTCCTTTCACCCCCTGGATGCTAGGCTGATGGCAGTGCCTTGCACTGGTTTGGCCAATCAGGACATGCTAGGCCCTTCATCCCTGGGCTCTGGGTTCTGCATATTATCTTCTCAGGCAGGTGCAACACACTATGGCTTTATGTCAACTTGTGATCAGTTGGAATCCCTCTTTCTCCCTACCCTTCTCTAGGTTACCCATAAGCCTTTTCTCACAAACTGTTTCTAATCCAAAATTTTCTAGACCTTATAGGTTGTGGCTCAAAGCAGCTGGTTATTTTGAACCTGAATGTAGGACCATGACATTTTCTGCAGCAAATTTCAACTGGCTTGGTTTCTGGAATTTGGAATCTGTCATCTGTGGTATTATGTCTCCTACCAAGCTTGGAACCATCTGCAGACCAGGCCTCCTATGGAACGAGATCATGAACATACAGCTTTTAGCACGGTGGCTGGAGTGTAGTAGATCTGAACAAATGTTAGGTTCTCTCTCTGCCACCATCTCAGACAGGCATTAAAAACATGGACGAGCCAAAGTTCATGGCAGAGTCCTTTATCGTTGCCATTAGAGACACCTTAAGATGGACTAAGCTCATTCACTGTACCTCGTTGTTTATAAGTGTTCAATTTGCTGTGGACCCACCTCCCAGAATATCAAGGGAAACACTGGGGAGTATGTTTCTTAAATTGAGATATTCTGTGTCTGCCACGTTCCCTCACATGCTAACCCCACAGCCATATGGAGGGGGTTACCCAGGACTGGCTTTAGGTAGGAAGCCTGTGTTCACTCTTAGAATCCACAATCTTTTCTGAAAGTTCCCAAACCACTTCCTCAGCAACATTTTTAGAACTGACTGGGGTTAATATTTTTAAATTCAAACATTCTTTGATTGAAATAAAGAGAGAGCATTGCCTTGAATTTAAATAAAAAAGTTAAATTGGCTATAAAAGAAAATCTACTCAGACTAGCTTAGTTTCATCTTATATAGAGAGAATACCAACAGGACACTTTATAATTCATGCTAGGTAGGTATAAGAAACTGACTTTAGCCCTAGCTGGTTTGGCTCAGTCAAGGGCACATGCCTGGGTTGTGAGCTCCATCCCCAGTAGGGGGCATACAGGAGGCAGCCGATCAATGATTCTTTATCTTTATCATCATTGATGTTTCTATCTCTCTCCCCTCCTTTCTGAAATCAATAAAAATATATTAAAAAAACTGACTTTAATCAACAATATGGCCATCCAATACATGCAGACACTGTTATGTAAATCTATAGCCCAGAGGCTATAGATTTTGTGTTCTAGTGGTAGCAAAAGAAGAATAAGACAAAAATCATACCCATAAGGCATTTCTAGTTGTGAAGACTAAAGTGGCAGTATGGAATAAGAAACAAGCCCAAGGCACATATCAGCAATTTCACTGAATTCAACAGACACTTATTGAGTACAGTACGTACAGGCATCTGGTAGGTACTGGATATGGAAGATGAGACATAGTTCCTGGCTTGAAGGAACTTATATTCAAGAATTCACATGCACTGAGGAAATGCAAACTAAGGGATTTTTGTCTAGCATGGAACAGGATTAATTAACTCCAGTCATAGACACTAAGAGAGGGATACCTTCTGAGAAATGCATTGTTAGGTGATTTCGTCATTGTGGAAACATGCAGTGCACTTACACAAACCTGGATGGCCTGCTGCAGGGGCAACCGACTGCTCCCAGGCTACAAACCTGAGACTCTATAAACACTGTCCCACAGCCCTCTCCCTGCTTCCTTCCTCTGACAGGGTCAGAAACTGAACATCGAAGCTGCCAAAGCTGCTCCATGAGCAGGGATGTGGGCTGGACTGACTGGAAATGTCAAGGAGAAACTGGCTGGGTGAGTTGTAGGCCACCACAACAGTGACCGTCAGGAGGGAGTGAAAGGCAGGCTGAGGATCTGGAGGAATGAGGAATGAGGATGGAGAGATAAAGGAACAGAACGGGTTTGGCTATTGCATGCGGAAGCAATGGTCAGATTAAGGAATTCTGTGGCACACACACACACACACACACACACACATACACAGAAGGTGTTTATATGGAGAGGGTGTAGAACTGAATACTCAATATTTTGACTTGGAGATTTGCTTTTTATTCCATTGATCCTATCAGGCACAAAGCACTCTCTCTCTGGCATTGAATTGATGGGAGAAATAAAATTTATCTACGCTTTATAGCAAATATTTATAATAAATATAATATTTATAAATATTTATAAATAAAATTTATCTACACTTTATAGCAAACTGAAAATATTTATCAAGTACAGGGACAGGCAGGCTCCACACTACCACAGAAACCTTTTACTAAAGTGGCAGTGGTGCTTAATACTTGTTAAAATCACTGCTGCGTCCTTGTACAGGATCTTAGGTCCCCCACAGCAGCGGATTTACAGCAATGTTCTCTGAAGACCACCAGTTAGCTCTGGGAGGGCTGGAGCGCCCTCTGAATATACAGCTCTGTGGGGACAGGCTCCTCTGTGCTGAAGCAGGTCAGCGGCTGACTGACTGGGATTGAATCTGTGCACTCAAAATTGAGGTGCTGTGAGGTGAAATCTATTGCTAAGCCCCACAGATATCACTCCCATCAGAGGAAAAAGAAATATTTCTGAACATCTTTTCCCTTTTAACAGAAAGTTCAGTTCGTTGTCATCTTAAGGGATCCATCATTGATAGCTACATTATATGATGCAGGACTGGAATGGGTAAATGGGAAATCTGAAGGGAGCAGGGGAAAGACTTTTTTTTTTAAATTAAATCTTTATTGTTCAGATTATTACAGTTGTTCCTCTTTTTCCCCCCATAGCTCCCCTTCACCCGGTTCCCCCCCCTCCGCCCTCACCCCCCCACTGTTCTCATCCATAGGTGCACGGTTTTTGTCCAGTCTCTTCCCACATCCCCCACACCCCTTTCCCCCCCAAGAATAGTCAGCCCACTCCCTTTCTATGCCCCTGATTCTATTATAATCACCAGTTTATTCTGTTCATCAGATTATTTATTCACTTGATTTTTAGATTCACTTGTTGATAGATGTGTGTTTGTTGACTTTCCAGACACGAGGAGAAGCAGCGTGCAAGTCCCTTCACCCAGCTCCAGTGAGCAGGGACGAGGACTTCCGGTGGGGCACAAATCTGGGATTCCATCACCTGATTGCTGCAGAGTTTTAAAGTTCAAATCCCTTAGACCAGTGGTCGGCAAACTGTAGCTGGTGAGACACATGCAGCTCTGTGGCCCCTTGAGTGTGGCTCTTCCACAAAATACCACGTGCGGGTACCGCACGTACAGGGGGGATTTGAAAACTTCGGGGGCCCCAGGCGCCAGAAAGTGGGAATTTTTGGGGGAAAAAGCCACACTCCAAGGGGGCCAAAAAAGCCCGCATGGGGCTCTCCGAGGCCGGAGTTTGGCCGACCCCCTGCCTTAGACAGAGACAATGGCAATGCAAGTTTAACAAGAAATAGATAATTTTACAGATCAGAGAGTCCATTTCAAAATAAGACTTTCGTTTTTGACAGTGTCCCTTTAAATGATGTGACTCTGGGGATTTTTTTCTGGCTCAGCATCTGCCATCCTACACAATAATTAGCCAGCGACACATTTTCTTTGTTGTTCATTAAAGATTAATGAGGGGCAGAGCTTAAGGCCTGGTGAGATGGAGAAATCCTGAAGGGTTCATTTGAACCTTTCATATCTGTTCTTTTTGGAAACTCTGATGAACAGGTTCTCCACACAACAGCAGCCATCTGCCTTCTAACCTACAATATGTCTTTCATGAAAACTCAGATGTTTCTGGCAGGCTGTCTCCCACCATCAGCTCAAAAGCACATGCACCAAAGGAGGCAGAACAGATGTTTGGAGCTTTGCAGTGGCTTGAGTGTGCTTCATGCGGGGGCGATGGGCATTTTCAGCGAAGTGTATCTCCTCACTTAGTGCTGAGTTCCCAGGGTCCCATCGAGTAGAAACTCCCGCAAACACTGCAAGGTCTGGCCAATTTGGAGGCAAGTCCTCCTTTACCTGTTTATTTTTTTCTGTTAGATTTCTGCTAGTTCTCCCCCCTGCTGAAAGCCACACTGGGAGACACTGATAGGTGATAAAGAGAAAGTTTATTTAACAAAAGGAACAATAATAAAAGTTTAAATACTTCTGCTTAAAAGTAGGCAGCTGGAAATAATGAAACAGGAAGAACCTGGAACAATTAATGCCTTTTGGGAATTTAGGAGGCCCTGGCCCTTTAAGATAAGCTCACAAAAATGGATCCAGGCTGATTTAGACCTTGCTACTCAGAATGATGCCCTGTTTGGCCTACTTGCTGCTCTTTTCTGTCTTTCATTTTCTGAATGTGAATCTGGCATCATTTAGCATCTTGTACAATGCCCTGTATTCAGAGGAGCTCAACATCCATTAATAGATGATGATGCCAATAATCAGAGCTAGGAGCTGTGATTGTATTATAAGCAAAGCATTTAAATAATTACAGAACCAATAAGGCCCAGAGTGATATTTCTCCATCCCCGTCACTGATGAGCATGACCTTGGGACAAGTCAACCCCTACTGCTCCCTGGGTGCAATTCAGGGAAGGCTGGGGCATCTTCCATAGAAAAGGCCAAAGGAACAAACACATAACTCCACCAAATTCACCACCCTGTGTCTCCCCAGTCTTCCCTAGGAAACTCTGATTCCCTGAAGCCCCCTTACAGCCTCTCCATTCTCCAGTCCTCCTGCCCAGAACTCCTTTGCACTGAGGCTCCTTAGAATTTGAGGTGGAACAAGAATCTAAAGAGGCTCTGAGCTGAATTATTCCCAGCCCATCCTCATTTGCCTTCACTAAACATGGGGTTCCTCTTAGGCCGAGGCCTCAGTCTGGGGGATGACCAACACCGCCTAAGTCAATCACTGGCTGTACCTCTACTCATTTGTAGAGACTGTGTAGAGCTGAGAGGGCTGCCCAATTCATGGATCTTCTCTATTAGGAAGTTAAAATAGAATTTTCAGGAGGAGGCAGGGAGAACTGGCCTGAAAAATGATTGAGAGGCAGGACTTCCTGCTCCCCAACCCCCTGGCACACAATGATGTTGTCCATGTGTCAGCTGTCCCCATTAGCAGCACATCTTATTGTGTGTGTGGCGTCTACATGCATCACCTATACTCCAGGCTCAATCCTGGGCAGACAGAACTGAGAACTGTCCCTCAACTTGCCAGCCAATATTTCTAATGGCCTAGAATTCACAATTTTCTGATCTGAGGCAGTTCTTTATCTTCTTAGCAGAACATATGTCCCACTAGGCTCCACCATAATAAACCTGTGAATTGAATTTGCTTCCTTGGGTGAGATGTGCAACATTTCGGGGAATTCAGGAGACCTGGGTTTCTAATTCCACTTTTGTTCCTAATCACAGCTAACATTTACTGCACTCTCATTAGGTGCTAGACATTGCACAAAGTACTTCATATCAATTATTTCATTCAACCTTCACCACAACTGTAGAAGGGAGGTCTATCATAATGAAGAAAAAGAAATTTAGGGAAGTTGTGATCTTGCTCAAGAGCACACAGCTAGGAACAGATGTGGAATTTTAACATAGGACCCAGGTCTGCCTGACTTCAAAACCACTGCTCTTAACCACTACCAGGTCTGCCTCCCAATCCACATGGAACCAGGCAAGCCCCTTTAGGTCTCTTGGACTTGGTTTCTTCTTTATTTGCAAAATAAGGGAGTAGGTCTAGGACTTCCTAGGTCCCTCCAGCTCCCACATGCTATGGATCCAGTCCTCACACCTCCTCTTTGACCTAGCAGCCTTTCCTACCCCACATTTCTTTCAAGTTTCTCAGGACTGAACCCTCTTTCTTCTGGGCCCCTTCTCTCCCCATGTACCATGTCCTGGTGGTCATCTGATAAAGTCCTCCATCTTTGTCTTCCTTACCTCAGAGCATAGATCTGAGAGAGAAAGTGAGCCAAATAAAGGCCAACTCGTAATGGGGTGGCCTTGGGAACCAAAAAGCCACAGAAACCCTTATGACTAGACACAGAGAAAGATATACCAGCACGGCCAAAGGAGAAAGAGTGAGCAGGCTACAGAGTGGGTTCTTGGAAGATTCCTGGAGGCAAAGGCATTCAGGAAAAAAACCTTTTTATAGACCCTAGATGGAACTTAGGATGGGCGTGGGCCATGTAGGGCAACAACCAACTGGTGCTCAGGCTGTATGCCAGTGGGACAGGAGCGAGCAGTACATCTCAGCCAGGCTCTTCAGCCAATCCCTGTCACCAGTCACCTTGAACCAGCCTTTGGACTCTTAAACTATAGTCTGAGGTTCCCTGGAGGGATAAGTATATATCAGGGGTCCTCAAACTACTTCCCGCGGGCCACATGCAAATACAAATACTGTATTTGTTCCCGTTTTGTTTTTTTACTTCAAAATAAGATATGTGCAGTGTGCATAGGAATTTGTTCATAGTTTTTTTTTTTTAAGCTATAGTCCGGCCCTCCAACGGTCTGAGGGACAGTGAACTGGCCCCCTGTTTAAAAAGTTTGAGGACCCCTGGTATATATTATAGGGATTCATAAAATATCCTTTATTATTTTAAAAGGGGCTTATGCAATACTCTGATTTGAAAAATACTATATAATCCATTATATGAACTAATGACTTTGAGCAAGCCATTTCATCTCTCCTGGAATGGCTCTTCATTAAAAAAAAGAAAACTACAACCACATAATGGGGGATGGGTAGATGAGATAATTTTTAGTTCCATGAATTTTAGGCTGAGAAGAGAGGTAGGCAGACCTTTCTAAGATTGCCGCCCTAGCCAACTGCCTCAAGATCACCAGTTTTGAACACGAGAAAACCGAATCAAGAGAAAAGCAGGATTTGCTGATGTTTCTTTGGAATGGAATTGCCCAGGAAGAAGAAAATAAACATCCATATCAAGAGACTGATTTATTTCTCTGGCATCCACATCTCTATCTACACTCTCTGAAGGAAAAGAAAACTTGAGGCTTGTTTTGCTGTTGTTTGTATTCTGGTGATAATGGCGATGCCATCTCATCAGTGAACAATGATGTAAGTGAAGGAGAGGCGCAGATAGGTGAATCGGATAATATGCAACTCATGGAGGAAAGCCCATATTTATTCTTTGTCCTCTAAAATGCCACCCATTCTTTATCCCATCTGTTTTCAATATATACTTCACTATTGTCTCTAGTAAGGTAAAAGGATAGGTCACTATTTAATTTATTTGCCCAGCTAGAATGGGAGTGCTTGCTAAGATCATCTTTGACCTTTCTTTCTCTTTCTCTGCGGAGAGCCTGTCCATTCTCATAGGTTCAATGCTGCTTTCTGTGGGAATGTTTTAGATCTTCAGCTTCAGCTCTGACCTGATGACTCATCTGGACCATCAGCACTGCATTTCCTGTTTCTTTGAGCCATTTCTACCTGGATGCCCTCCACCACATGGAGCTTGCTTCAGTGAATCAGCCAATCCTTCCATCCATGATTCTACATTTCTCCTGAGAGTAGGAAACAATTCACAAGTCCAGGGCTTCTTTGATTTCCTTTCATTACAAGGATTTCCAGCCTTGTAATTACCACCATTAGCAGGGCCAATCAAGCCTCATCCTCTTCTTTGATGCCCTGGAACATGGCCCAATATTTTTTCTGAGTTTTGCTTTTCTTGGCCAAGACTCTTATTTGGGCCCTTGGTTCCTAGGGGAAATTCAGTCTGCCTGTTTGCTCCATTGATGACCCCAGACCTATTTTGCTCCTTGAGTCCTGCCCTGTTGCCCACTTCTCTACCCTGCCTCTGGCTTCTCTGTTTGCCCACTCTCCAGGGCACTGTTAGCTGCTTATCTGATCTCTGCTTGGACCTTGAACTGGGTCAAGTTCTTCCAGTCCCACTCTCTTGCCTGAATTTTTATCTCAGTCATATATATCTTTAAACCTATGCTCAATCTTCATAATTTGTAGTTCAGGAACCCTCAGAGGATCATAGCATGGAAAGAACCCCTTACTATCTTAACATGTAAATCAAGGAGTTGAATCAGATGATCTCTAGAATTTCTTACAGTTCTCAAATGCTATGATTTAAAAGCACTCAGAGACCATTTGGCTAAACAATTTTATTTGAGCAATAAGAAGCCAAGACCCAGAAAGATAAAATAATTTGACAGTCTGGGTACTAAGATGAGATTAGAATTTGCCTCTTTTAAGTTGTGGCTCTTGCCCAAACTCTCAGCTTTGCCACTGTCTGCCTCTCTCCCTGCCCTAGTTCAATCCCCTGGCCATCTGTCAGGTTGTTGTTTACTTGGATATAAGATGGAAAATAAAGGCCCCTTCTCCCAGGTCACTGCTTGCATTAGCAGCTTCAAGATGACAATGAGAATGTGCAACCCACTTACGAGAACAAACTGTTTTTAAGGACTTGAGCACATTGATTGTTTGTGTGCGAGTGGCACCACTAATTACAAATAAGTCCTGTCTATTTATTAAAGCAGCCCCCTTTCAGACATTTCCCGCATACAAACGATCCTTCCCCACAATTAGGGTAAATCAGTAAGGTTTTACTGAACTAATGAGACAATGTTTGTGAAGCTTGTCTTTATGTCTTTTGGGCCATTTTGAGACAAGAGTCTATAATTGGGATGCTCACTGTGCCACATTCAAGGGAGGTTGCATGGGAAGGGAGGTTATCAAACCCTCTGGTCACTTCACAAAATACCACATGGAGGTGTGGCTCCAGGCCCAGGGGCATGAACAGGCATGCATGTACACACAGGATATGGGTACACACAGGATGTGTATATAGAACATCAAACAAAATCATATGTTTCTATTCACAGTTGAGCTTCCCCTTCCCTCTCTAATAAATGATTATCCAGATGCCCTGGTGCTGACATGTTAGGTCTGAAATCTTGCCTGAGTCATGAGGGATAATGCAAATAAAGCAAATAATATGTGCCTTTTATTGTGAACTAGACTCTTGCTCTATTTTAGCAAATTATCTATCACAACCTTCCAAGGAAGTGTTATTATCCCCATTCAGTGGAGGAAGACATGAATGCCTAGCAACCCAAGGCACAGTTAGTGTGCTGAGCTGGCATTCAAACTCACTGTCTTTCCACTATGCCCATAGCGTGTGCTTTATCCCTAAACTAGTTTCTCTCCTGAAGCTCTATCTGGTCCCCCAACCTGGCATGCTTTCCCTTTAACTCTTTTTATCCTTTTAGCATAAGATGGAGTTTAAACTCAGGTCATTACCCTGCCCCCGCCTCCACTCTGATGCCTTTGATCCTTCAGATTTCTACCCTCCAGCCCTTCAGGAGATAGTGGGCAAGGAGTTACCTTAGGATGGCAAAGCACTGCTTCAACCAACAGATTTGGAATGAGCAGGCTTCCCAGTTAGGACCCCTGTGTTGAGGACAGGCCTGAAGACTGCAGGTCGGAAGTAGGAGGATGGGAGGGGTGCAGAACCAGCTCTCCAGCCCCACCTCGCAACCTCTGCCAGGTGCCTGAATGCCTATATGCCGACCCAATACAAAGCCAGGGACTATGGGGAATGCAATCATGGGATGCAACTCTAATTTTTAGGAGATCCATCATTTAGCTATTTCTTCAAGCACTTGATTTATGATTTGAAATAGGACTAAGTCCTCTTTTAGCTTCTAGAAACATCAAACATGGCACCAAGGGCCAGGTTTGAGAGGTTTAGTTTTTGAGTTTTTCCAGAAGCAACTTTTTAAGGGATTAGTACCATTTACAGAAGATGCGTCAACACAAGTGATTAAGGGAAGTGGGGGATTTTCAGAGACTCCCAGACTTTGGGAATAGTGTCAGGAAGCAGAGAAGCTCACTATGGTGGCTCCATTGGGAAGAACATACAAAGTCAGATCCAGGCTCAGGCCCAGACGCTACTCCTTTGATCCTCTGGTCTCAATTCCTAGGATGCCAGATGATGGACTGCAGAGACCAGAGGTACAAGGGTTCAAATTCTGATTTCATCCACCAATAGCTACGTTTACTTAGCCTCTTTAAATGCCAGCCTTTCCATCTGTAATAAGGAATTAGACTATAAGATCCATGTTGCACCTCTAGTACCTGGCTCAATATCTGCCTGGTAGAATGTAGTCAATAAATATTTGCTCATAAGACAAGAATTACTCTTGTCTTATAGAAGTTTGGTGCATGAGGATTGAATTTAAACATTCTAGCAGGTCAATCAATGTTAGCATTGTTTCTTTGCTTTGTTAATCAACTTTTGAAACACGTTCTCCTTCCTTGGCTCAAAGTTTCTTGGGATATCTCAAGAGGCAAACTTGCAGTGTAGATGCTACAAAGAACAAAGATTCCTAGACAAATAGAATTTCATCCACAAGAGAGAGTCCTAGGGTTGAAAGGACACCTTGAGATCTTCTATTCTAATTCATTAGTTCACCAGATAAGGAGATTGATGGAGGTGGAGGTGACTTACTTCAGGACATGTTTATTTTATGTTTTGTTTTTTTTACAAGTGGAGTTATAATTCTATTTGTGGAAATCAAGAGAAGAGACCTCTAAGCTTCATATTCCTGGGGCACAGCACCCCTCTAAGTTCATGCTTCCTGGTTTCCTTTTCTTACCCAATACTCACAACCCATAAGAACTGGTTTGTGTCATCTGATAAGGCTTGGCTAAGGTGGTGACAGTTTGACTAGGAAGGTGGGGCCTACACCAATACACCTGACACTGCATCTCTAAAAATAATGTTTAAGTTCAGATCTTCCCCAACCTCTGGAATGTAGGGACCAAAGATAGTCAGTAGACATAACTGATTGTATGTTACTAAAACAAACTTTTACTGGTATTTGAAGGTTTCAGATGCTGCTTAGAATTGGTCAGAGAAATACCTGAGTATGGAAAGGCATACATTTCGCCCAGATGCACCGGCTCCCAGGTTCATTACCATACCGATTCAGTGTTCATTCATTCCCACCAAGGGCTGATTTCTCCTTCCAGCCTGTGAAGCCAGAGCTTCCTCACAAAGCTGGTTCAAAGGAGGGAAAAATCATTCCCTGCTTAACATTCTGCAAAAGGCACAGGCAAATTCCCGAAGTCAATCATCATGAATGAAGCCATTTAAGAGTGAGGCCCCGACTCCTCTGTGCGGATGAATAGCCAGGCAGAGTGCAATGCCGGCAGAGGAGACTGCGGGCGACTCTCTCTGCTTTGTCACCCTTTATGACCTGCCTTACAGTCTCAGTGCCCTTCACGGAAATGTCTTGCTTTGCAAAAAGAAACAGATAACCACAGAGAGGAGAAATGCTAGCCCTGCAGCCTTTTATTAAAAAGTCTGGGCAAATGGGATGCTGGCCGGATCTTACTTTTACGCCGACAAACCTGCCCCCTCTGCTCTGCAGCTACATGCCCAGCACTGCAGCAGAAGCCGCAGAAGTGATCTGGAGGCTGCGTGCCCTCCTCCATCATTGGACTTGTTGGGAAAACAATGATTACGGGGGCTGCATGGTTAGTCCATGTCCAGCCCAGGGTGGCTCTGGCAGAACAGCACTGTTGGTTCCCTTCTCCTGGTGTCCAAAGGGGACAGTGGCCCCAATCCATTCCTGAAGTCAATGGCCACCCTCTGCTGGTGCTGCAAGGTGCAGCCCTCAGTCCAGAGGTCAACAGAACACAAGAGGCAACGCTGCCCAGACTGACTGCAACCAGGAGGCCACCTTTGGTGAGTCTCTGGCTTCACGTGACTGTGCTTGAATGTGCTGGTTAAGTGGTGCTGAGTGTCGGCTTGATGAGTAATCGGGGTAAGAAAGCCGGTGTGCTAATTTCAGCTCTACCACTGAGTCACCAGCACAGTGTGTACTCTCTCATTCACTCAACATTTACTGAGCACCTACCGTGTCTCAGGAAGCATGCTAGTAGCTGAGAACATTGAGATGAATGGAACCCCTGAGGGATGTACTGGGGAGGAGGCATTTGGAAGGCCACTTGGTCTCCATGGGTCTGTTTCCTTTAAAAGCAAGGGTGGTGCACACTATTTCTATGGTGCCTTCTCACTCTCTGAGTGGCTGACTGGGCTCTCTGACCCCACTGGAGATGGGCACTGGGTGAGAGATAGGGGTCCTGACTCCTGGTTCACTGTTTCATGCTCAGCCTGGCTGCCTCCTCTGTCTCAGGAAGCCAGAGCATATGAGTCAGGCATGAGAAGACGAAGGCCAGGCTGTGGTCAGCATCCTGAGTAGCCTCTGCCCAGATCATGGTCACAGTCAGAGTAAAGAAGAGCCCTTATATTTGAACCTCTCTGCACAGCCCCATTCTGCAATTCATAAACTCAAAAATATAAAATACCCCATGGTAAAGTCTTGAGGAAGAGCCTTTGTTTTCTAGAAATTTTAGAAAAACAATTCATTGTATAACAAACTTCTCTTTTTGTTAACCGCTAAGACAGTTCAGGATTAGCTTTTAGGTGAACGCCATTCTAGAATTCTCCCAGCCCTCTTCGTTTTGCTAAGGCCTCTACACTGAGGCTCTTCGGGCTCTGTCCACAAAGAGAGGTCAAGGAATGAGTCTATTAGGAAACTGGAGGTGTCCCTCTAAGCTAGGGGCATAGAAGTAAAAGGCTGACTTTAATGATAGTCAAGTCCTTTTCAGAAGACCCTAAAAATATCCAGCAAAATCAAGCGAGATCCAGGAAGGTTCCTAGGGCACCTTGACTTCCTCACTCAGAAAATACCATCCCCCTTGGCACAGGGACAGCCTTCACGATGACTGACTGCAGGCCCCAAATTGTGGGCATCTACTCACTCAGAGAAAACCTGGTTCTTGATCCTATGCAAGGCCTCTCTAGTCCCAGGCTTCTTACTATAGATAATGAGCATCGCCTAGGCATCAGCAGGTTGGGCTGTTCCCTGAGGTGCTAGTTGAATGTGACCCTCTTCCTTTTCCAGCTTCCTTAATGCGCACTTTCTGAGGAAATGCCTGATGAAAGCAACATGGCATCAAGAAGTTTTTATTTAGTTTTTTTCTTCTTGAGACTTGTTAGATATCCTTTACATCATATGGGAAAAAAAGTGCCAATGAAAAAAAATGCCCAATGACATCTGCTGCCAGCTACTGCTTCTTCATGAGAGTCCCGAGACTGAGGGATGGGAGTCTTTGGCATGGCCTGGGGTTTTTGTTCCTCAAGGAATCCAAGTCTCACTCTGCCTAGAGAGACTGGAAATCTTTCATCTTAAAAGCTTTTTCAGGAACTGCTTTAGAAGTGGTGCCTGGGTCTATAACAACTCCAAATCTCAATCAGCAGCATTTGGTACTTTATTTTTTTCCTGCGGCAAATCTCTATTCAGTCGAAGGGATCTTACCTGTTAAGTGTGACTAACAATGCCACAGGAGATGGGCATGGGTGAAGACTGCTCCCACAATTTAGAAGGAGAAATAGAGGGCACATTAATGCCAGAAGGAGAAAGAACTTCTTTTCCTGTCTTAGCACAGGGAAAGAAAACTAGCTGTCAATCACAGAATATCTCTATGTGCCCCGGCATTAATGGAACTAGGTTATTTCAAATGTTCACAATTTCATTTAATGCTACAAAGAAGAAGAGGAGGAGGAGGAGGAGGAGGAGGAGGAGGAGGAGGAGGAGGAGGAGGAGGAGGAAAAGGACCAGTAGGAGAGTGGGGAGGAGGGAGAAACTAAAACTGACTTGAAAGAGACTGTGACTTGCTCGTGAGCCTTCAGCTAGAGATGTAGCTAGGATTTACATCAGGAGTAAAACCTCTAAGTTCTTGCTCTCGCCACCACATTGCATTGACCTAACCAACAGTCTGCATCCTTTTGCAATTAACTACATGGGAACAATTAGTGTCAATGGAGGAGAAGGCCAACATACATGCCTGGATTGTACCATACCCCAATCTGCCTTCCCCAGGCTGCCTCAACTCAAGTCTCCAAGCAAGAGAGCAGATTGTTATAGGTAATGGGATGTGCTTTTAGAAGTACCTTTTCAATTCCTTCTGTTTCTTTCAAGATCAAGCTGGTGTTTATTGGCAAATAATCTAAGTAATAAAACTGCCATAAACGGCAACAGACCAAGCTAATGGAAAATGTACATTGTAGATGAAAAAGGTATAGGCAAGAATAATGATGCCCCATTTTTCCTACTCAAGAGAGAACAATTAAGAAGGGGTGAGTCCTCAGGACACTGGGAGCCAACTGGGAGGTTCAGGCTAAATTTACCTCATACACACGTGGGGATATATATTCACATATTTGCACTAAGAATCAGAGACATCTAAGAGTGAGGAAAGGGAACCTAGGAAGGGGAGGATAATTTCTCCTTGTAAATTATTAAAACATTACAGGTAAGCCTAGTGTTCTCTTTGACCAGTAGCCTTCCTCTTCCCCTTCCCATTTCCATCCCTAGAGGTAACTACTATATTATGTTTGGAATATATCTTTTCAGTCCTTTTTTCATCTCTCTCTCTCTCTCTCTCTCTCTCTCTCTCTCACACACACACACACACACACACACACATATCCATAGAGATTTTCACAAGGAGAATAAATTCTTGTGGTTACGTGGGTAATGAAAATTAATTCTAAAAACAAAAAAGAAGGAAAGAAAGAAAAGTGGAACTTAAAAATAAAGCTCACTTTTGTAATGAAGCTACTGATTCAACTTTCAGAGTGTCCAATAGATCAATGTAATTGTCAGAAAGAGACTCAAGTACAGTAATTATGTGAATGGTATATTCTCACCTGAATTTCTTAACAATACAGCTTTAAAGATGACCAACTTGAAAATAACCAAACTGAAAAATTATGCAAACAATCAAATATTATAAAAAATACTACTGTGATCTGTCACTGAAATAAACTTGAAGGGAAGACCTTTTGAAAATCTGGAGAGCTTAGTATTATACTTCTTGAACATTGCAGCTATGTAATACCCATTGATCTAATTGAATGAATTCAGGATTAAAGCTGTTCTTATACATTATGATTGCCATTAAGGCAAAGGAACTAATTAGCGAAGTCAGAGAGGTTGCTGTGATGGTACATCAGTCAGCCTGAAAGCAAAATGTGAAAGGAGTTGGGAGTAGCCACGTGCCAATAGATATTCTTAGGCTTCTTTGTACCTAAGAGTTCAGTTTTTTATCCAATCATTTATAATTTTTTTGCTCATTTAGTACTTGTACCATTACTAAGCACTCTGCCAGGTGCCAGAGATACAGTGTAGTATGGTGAAGACTTTAGAGAGAGACTTGGGTTAGGTTCTTGGCTCCAACACTTACTAATGGCTAGAGTTTAGGCAAGTTAACCTCTTAAGCTCCAGTTTCCTCATCTGTGGAGTGGTGATAATAACCAACTTCTGTTGAGGGTTTAGAGATAATATTCACAGAGTAGCATAGTTTGGGGGCACAGAGTAAATGTAGATAGCAATTATTATTTGGACACTCCCCTATTCTGAAGGAGCTCACTAGTATGAGAGAGAGACAAATAAAGAAACAACTAGAGGGGTACTATTTTGGAATGGTGACAGGAGGAGCTCTGAAGACCTACATCCCAGTGAAACAAGCATAAGTGGTAAAACTTATTTTTAAAAACCCAATCATTAAGATCTCTGGGAATTGTCCTACGGGCATACAGCAAATGAAAAAAAAAATTTAAAAAATATACTAAAACTAAGTAAAAACAGTACGAATTTGTGACATCTGAACCTCCTTCCTCCCTGCTCAACATGATGGAAACTTCTATCCAGGCAGGTAGAGACAGGGCTCCTTTTCCCCCAGCTCCCGTTCTAGGGTTCTGGTACCTTCCCAGGAAGTGTATGCCACCAGCTTTTCTCATCCTCCCCAGCTATATGTGGCAGAGACTAAATTCCAGAAGAATGTGGCCAAGAGGTCAGGGTTCCCTTTCTCCATCCAGCCCCCACTCTCTATCTGGTATGGCACACTGATAGTGCTGGGGTCCCCACTGGCCTCACCACAGCTCACTGCAAGATAGAGGTTCCAAGCTGGGATAAGCAAGTTGAGAAGAGAGGCTACTAATCCTGCCCAGCACTCTCACCATAAAGCTCCAAGAGATATAGGCACTCTTTTATGCTCCCAGCTCCAGGGAAAGGCAATCATAAAAACAAAGGTCTAAAACGTTATCTGCAAAGGAACTGACTTCATTTGAAACAATGTGGAGAAATACAAGCCTCAGGGTGCTTCCAAAATTAATGCTGACTTTGGTAGTAAACAATTGAGAGGAGACTGGTAGATTCATGACAGCAAGAAACTAAACAGTAGGCCAGCTATTTCACCAGAGAGGACCACAAAAAGAGACATTTAAGAAGCTCCATCTGAGTTCAAAAGAAACTTCAAAGACTGAAAAGGGATCCAAATTGAATTGGACCAGACTTGGAGCAATATATGCCTCAGAGCTTTGCCAGAAATAATAGAGCAATCAGCTAGCAATTAGTGTAAGCCAATAGCTGGATATAATGCCAACAAAGAGAAACAGTTTTACAGAGATCAGGGAAAGGGATAGTCAAATAGAGTCCTGTTAAAGCCACTGTCCTTTGTAGGTTGTCATTCCAACATGACTAAGACTATACCCTCTGAAAAGTGACAGATGCTTCACACAGGGGAGACTTCACTAAAGCCAAGTAAGTTCACATCAACACAGATTTATTATAGTAAAAATGCTGAAAGCAAAAGACAAGAACAATTCTTAAAAGCAGCAAGAGAAAAATGACTTGTTACTTACAAAAGTACCCTAGTAAGATTAACAGCTGTATTGTTATCAGAAACAATAAAGTCCAGAAACAGTGGGAAGACATATTCAAAGTACTGATAAAAACACACACCGCTGAACCAAGAACCTCATATCCAGAAAAATTATCTTTCAAAAATAAAGTTTAAGTAAAAACATTTCCAGATAAACAAAAATGAAGAGAATTTGTTGCTAGCAGACCTGCCTTACAAGAAATACTAAAGAAAAATATTCAGACTTAAAGCAAGTAATAACAGACAGTAATTCCATGCACACAAAAACAAAGAACCCTGGTAAAGGTAAATATGTAATTATAAAAGACAGTATAAATGCATACCGTCATCCCTCCTTCTCTTAAATGATTTAAAAAGCAGTTGTATAAAACAATATGTATATAATTGTATTATTGGGCCTGTAACATATAGAGATGTAATATTTTTTATAATAACAGTACAAAAGATGTGAGAGGTGGTGCAACAAAGCTGTAATGGAGTAACAAAATGACACTAGATTGGAACAAATTAAGGGAAATAGTAAATAAGAAGGTTAATATAACTAACACTATGACTATATACTTGCTCTTATTTTTTCTCCCAGCTTTTAAACATTATATAAAATTATAAAAAGTAATATTTGTTAAATCTGTAACATATATAGACATACTATGTATAACAATAACAGCATAAAAAAGGGAAAGAGGAATAGGTCTATATAAGTAAAATTTCTATATCTCAATGAAATTAGATTACTATAAATCTGAAGTAAATTCTGATAAATTAAGATGTATATGGTAAATCTTATAGCAATTATTAAGAAAATAACTCAAAAGAATATAAGAAAAGAATTATCAGATAAAATTGTTACTCTAGAAAATATTCACCAAATAAAAAAAGAAAACAGTATGAGATAAAAAGAACAAAAAAGACATCAGACAAATAGGGAAAAGAAAGTAAATGGAAGACGAAAATCCATGCGTATCAACTGTAACATTAAATGTGAAAGGATTAAACAATCCAATTAAAAGGCAGAGCTGATCAAACAGTAAAAGAAAAATAAGATCCATATACATGTTGTCTACAGGAGACATACTTGAATGTCAAATAATACAACACGCTTAAAGTAAAAAGCTGGAAAAACATATATCATGCAAATAGCCTACAAAAAAAGCTGGAGTGCTATATTAATAGACGAAATAGATATTCAAACAAAAATGTTACTATATATAAAGAGGATTTTTATAATGATGAAAGGCATAAGGATAAATATATAGATTAATTAAATATAATTGAAATCAACCTGAACATTAATGGTCAATTGATTTTTGAGAGGAAGAGGGTACCAAAACAACTGAAAGGGGGGAAAGAATGGTGTTTTCAGAAATAGCCTTTTCAAAAAATGTAGTGGGGACAACTGGATATCCAAAGCAAAGAAATGATATCAGATCCTTTTCTCACAAAGGTTAACTCAAAATGTTCAAAGACTTAAATGTAAGGGCTAAAACTATTAAATTTCTGGAAATGAAGGGAATTCTTTATAACCTCAGATTTAGCAACGAATTAATAGATAATGATGCAAAAAGTATAAGCAACACAAGAAAAAAGTAGAGAAATTGGAATTCATCAAAATTAAAAACTTTTGTATTTCAGAGGATACTATCAGGAAAGTAAAAAGACAATCCACAGACTGGGAGAAAATATTTGCAAATCATGTATCTGATAAGGGACTTGTACTAGAATATATAAAGAACTCTTACAACTCAATAATAAAAAGATTTATAAGCCAATTAAAAATGTGCAAAGGATGTTTTACACCAATGATAAGGAGACTTTTTCTGGCCATATAGTAAATTTTTTAAGTTTAAGGGTCACACAATCTCTTATAACTACTCAACTTTGCCATTTGTAGCATGAAAACAGCTATAGAAAACACATAACAGATAAGCATGGCTGTGTTCCAATCAATTTTATTTATAAAAACAGGTAGCTGTCCTGTGGGCCATAGTTTGCCAACCCCAGCACTAGAGCAACTTCTGAAAAGTAAAACAAAGAGGTAAAACTAATATGTCAATTCTGAAAACAAAATGGAATCTATGGGCATACCCAGATGGCCATAGGTGCCATTGCCTGACATGAAGAGAGCAGTTAATGAGTACTGTTTAAGGAATGAACAAAAAAACAAATGGGGCAGGACATAGATGGGGCAGGACATAGGCCACACATTGTGCAGGATTTTTAATGTCCTCTGATGCATCCTTCCACACAATTGTCCCGACATCCTGTGTTTTGAGGCCCCTGGACGCAGAGCTTTGGGAGGAAAGCGGCCCAGCCAGGGCAGTGACGGTGCACTGTCAGCATTCCTGTCGAATGCAGCTGGGCTGACATGCAAGGTGAAGACAAGGAGGCTCTACTGCAAAGGGAAGGCTTTTTTTTTTTTCCTCTATGACTGGGGGATAAAATGAAGAGTTCTTGGAAACATAATCAACTCTACAAAAGACAGATTTGGAGATGCTAGGCACAAGAGAATCATTCTAAGCTATGAACCAGAAAGGACAACAGTAAGCTAGGGAAAAGTGAAGGAAAATTGATTTAGGTGATTCAATCAAATGATTTTTGATATTTAACACAAAGGGACTTAGGAGATTGAAAGCTCGAACCAAATGAGAAATTTGGGAAGATAACATGCTCTCAGGCTGTATCCCTGAAGAGTCATTATGTGTATTTAAGGCTATGTCTACAAGACACAACACAACAGTGTGAAAGCAGAACCTTCAGGCTAATGGATTAAACAGAATGCGGGAGTCAATCCTCTTGACGCCTGTAACCAACTGCCTCTGAATTTTAGCCGAAAATAAATCCCAAAATAAAAAACACTAAAGTGATTTTTTTTATTCATAATGATTTATTCTAGGCACATGAGGACTGACAAATCAAACCTTTGGTCAAACCTTTCTTTTTGCTCAGGATTCTGTGCAAACTCTCTGCTTGTCCCTTGACTTGTAGCTGACTGACAAATGTGTACCACACCAACCACAAGCAAGAACAGCATGAGAAACTTTGGAGGTGTTCAGGTAGGTGTGTACCCCTGGTAATGGTGGCCAGAAGATTTAGGGTTCTCCAAAGTTCTTACAGCCAATCTTGTGATGGAAGCGGAGTCAACATGTGAATGATGAAACAGTCCCTAAATGTTCCATCAAGCAAATAAGGACTAAGGCCTACTAGGTACTAGGTCAGTGATGGCGAACCTTTTGAGCTCGGCGTGTCAGCATTTTGAAAAACCCTAACTTAACTCTGGTGCCGTGTCACGTATAGAAATTTTTGGATATTTGCAACCATAGTAAAACAAAGACTTATATTTTTGATATTTATTTTATATATTTAAATGCCATTTAACAAAGAAAAATCGACCAAAAAAATGAGTTCGCGTGTCATAAGTTCACCATCACTGTTCTAGGTGCTTTCGGGACCCAAATATAAATCAGATGTGCATTCTGTCTGTAGGAGCTCTCAGGCCAGTAGAGGGAGAATGTTCTGACCCACTCATTAAAGTAGAGGAGGCAGCATTTTAGCTGGCCCTTCTAGGATGGGGCCTGGGGGAAGGACATTCTAGCGGAAAAGGAGATTTAAGGAGACCCCTGAATCCCTGGAGCCTTGGTTGCAGGTTGGCCTCTCTGTGACACACATTTCCTGGAAGACAAATAACTTTAGCTTCCATTATTACTAGGTCAGTGTCCATGCTATCCCTGACTTGTGCCATGGCACTAACTATGGTACAAAATGGCATGTTCCTGTGATTCTCCACTTGAGAATTTGTCTCTAAGCAATGGATCACCCCAGAGTAAATTAGATGTAGTCATTTTTTTACTGACTGCTCTGATCCATTGTGCAGCAATTGATTTGTAAGTGACTCATCCAGACATGCCCTTCAGCCTCTGCCTTCATTTCTCAGTGAAGTGGCGATGAATAAGCACTAGATAATAAGTTCAGAAAACTCAGCTCTAGTCCCAACTCTCCTACTTAACTAGCTATGAGGTTCCTTATCTCTATCAGAAAGAAATAGGTAGTAAGATCCTTCCTAGCTGCACTGTCCATTTTACATAATCTACAAAGAATGTCCTCTTGCAGACCCTTACAGAGAATCCCTAATTATTTCCCAAGTGACCAGGCAATACTTAATCACTGTCACAGGCTGTTATGACAATACTGGATGCATGGTAGGAACCTCAGGATGCCCCCTGTGAGTACTCTTTGATTGGCTAAGTGATTGTTTCTCAGACTCCTGTGGTCTATACAGTGCTTCTTAAACTTTAATGTGCATGTAAGTGACAGAAGGATTTTGTTTAAATACAGATTCTGATTCAGCAGGTCCAGGGTGGAGCTGGAGACTCTGTATTTCTAACAAGCTCCCAGTTAATACTCATGTTGACTACATTTTGAGTAGCAAGGTTCTAGAGAGTTTTTATTAACAGACAAGAGACTGGTATTAGGAAGCTTAATACTATATCTGAGAGAATGCCAAATTTCAACTGACTTGTGTTTTCTCTAAGTGCTTATTCAAAGGCTTTGTTCAAAGCAGGTGATTGGTAAGTACTTGCTCACTGATAGATGAATCTTATTCTTTTGTTAAAGGTTAGAAGAAAATGCATCTCTTTCCTTCTTCATTTCCAAGACAGTATAGCCCAAATGGCCTCTCTACTTGCAATATCGCATCCTATCTGTTGGCAATTCCTATAAAGAATTTCTTAGGCAAAGTTTAATGGAATATTTACAAGGTATTTTAAAACTTCAGAGCTTCTTTGTCCCCAACCTTTCAATAGCTGGAACCAGCCAATGTGCTTTTGTAAAGTATGGAGAAGCAATGGGCATGGAGATGCATGCTTTTGCCTGCAGTTTTATAAGGCATATTTTCCACATCCCTCCATCACTTACACCTGTACAAGATTCCCTAATGTGTTAACCTTGGTTAGAAAGGGAATACATAAAAATTTTAACTGAATATTTTCAAAAACTTCAAATCTCAAACTTATATATTTGTATGACACACTTCAAGTAGGCACATTATCCTTAAAAAAAAGGTGGAGAAACATAATGGACTATGGAAAATGGGATTGGGCTATGATGCAATATTGGGATAGCTTATTCCTTTTCTGAAAGTTGAGAAAGCAAAATCCATCCCAAGACCCCCTCCTACCCCTGTTTTGTCTCCTAGGAATATAACATTTATATTGATTGCTCTGTGATGAAAAATTTGCATGGCTAAAATGGAAACATGGTCATCAATTTAGGCCCTGGCTAGCCATAATGTGTTTCTTACTGAATATAGTGTGCACTACTTGGAAGCAATGCTAGCTGCATCATAAATATTTCAGTGGCCAACATTTGGGACTTGTTTCTTTGACCTGGCTCTAAATCAGTCAATAAGTAATAACAATAGTTTGGTCTTTAGAGTTTGAGGAGTGCTGACAAACCACATGTTTAAAATTCATAAGATAGGCATTTATCAAAATAATACTTCACCCACAAAGAAAGGCATCGATCAGTCCCCAACATGTATAATATCCACTCAAAATTGGAGACTTGTCTTCCAATTCTAATGGACATGCCAGGGTTTATGATTGAGCAATGAGGCAATTGTATCTTTTCCTATTGGGTCATTGGGGAATCCATTTACAAGGGAATAGTCAATTTTGGATCACAGATCATTAGAACTGGAAGGAATAATAGAAAACTTTCAGCCCAAAGCTATCATTTCATAGATAAGAAAACTAAGACCTAGCGAACTGAACTAATTTGCCCACAGTCGCACAACTATTGAAAGCACCCAGATCTCTTGGTTGTTAGGTCCGTACAGTTCAAGAAGGCACCTGCCTTGTATCAAGCAATGCCCTTGGAAGCTCCCAATTTAGTGGGCCATTACCATTTCTACCAATAGATTTGTGTGGCTTTGGCCCACCACACAGTGGAAATGAACTAACCAATTAGAGGAAACAAATAGTCTCTACCACTTGATATTCATTTATTATACAAAATATGTGTTGAGTCTGCTATGTGCCAGACTCAAATGATTAAATCCCGGGGAGTCATTGAACTCTCATACCCAGAACTTCAAAGCTCATTTCTCAACAGAAAGACTCAGGAGTGTTCAGCACCAAACCACTCTGCTGAATCTACTCAAGAGTAACGACTTTATGCAGCTGTCAAAGGTGGCCCCGCCAAGCGCTATAAACAAAGGATAACTGTGCATAACATCAAAGAGTTTTTGAATGGCCTGGCTAGCGTGGGTCAGTGGTTGAGCATGGACCTATGAACCAGGAGGTCATGATTTGATTCCTGGTCAGGGAATATGCCCGGGTTGCTGGCTCGATCTCTGGTGTGGAGCCTGCAGGAGGCAGCTGACCAATGCTTCTCTCTCATAACTGATGTTTCTCCCTCTCCCTCTCCTTTCCTCTCTGAAGTCAATAAAATATATAAAAAGTTTTTTAATAACTAAGTGCAGTGCCAGGTACTTTCATATTCAGAGCTCACCTACTCTGGGCAGTAACTGAGTGGAGTATTGTCCCCTCCCCTTATTTAAAAACAAACAAACATAAGATACCGAAGTTTGGAACAGCTTTAGGACAGCGGTTTTCAACCTGTGGTTCGAGACCCCTTTGGGGGTCGAACGACCCTTTCACAGGGGTCGCCTAAGACCATTGGAAAACACATATATACTTACATATTGTTTTTGTGATTAATCACTATGCTTTAATTATGTTCAATTTGTAACAATGAAAATACATCCTGCATATCAGATATTTACATTATGATTCATAGCAGTAGCAAAATTACAGTTATGAAGTAGCAACAAAAATAATTTTATGGCCGAAGCCGGTTTGGCTCAGTGGATAGAGCGTCGGCCTGCGGACTGAAGGGTCCCAGGTTTGATTCCGGTCAAGGGCATGTACCTGTGTTGCGGGCACATCCCCAGTAGGAGATGTGCAGGAGGCGGCTGATCGATGTTTCTCTCTCATCGATATTTCTAACTCTCTATCTCTCTCCCTTCCTCTCGGTAAAAAAAATCAATAAAATATATTTAAAAAAAAAATAATAATTTTATGGTTGGGGGTCACCACAACATGAGGAACTGTATTAAAGGGTCGTGGCATTAGGAAGGTTGGGAACCACTGCTTTAGGAAGTCAACCCAAGGTCACAGGGGTAATAAAAACGAGCTAAGATTTGAATATAGGTAAAGTTGACTCCAGAGGCTATATAATCTTTGCCCTCTATTTGTCTATTTTATTAAGGGAACTTTGTCAAGAGCAGTCAGCTGGACAGGCCTTGACAACTTTAACCCTTAAAAGTAATGCTATAGACTGAACATTTGTGTCCCCCCCAAATTCATATGTTAAAGCCTAAATTCCCATTGGGAAGACATTGGTAGGTGGGGCCACTGGGGGTGATTAAGACATGAGGATGGAGCTTTCATGAAAGGATTAGGGCCCTGGTCGGCAATCTTTGGCTCTCGAGCCACATGCGGCTCTTTGGCCCCTTGAGTGTGGCTCTTCCACAAAATACCATGTGCAAGCACGCACATACAGTGTGATTGAAACTTCATGGCCATGCGCAGAAGTCGGTATTTTGTGGAAGAGCCACACTCAAGGGGCCAAAGAGCCGCATGTGGCTCATGAGCACAGTTTGTGGAGCCGCAGTTTGCCGACCACTGGATTAGGGGATTTGTAAGGGAATGAAGAGACCAGAGCTTCCTCTCTCCACCATTTGAAAATAGGACAAGAAAGTGGCCATCTGTAAACCAGGAAGTGGGTCCTCATTAGACATCAAAATGCCAGGGTCTTCATATTGGCCTTCTCAGTCTCCAGCACTGTGAGAAAATGTTTGCTGTTTAAGCCACCCAGTCTGAGGTGTCCTTGTTATAGCAGCCTGAGCATATAAAACAAGTACTAAGGTGGGATCCATTTGACCTTTAAGATTCTTTCCTCCTACACATTAACCATTTAATTTGTCACCTGTCTTATATATATATATTTTAAAAAATATTCTGTATAAGACATAGCCTTAATAATGCAAAGATTTGGCTTAGAGTATAGCCAGAGGCCAAAAAGGCACAGAAAGTATTCTAGTAATGCAAGAAAAATGCAGAATCCGTACATTATAAAAAATCAATAAGACTTGAACACCTGAGAAATCTGATAGTCCTTTAAAATTTTTTAAGATAAATGTCAACCAATTTTGCCACATATTCCTGTCTGAGTGAGACATATGACTGATAGAGAGGAGGCAAGGACCCTTCGCTTCCTTCTCACTTTCCAGCATTCACTGCCTATTCCCCAGGGGACCAGTTTCATAACATCATCATCTTTCAAATGATATCTCCAAATCAAACGATCACTTCCAAACTCTTCTCCTACATCATTTTCATTAGCCCCTTTAAATTATTCTGATTCAACTGAAGCTATTAACTGAGATATGGCAGGTATCAAGAGTTCATCTTCTACTGGGTATCATGAGGAGCTCTTTGAGACGAGCTCCTTTCAACAGAGGCTAATTTTGTTGCTATCATATTGATGCTCGCTCATCAGCTGATAACTCTCTATTAGCCCATCAAGTTCAGCTTTTAATGGCCAAACCCTATTTGTGACCGCAATTCAATTTCTATTCTGCACTTGTGGTTCCTTGATACCTTGGAATTCTTATACCTGCTTGATTAGCCACCTGAGGTAAATGGCTTAGTCATTTTAATTTTTATGAAACATCTGTGCACTCTGATTATAGACCAGCCAGAGGAGAAAATGGCTCTGGAATGCTCCTCAAACCATTTAGGAAGCACAGACCACAAGGTCTATGTGACATGGAATTCAGGGAGAACAGGAGAGGTAGTTAGGGCCAAAGCTCTAGCCAATCCCAGGATTTTATTAAACCGATGTCCCTTTAAGGGAATTGATTGGCTTTGGTGTTTTCTAGGCTGACCTTTTGGGCCAATTTTGAAGGGGACTCAGCTCAATCCATTTGAGTTCTTCCTCTAATCCTGGGTTCTTGGTGGATGTGCAAACACACTATAGCCCTACAACAACTTCTTTTCACCTTTAAGTTTCTCATTCCTTCCTCCTCGTTTTTCTCCCTCCCTTCTTCATCTATTTTTGAAGCCCCATGTGTGCCCATTGTTCCATAGAGAAGCTGTTGGTTTGAATGTGTGTAATGTAAAAAGAATTAAAAAGCAGCCCCTGAGATCCAGAAGCTGGCCTGGCACTCATAGCTCAGCCATATTATTCTCCTACAGATATGAATACAGAATACTGAGCTCCGACAAGGTTACTCTGATATCACACAAAAATAAAATAAAAATGAGATAAAGCAAGCTTACTTTTAAGCGTGCGCGCACACACACACATCACTGTGCTGAATACAAAATATCAAACACCCAAGATGAGTTGCTCCTTGTCAATTACTATTACAACTTTATATTCCTTCTAGTTTTCCCTCCCAATAGAGAAGATTTATTGAGTTACCCAATCATATTGCCCCACTTTCTGACAGCATCCAATGTAGAGCAAATGCCTGCTTCCCTAGAGTCCAACCAAAGCCCAAACCCTAGTTCCTTTCTAACTCCCTCTTACTGAGAGATCCCATGGTTCCCATGATGTTTGCTCTTCCACATGGCAAACAGTAATAAATTCAACTTGTTTAACTACAGGTATGTTCCTGGTGGTCCTTCCCTGAGGATACTGATAAGTGGTAAAAATAACTAACCTTTAAACAGCAGTTTATATTTTAAAAAGTTTTCACACCCATTATCTTTTTCAATCTTCATAACAATGAGGAAGACAGGCAGATATTGTTATAATCATTTTCTAGCTTAGAAAATTAAGGCTCAGTATGGTTAAAAGGGTTATGTTAGTTCAAAGATCTATTAAGTATTAGAATTGGGCCTTGAGCCAAGTCTTCTTGCTCCATATGTTACAGGTTGAAAGTCCATGTGCCTGACACTTCGGAAAGCCCAACCTCGAAACATCAGAGTTTAGAGTAAGGGAAGGTTTATTGACTGAGAAGATGTGAACCAAGAAGATGGGAGACCTAATCCTCAAATCCATCTTAAGTAAATACAGAGTTCAGGCTTCTTTTATGTCAAGGGAAGGAGAAATGAGAGGGGTTATTTTGGTAAAACTCAACCCTCAGGCAGAATTCTACTAATGATTAGCGTTAGGCATGACCACACAGGAACTATTAGTCTGAAGGCCCTGAGAACAACACAGGCTTGAACAAGAAGGAATCAGAGAAACCTAGCATTTCACTCTGTTATAATTATTTAGTGTTTTTTTTCTTCCTGTTGGCTGGTCATAGAAGAAGTCCCTCAACTATTTTTTTAGTGCATCTCCAACTGGACATTGCAAGTGAGGAAAGAGTGAAGAAACAAAATGGAGTCACCATAGCCAAGCTAACAACATTCCTTAAATCAGAATGTGCTGATACATGAGGAATAGATTTTAATTTACTTTAGCCTGAAGACTTAAACTTTCAGTTGTGCACCAATGCCTGGAGATTTTTGATAACTCTTTAAAGAAGTTAGGAAAGAATGTTCACATGAAGAACTTAGGAAAAAGTGTCCATGTGTCTCTACCACCTGACATCCATTGTCCCAACCACCAGACATCTAGATGATTATCCATTTCAGACCAACCCAGAGGCTAGAAATGTAAGACTGATCCTTCTCAAGAATGTACTTTTTACTCTCAACTTTTTTCTTTGGAACACTCCAGGCGTTACTTGGTAGTGTTTCTGCTTTGCAAATCTTAAGACCTTTGCATAAAACTGTCATTTAATTCTAGTGAAGCCTCCTGATTCACTTATATTCTGTTGACACAGGTGAGAAGGGGATGAGGTTCAAATATCTTTCAGAAATATCAATTGTAATCAAAGATTTTTTTTGAGGAAACAAGGTAGTTTACTATTTTTCAAAAGAATGAGGTTTAACAATTTTGGAGTTGAAACTAAAAAAAAATTAAAGATAAACAGAGAACAAAAAAATTCATGATTTGCTACAAGTAGCTTAAGTCTACTTTCCCAGATTCAACCCCCTCTCCCCCTGGGAGTCTGTATTTAGGCATACTTAGTTGGAACTTAGAATTCTATCTAATACCCATCTAAATGCCCATTCATCTCTTTTTGGATCAAAGAGCATGAAGCAAACACCTTGAACTGACATTCGAGTTCTCTTGTTGGAGCATTGAGGGGCAACTTGTCCTCAGGGCAATGAGGGTTAATAAAAGTAGGGTACCGTGTTTTCTGGGGCTCCTATTGATTCTGGGGAGGGGAGCTGTGGACTTGTCCTAGACAACAGTTCTTCTCTAGGGTTCCGGGGAACACCCAGCTTTCTGGTGCTTGGCTTTCTCCAGACCAGTCCTCCTTGTGGGACTCAAGTCAGAATCTGCCCCCTCTCTTGCCCAGCTATTGCCACTGAGAGGCATGGGGGAGGGGCGGAGACCCTAAAAGAACTAATCTTGGCTCCAGGCCATGTCAAAGCCCAACATTTATCTAGGGCCATACACTGGTCATATGTGGTACACAGGCCTTCAGGGAATTTGAAATCTGATCATGTGCCCAGGCAAGCTCCTTTTAATAGATCTACTCACATATACACATTTTGAAAAAACACTGTGTCTCTTCTCACATCTAGAATTCATCTCGACCCCAGGGGCTCTAGTACTGAAACAAAATATAGCTACCTTAAAAAGAACAAAGAAAAATTGTCAAGGACTACCTGAGCTGACAAGCTATTGGTATGATAATGTTATTTAAAAATGTACAACATAAAAGTAGTTATAAACCCTTTATGCTTATAGCTCTTGCATGGCTATTAAAACCAAACAAAATAACCCAATAATTATTTACAAGCTAAGTACAAACAAATGTACAAAACCATGCAATTCAAATGAACAGATCAATTCAATGTGATGGAAGGTGTTATTTGCTGAAACAATATCACTGTTCACAGGACAACTAGGGCACAGACTGTTCCTACTCAGGTTCTGTGATGAGTTAAATTCTGTCCTCCAAAGAGTCCTTACTCCTGGTACCTTACATTCACACAAGGTCATTAGGTGGCCCCTAATCCAATATGACTGGTGTTCTTATAAGAATAAAAAGGGAATGACACACAGAGAGAAGGCCATGTATGGCAGAGACAGACATTAGGAGTGATGCAGCTGTAGGCCGAGGACACCAAGGGTCTATAGCCACCACAGAAAGCTCTGAGGGATTGTGGTCCATCTGACACCTTGATTTTTGGCTTCTGGCCTCCAATAATGTGAGAAAATAAGCCATCCACTTTGTGGTACTTTGTTACAGCAGCCCCAGAAAAGGAATGCAGGTATTTTAAGTTGCTATGCCCATCCTACATGTGTGAAGAGTCAATTCTCCCACGAGTTTTTGCTATGCCAGCTGCTGCAAACACTCCTCTTATCAGGGTCCCTTGTGGTCCTTTGGCTGTCAATCCTCACCAGTCTGCCTCGCCTTTTTCATGTGTCATGACAATTATAATACCACGCTTTGATACCAAAGTGATGGAAAACATAGCCCAACTGTAGAGGAGAAAATGTCTTTCTTTTAGATTATCCAAATGGAAACAAATCATTTAAATTACTATAGAGAACTCACAGACCCTTGTGTGTCCATGGACTCTGACTGAGGGGCAGAAACAACTAGATTTTGTCCATTTCTCATTCCCTCTGGCCTCCCCTGGGTCTCTGATTCCTATTTGGCTCTGGGCCTTGGCTGTCAACTCTTGGATCAAGAGCTTCTGGCTTTAATAGTCACTTTGGACTTCTACTCCCCATCACACTTGACCTCAGCTTGGCCTTGCAGTCAGGGTCTGGGCAGGCAGTCTCTAGCATCGTCTATCCAAGCACAGTAAGAGTCAGAGCTTGGCACCCTCAGCCAACAAGAGGGCCCCACACCTGCAAGAGGCCCCTATGAAAAGCATTGGCTTTCCTGTGTACATCATTAAGGAGTTTCAACACACAGTGTGACATTAAAACCATTTAGCAACCAGTCACTTAGAGTCTCTCCAGGGAATCCATAGAATGGGCATTTGCCTGCTGGGCCCACCAAACTGTAAAGGATGCTTCTCAGCAGGGGAGAGCCTGTTTGGCTGGGAGACATGTGAGACATGTGGGAATGGGGTGATACACAGAGGCTGGGGGGGGGGGTGCAGGGGGGATGCACCTGGGAAGTGATGGGCACTTGCAGGGCCTGGAGAAGTGGCTATTTTCCAATGGATCTGGAAATACGCGAATGTTTTAATAACCAGCACAGTTGTAGTGATGTGTACCACCTGAACATCAGCCCTAGTTTAACAACCACAGAAGAGCCAATTATGTGCTTCCAGAAGTGCTTTGGAAGGGACTGGGAACGTCTCAAGACCTTGATTTGGGTATTATGATCGACTGAGACTAAGGAGTAGCAATGCCTTTTTGAACATTGGCAGGAACAGGAATGTCCATCCCTCCTCTGTCGCCCAGCAAGGCCCCTCGGATGCATCCATCTGGCCCATTGTGAGAGGAGTGAAAGGTTGCGGTCATAGGAAAGAAAACCACTTTCAGTGATGCTGTCTTGTAGAGGCACAAATCATTTCCAAACGAGCTAAATGAGCACTAATTGAGAAGCAGATGTCCTACTCCTTGTCTGGAACTTGCTGGTTTCATTATTCACATTTTTACAGGAAGCAGGCTCATAGGTATAACAAAGCATACCTAAGATCACTAATGACGAACCCAAACCATGCCTCCCCTCTCGTCTCCTCTGGCAGGAATCCTTCCCCCTCCATTATAATTCTCATGATAATGCCTCTTGACCGGCAAAAAGAGCATTTGTTGTGAGAATGCACTGAATCAAAAAATCTTGTAGTACTAGGAGCTCTGGGGTGTTAATTACACAAATTGCCCATCAACTCCATTGTTACTCTCTTTCCTCTGATAAATTAAAATAATGTTGAAACTTAAGCATGATGCAGTTAAGCCAGAAGTTTTCGTACACATATGGAGGGGAGTGCTGGCTCCTCCCAAGCAGCCCTGGCCACGAGCTCTGGACATTGGCTTACAGGCACTGTGGGGGAGGGGGAGGGCACTCTCTGGCGGTAGGAGACTGGGTTTTACAGGAGCTCTGCTAGGACAACCTGAGTGATCTTGAATATTCTCCCCAAGTCTTTTGAGCTTCAGCTTCTTCATTGGTAAAAATGGGGATATATTACTAGTTTTCCAGGCCTGGTTGCTGTGAGGATAAATAAAAGAATGAAAGCACTCCCAGACTCCTAAGCATGTGGAAATGTATGTGTGTGCGTGTGTGTGCGTGTGTGTGTGTGTGTGTGTGTGTGTGTGTGTGTGTGTGTATGCATGAGTTTTAGTTCTGACTTCTTTGCTGTGTGAACTTGGACAAGTCTCTGATGCTTCTGGATTTCCATTTCTTCTGTAAAAAGACAATGCTGCACACATGATTGCCAAAGTCCTTTCCAGGTCAAAGACCTCTGATTCTAACTCAGAACATGAAAGGGACGAAGCCAGGACTCTGCCACTGGCTAAGGTTAGGTGCCACATTGTAGTTACAACTTAACAGGGAGGCAGGGGCTTGGGGAGCCATCCTGAGTGCCCTGCTCGAAGGACGGCTATGCAGTGAAGAACAAGAGCACAGTCCTGAGTGACACTCAGGCAGGTGACATCTTTATCTCCCTTTTCTCCTCTTCCTTTCCTTCTCTGTTTCCCCATTCCTCAGACTTCAGGACTGCCAGGAGGTTGACAAAGATTTCAGAAATGGTTGGGAAGGGGCACTGCTGAGTCTCCACGCTGAACCAATCGCTGCTCTCTCAGCCTGCAAGGTCATGGATATGGGCTGAGAGTAACAGAAAACCAGGCCCTTTCAGTAGTGATGCAAGTAATTTATGATAATCCAGAGGGGCAGTGGAGACAGACAGTTAGCCCTACAAACACAGGAAGTCCTTATGCCATGGGCACTCTGATAACCAAGCTAACAGTAACTCCTAGCTCAGTTAGACTGTTTCTTCTGGAAGCATTCAGCACCTTCTCAGTTATAATTTCACTCCTTTTCCAATTGCTCCTACAAGGATGCTCTTATTAGCCCCAAATTGCAGATGGAGAAACTGAGGCCCAGAGGAGAAAGTCACATTATAAATTGTCTTGGTTCACTTAGTTTCTCAACAGTTTATGTCAAATAAGCTACAGTAAAGCACAATGGGATTTCTCTTAAAATATTTATTTATGCTGCTCAAACAGTTCCTGAATGAAGAGGGCAGGGAGCAAAGGCAAGCCATGGAATAGTCGTCAGATCTCCTAGTTACCCTTCTCTGTCCTTTCTCTTGTCTGGTGCCAGGCAGTTAGGGGGTCGTGGGAGGGACATGAGGACACTGGGGAATGTGGAATGACACCTGAGGAGCAAGATGCAGGGCAAGCAAGTAGCTGACATTCTCAGGAAGGTAGGTTCTTGTTGGGCATCTTGAGATGTTAGGGGTTGAGTCACCCAACACACCTAATTCATAAATGAGCAGATAAAGGACGGGTGCCCAGGGGACAGGTGCGGGCCAGGCAGGAGCATCCAGCCAGGCTGCATTAGGACTTTCTAGGGACAGGCACTTTTGCCTTCATGGGACCCTTGCTCTACACAAAAATGTTAACAATCCTCACCATTGCATTGGTATACAGACAAACATATCAACATTATATGAAAACTTTATTTGACCTAAAAGCTCATTATTCTTCCTTCTGATTCTAAAAGAAATTAAAACGTTTTCATGGGGCCCCGAAACCACTGTGGGCCCTCGCACTGTGCCTTGGGGAGCATTTCTACCTCCCAGGCCTGCAGGCTGGAGTAGCTGTCCCCTCAGGTCTGCCCAAGCCCGTCCAGGCCGGGCTCACCCAAACTCACAGGATCAACTTAAAAAAATGGGTTTGAGCGTCTAGGGGGTACAAATATATCACTGCCTTACACATGAAGAAACAGAAGTTCAAAGAGGCTAAGGTCAAATCATCAGAGATAGAGAAGCCAGGATTATTTCAATTTAGTCCCACTTGGCCAAAGCTCACGACTTGACTCCCACTTCCTAGTCAGTGTATCTGGGCTGTGCTGAAACCACTTCCCCAGACAGAGGTCTTTCTGTCTGGGACCTGCAGGGGCGGACAAGAGTAGGTTTACAGTTGTTCATACAGAAAAAGACATGCAGGTTATGATTATTATAAAAGCTTTACTAATTTAAAAGAATGTTACAATGGAGCTGTAAACCTCCTTTGCCCACCCCTGCATATATCTAGATATCGGGATATGTCTTAGCAAATATGGAAATCAGTAATCAGGCCAGGGTGGATCAGTGATAGTGGATCACAGGGAGAAACGTCTAAAAATAAGTTCCACATAATGCAACGGGAAAGGTCCCACAGAGCAATGGAAAAAGATGCTCAGAGGGAAAAAGAAATCATCCCCAGAGAATTAATGTTCTAGTAAACTGTAAGCTGCTTATATTTTCACTCTATTATCATAACTTTCAAATAACTGTCGGAAACGATAAAAAGGCAATTACTTAGGGCCAGCTGCATCACAGGCTAGCAACGTTGTGCCTGAGCCATTGGGGGTTCCCTCATAATTTCCCTATGGCCGTGTAGTGCCTGAAGAGGAGATGCTGGATGAGCAGCAAATGGGGACATTTTGCCTCTTCTCAAGGGAACTCTGGATCAATTCTTGGAGCACCAAGACTGCAAGGACCAAGACCATTTACTTGTGTGTCACAAGAAAGTCACTCTACTTGGCTAATTCCCTTACTGATGAAAAGTTCATTACAACCCCAGCACTACCAAGCACACAGGTTTTTGTGAGGCTTAAATGAAAGAAGGGTTATAAATGGGCTTTGTGAACTGCTGAGCGCTGTCCAGAGGCTTAAGACTTCACCCTGCCCGACAAAGTTCCCTGAGTTCAGACTTGTGTCTATCTGCCCCTGGCTACACTGAGCTAGGAATGGTCACAGCTTCCTAAGAGCTGGCTCTTTGCTCTTCCAGCCTCTGGCCCCATCACCACCAAGATCCCCTACCTGTGCTGCCAGACAATGACAGTAGATTGCACTAATTTATTTTATTTGACTTACTGGGAATTAAGGCTTTTTGAAAGCACTATGCAAATGTATGTAAATGACTATATTTCATGCAAAATAATGTGCAAATAGTGTTCCTGTGTTGGCTTAGAAAAATCTGGTGGCCAAAGGCTGTTTATATAGGCACAAAAATATTTTAAACTTCAGGGACCCTTCCAGATGCTTTAAAAAATATGGAGAACCTAGAGTTAGTGTGGTTATCATCCTTTTAAATATATGTATATATTTTTAAAGACTATTTTTAAGGGGAAAGAGAGATAGAAACATCAAAGATAAGAGAGAATCATTGATTGGCTGCCTCCTGCACGTCCCCCACTGGGGATAGAGCCCGCAACCCAGGCATGTGCCCTTGACCAGGAATCGAACCATGACCTCCTGGTTTATAGGTCAACGTTCAACCACTGAACCACGCCAGCTAGACAGGCATCAATACTTTTAATAGCCCTGGAGGAGCCAGACTACAGAGAAGTGAGGTAAGGTGGCTCCCTTGCTGGGCACAGAGACCCACACTGTGTCCTTCAACTCTGCCACCAAGATGCCCCCATTTGGTTAATTCCCCATGATGATAACACAGCTGTATCCCTGATATGCCATCCAGCCACCTCCTGCCTCCCACACTGGGCTGAAGGAGCGAGCAGGGCACAGACCTTGCTTAAGCCCGACCCTCTGGGGGCAAGCCCTATTCCTTGTCCAGAGGTCATTAGTGCAGCCTATTATGATTTCCTGCAGAAAGCTCTCTGGTAGGTACTCCCAAGTGGGCAGGGAGCATTCAGTTCAAGCCACCAGAGCACCTGGGCAAGATGGGGACAGAGTGCGCACACAGAACAGGTCTGCTGACATGTGGTGCTTTTGTCAGATTGGGAAATTATTCTTAGCAGTACAGCAAGCAGTGGTTGCAGGAGGGGGAAAAAACCCAATGTGTTTATTATCATGCGGTCCAAGATGATTGCCCCGAATGAATGAAATATAATAGAACTGGTCCTGGTTTGCTGAGCACACATAAAAGGAAAGAAAATGAAATCGGCCCTGTCCTCTCCACAGTCTGCTTCTATTAGGAGATGACACAATTCAATGGCACCTTTGGTAAAAGAAGGTGGCTGGGGGAGAAGTAGCGGGATTTCACCTTGAACACAGAGGGCCGCTTGGCATCTCAAGTTCAATGGCAGAGGTCCTCCAGGTAAGCTCCTGGTTTTGCTTCCTAACCAGAAACCCACCCATATACCTTGTCTTTGGGGTGGAGAGCCTTGCCACTCTCAACCTGTCTGAACCTCTTTGCTGCTTAAATTTGTGTGGATTTTCAGCACAAGTTTATTGCCTAATAGATAGGTTGGGAGACATTGATGTTGCTTTTGATGCAATTTCACAATTGGTGGAGTAAAAGGGTGAACAAAAAATGATAAAGAGTTTAAACTATTTTTATGACAAAGAAGAATAACACTTTTGTTTCCTTACAGTTTTGCTTTCTTTATAAATTTAAGGCTAGATGCAGCAAGATATGCTTTATTATTCTTTCCCGTAGTGCTTGTTAAAATTTTCAAAGTTATACTATACTGACTTTTTTCCCTTTATATTCACTGCTAGCGGACACAGTTTGAATCAAATCTATAACAAAGAGAGAAGTCTCAGAACCTGCTTGTTTGCTGAAACAGCTGGAAACCTTTTTGATTTTCTAGGAAGCCACAGAGGATGCAGGGGCTTCTGTGGTCCACAGATTTAATGTACAAAGTAATTGGGGGGGGGGCGGTTTGGCTTTGTTGGTAATGTGAGTTCATTTGCAATTCTCTTCTCTTCTTACCAGGCTTGGAAATGACTGCCGAAATTCACAAGAGGATGTGTGTGCCTTGGGAGTGTGTTAAGCCAGAGGGTGTGTGCTCTCTGTCTACATTCTGGGGAAGGGATGCTGGCCATGCATCATTTTTTACAGCTGTATTTGCACAGGTAGGAAATAGCAGTGTCATCTTGGAACAGCAGACACAATGATATACATGTTTGGGGGTATCTATAGAGCACAGTGAATCATGCAACATGCAAGTCAGCCCCACCATAAGTCAATCCATACTTCCCACCAAAAGCTTCTTAGGTAAGTGGAGAGGCTGCCTTAAAATTACTTTGGAAGATGAAAAACATCCCCATATATAGTCAGGCCAATAAAGCAGCCATGCGGGAGGATAAAAACAAATCCTGAAATCAGTCTCAAGGCTGGAAGAGACCTTCAAGGTGTCTAGAAGAGCCACCCATCCAAAGACCCATGCTTGAATTCTCTTAAGGACATCTTTTCATATTCTCTTCCAGTTTCTGGTTTGAACCCCTTCTATACTGGTGATCTCACTGATTTTCTCAAGAGAGTTAACCCATGTCCACTTCTCAGTGTCCAGATGGTGGGAAAAAAAACAGAACAGAAAAAACAAACAAAACTCTCTATGTTGTTAAAATCATAGCATCTACTACTTGATACTAGGACTGCCCATACTGCACAGAGGCAATCTTGCAATAGTTGTAGACAGCTGTCATGTCATGAATTTATTTGTACATTTTTATTAGCTGAACAGGCATTGAACACCCTGCCAGAAACCAGGGTCTAGAGATAAGATGTGGTAAGTTGTGGGACCTGCTCTCACAATATAATAAGTAACCTGAAGCCTAATCAACTAATTTGAATTTACAGTGGTAAGTAGAGGTCTAGACAGGGGCCTCTGGAAAGCATAGAGATTTGCCTGGTGGGCATGTGGATAATTGGAAGCAGAGAAGCCTCCTAAGGTGGTGGTTTTGGTGTTGGGCCCTGAGGGCTGCATATTTCCATTCTTCTCTTCAAGCAGTTTTACAAATTCCTCATTAAGAGATTTGCATGTGGGGTGTGCAAGAGGCAGCTGGTCAATGATTCTCATCAATGATGTTTCTATCTCTCTCCTCCTCTCTGAAATCAATAAAAATATTGAGAGAGAGAGAGAGAGAGAGAGAGAGAGAGAGAGAGAGAGAGAGAAAGAGAGAGAGAGAGAGAGAGAGAGAGAGAAAGAGAGAGAGAGAGAGATTTGCATGTTGGTGTCTGCCCAGCCATTGTGTGGGGATCTCCATTAATGTAGGCTTTGACAGTCAAGACTTGGGTACTTTTCTGTTCTTTTTTTTTAAATATATTTTATTGATTTTTTACAGAGAGGAAGGGAGAGAGATAGAGAGTTAGAAACAGCGATGAGAGAGAAACATCGATCAGCCACCTCCTGCACATCTCCCACTGGGGATGTGCCCGCAACCCAGGTACATGCCCTTGACCGGAATCGAACCCGGGACCCCTCAGTCCGCAGGCCGATGCTCTATCCACTGAGCCAAACCGGTTTCGGCCTTTTCTGTTCTTAATCCAGACCTAAATTGATTCATCTGAGGGTACTTCATTTGGGGCAGGGAAGCCCTTGGGAGAAGACAATGACTCCAAGGGTCTGGGTGCAGGACTTGAGCGCTCACAGATGTAGTTCCCTCCCCAGTCACTTCCCTACAGGAACTGTCTGGGCAGGTGGGGCTCTTGGGTGCAAAGCCCCAGCGGTTTGGCAGAGGCATGGATCACTGAAGGAAACCTCGAGGCTCCTTTGCCAGCACTTTGTCTGCAACATGACATCTCCCGCTGGTATGGAACTAGAGGAGAGGTCCCTCACTGTCACCCTCTGGGCTCCCTGTAGCTGTGAATGGGGGATGCTCCTCCTGAAGACAGGCTAATGGAACAGCTGCCCGTTAGCGAAGATTGCACCTGGACACATGGCATCGGAGAAGTAGGAAGAGAGAGCACCAGAGTTGGAAGAGGATGACAAGCAAAACCCAAAGGGCAAAGGGGAGATGCTGTCACCCTCATGCTCTCACCTGGGCAGTAGGGCAACATATGTTCTCTCAAATCTACTACTTCAAGGGGTGGGAGAAAAAGTCATAATGGAAGAGAAACATTTTTTTAAAATATCTGCAGGACTATTGCCTATAAGTAATGAGAAGGGGAATCTTAACTTCAGGACAGAAGCTTAAAAGGAAATGGGGCTGGGCAGTGTTTCAGGGGGGTCTTTCAGACTATTGCTCCTTGGTTAAAATCCAGGTCCCTCAGCACCATTTCATACCTAGTAAATCAGAACCTCTGGGTGAGGCCCAGAACTCTGCATTATAACAAACTGTCCAGGCGATTTTCATGAACACTGAAGTTTAAAAAAGTCAGATTTGGGTGAATAAAAATTCACCAAGAGCACCTGTTTATGAAATCTTATAATCAAATCCTATGGGTCTTGTATGTTAATGTGAATTCCATAGTTTCAGTATTAACACTATGGTTATAGAAGATGTTGGCTTGTTATCAAGAGAAAACAATATATTTTCCAATACCAAAGTTTGTTTCTGAATGTTGTATTTCAAGCAGACTATCTTTTATGCTTGAGAAGGCGTTTAGCTTTTAGAAAAATATATGGTGAATAGGAATGACCTCACGCTTGCTCTACTACAAATGAATTTCCAGCCTTCTCCCTGCAGTCTCTCTCCCCAACCACAATCCACCTCACATCCCACAGACCGAGCAGCTCCTGCAGCACAGCTCTGATAAGGTTACTCCTTTGGTAAGAACCATAATTAGTTCCTTATGTGACAAAGATGAAACTCCTTAGTCTGGCTCCAGGCCTTTCTCTCACTACATGGCCCTCTTGCCTGCTAATCTTCCCCTCACATTCTCCAACACACACTCAACTCCAGCCAATCTAGCCCAAATGTTCAACACCTCAGCTCATTACAAACTTTTCATCTGCAATGACTTCTTTGTCTCAAGCCATCAGAATCCTACCATCCTCCTTGATATCCATAAAGCCTCTTCTGACCTTCCAATTGCACTTCGTCCAAATCCTACAGCAGCTTTGCTGTACCCTGCCTCTGGTCTCAATACATGCTACTGGTGTTGTGCTTATTTGCATATTTGTCTACTAACCTTGAAGTTATTGGAGCACAGGGACTGTAACTCACTCAACCCTGTCTCTCCCATAGAAACTAATAATGAATGACCCCAGAAGGCATACACAGCAGCGCTGTCCAATGGAACCCTCTGCCATGATGGAAAAGTTCTGTATCTGTGATCCAGCAGGGCAGCCACTAGCTACAATGGTGATTATTGAGCACTTAAAAATGTGGCTACTGGTATCAAGGGGCTAATTTTTTATTTGCTTTGATTTTAATTAATGAGAATTTAAATTTAAGTAGCAGATGTGGCTAATGAATTCCCTGTGAGCACAGATACAGTATATATTTAATGAAGGAAGTTGCACTACACTTAGAAAACTTCCAAACTCTCTCTCTCTGCCCCGGGCTCACCTGATCTGGTTCTTCCTACTTCTGTATCCTTAGCTCCCATCACTCCGCACCTTATTCACTTCCCTGGGGCCATGCCTAGTTTACTTCCTTGGTCAAACAGGCCTTGCTCCTCTGGTTTCCGGGCTCTTGTTCTTGCTATGTGCTTTGCCTGAGTGCTTTTCTCTTAGATCTTATTCAGCTGGGTTTTGTCATTCAGTCCTCAGCTCAAACTTTCTGTCATTCCACCTTCCTATATTTTCTTTACCACTTGCATCATACAAAATAATCGTATTTATTTGATTACCTTTTTATTGTCTAACTGGTCCTAATAAAAGCTAAGCTGCTTGAGTAAGGAAGTGCTAAAAAAAGTGTAATAAAATCAGTGGGTGAAAGCATGATAAGGAAGAGGACATTTGCATAGTCTCAAAATATCTCCCCACGAAATATTAATTAATTATAAAAGCAAAAACAGTGACTATTACAGAGAAGAAAACTCAGACACTACCCTCGCCCAGTGTTAGCCTCTCCAAGTATAACCCAGGATTAACATCACCAGTGATGAGACGTTTTGACATCGTGTACCTGTTTGATATGATCACTGAAAAGGATATAGTACTTCTGTGGTATCTTCCCAACAATGTAGAACCTCAGTCTAATCACGAGAAAACAGATAAACCCAGATTGAGCGATCAGTTCTATTCAAAAATGTCAAGGTCATGACAAATACTGAAAGATGGTAAGACTGGAGAAAACTAAGGAGACGTGATAACTAAACCATGATGCAGAGAAAAGAAACTGGAAAAATCCTAAAAATATCTGTAGGAGAGCTAGTAGAAATGTATCAATGTTAATTTCTTGGTTTCAGCATCTATGCTATCCTATATAATAAAAGGCCAATATGCTAATAGACCAAATGGCGGAACAACCAGTTGCTATGATGTGCACTAACCACCAGGGGGCAGATGCTCAATGCAGGAACTACCCCCCTGGTGGTCAGTACACTCCCACAGGGGGGTGCTGCTCAGCCAGAAGCCCTGAACCGGGCTCATGGCTGGTGAGCACAGCAGCAGTGGCGGGAGCCTCTCCTGTCTCCACTGCAGTTGGGTGGTAAGGAGCGAGGGGTCCCGGACTGCAAGAACCCCAGACTGCGAGAGCCCCGGACTGTGAGAGCGATGTCTGACTGCAAGCTTAGGCCCCAGGGATTGGGCCTAAGCCAGCAGGTGGACATCCCCTAAAGTGTCCTGGACTGGGAGAGGGCACAGGCCAGGCTGAGAGACTCCCTCCTCCCTCCCAACCCCCCGCCCAGTGCACAAATCTCATGCACGGGGCCTCTAGTAGTTATATAAGATGTTGGCAGAAGGAGAAGTTAGGTGAAGGGTTTATAGGAACTCTACTATTTTTACAACTTTTATGTGTCTACAATTATCTCAAAATAGGGTTTTCTTGAGAGCAGGGGCTAATCTCTTTTGTTGCAGAACAATATCTACTTCCGTGGTTGGTATTCACTACTTGTGAATGGGAGAAAGGATGAGAATGAAAAAAGCAGAGAATAGAGGAAAGGAGGAGCCTGTGAAGGGAAAGAGGGAGGGAGTGGAGGAAGAAGAGGTGGAGGATGTGTGGGAAGAAGGGAGTGTGCAACGTTGGGAAGACATGAGGTATTCCTTGAAGAAGATGTGGGACACAACAGGCCTGTTAAAGTTCCCAAGGAAACAGCTCACTCACAGACTCTGTCACACGCCAGGAAATCATAGAGACATGGGCTATCCCTCATGCAGGGGCTGTGTTATTTATCTTTGTGTTCCCAGAACCCAGTGCCCATGCCACACTCTAGGTATTCAATACACACTTATTGAATTCGATTTAATTAAAGTAGTTAATGACTTGGATTAAATGCAATGGTTGGATTAACACATACAACGCCCTCCCAAGAGAATTTTTTCAGGTTTTGTTGGGCAGGTTAATAACTTTGCTGAATAGAAGTGGCACAGTCTTAAGGCCTGGGTCCTGAGGGCTCAGGAAAGTGAGTCTCTATAGACTGTTGGAAATTGGAGCAAAATTAATTCAGTGAAACATAGCCCATCCTGGAATGACCTACAGAACTGAATTTATTTTCAACTGCAGTATATATAAAATTACATGCTGTGCTGCCTTCCAGATCTAAAGACATAAAAAGGGCTCACATTTGGGGTGTCTTTCCAGCAGAAGAAACAAAATCTCGTCATTGAATATTATTTTAATTTCACATCAACTATTAATTGTGTGCCTAGCATCTACTTATATCCTTCTATTGATATTAAGTTAATATTTATGCTTCGCAGAAGAGGAAACATAGAGGTAAAATGACTGGTTTTAATTTGCACAGCACTAAAGTCATGAAGTCAGAAGTTCAGCCCAGCTCTTCTTTATCCAAAGTTTTTGAGAAGGGTCCTAGGTACCATCTAATCTAAACTCTACACTGCACTGACCCACCTTTCTTGCTGCCAGGAATAGGCATCAGCAGGTGAGACAGACTAGACTTTAAGAGAAAGGAGCCCTCAGCCACCGTCTCTTTCACAAAGTGAAAAAGCATGAGGCCAGGAGGCGCAGTGTTTAGGAAGCCCAGAGGGCTGTCAGCAGACTCGCATCCCATCTTGCCTCTCTATAGCTGAGGGATCTCAGTCAGGACATTGCCCCGTCTGAGCCTTAGCTGTGCCACCTATCAGATGACGAGGTGGAAGCCCTGTTCTGCCCCAGGAGAGCAGCAGGGTGGGGCCTTCAGTCTGGTCTCTTGTCCTCTATTCCCCGGGATAGATTTGGACGTTGTTTAACTGGCTGAAGATGTGGTGCCATGCAAATTACATCAGTCTCACAATCCTCTCTTTTTCTCCCTCACTGCTTCCATTGAGCTGCAGGGTATGTTTTCTTTTTCTTTCTGTGTGTCTCTCTTTCTTTCACTCTGAGTTTTCAAATAAGAACTGTTTGTTAGCTCCACAATCAAAAAGAACTAATTGGCTACAGAAAGAACATGCACAACATCGGAACCGTAGGCCGGATACGGGAAAGAAAAGGTCAAAAACCACTTGATGATCAAGAGAAGTAACAGAAACAGGAATTCAAAAGCCTCTGTTGTAAGTGTGGAAACTGAAGTTCTGAGCTGTGCTCGTGACCAGGCACATCACGGAAACAGCCTGTCCACCCTTGGGGGGCTCGTGGAAAGAAAAACAGATTCAACCAGGCTCTTCTCATAACAGGACCCTCTCCTCTATGGGGCCCTGTGTTCCTAGCATCATTCTGATGCCAGAAATACAGCAAAAAGTGTAAGGTTTAAGAGTTCTGGATTAGAATTGAGCCTCTTTTACTTACTAACAGCCTGATGTTGACTAAGTTGCCTTTCATTTTTGGACCTCCGCTTCCTCACCTATCCTAGGGAATGTCACTTCACATTCATTAGCATGGCTATTTTCAAACAACAACTACCAGAAAATAACGAGAGTTGGCAAGAATGTGGAGAAATCGGAACCCTCATGCATTGTTGGTAGGAATGTCAAATGGTGCAGTTGAGGTAGCAAACAGTCTGGCAGTTTCCTCAAAAAGATAAACATGGAAGCACTATATACAACCCAGCAATTCCACTGCTGGGAATATACCCAAGAGAATTGAAAGCAGGTATGAAGCAGATACTTATACACCAACGTTCATCACAACACTAGTCACAGAAACCCAAAGTGGAAACAATCCAAGTGTCCTTAAATAGATAAATGTATAAACCAATTGTGGTATATACATATAGTGGAATAGTATTTAACTTTAAAAAGGAAGAAAATTCTGACACATGTCACAACATGGATGAACCTTTAAGAAATTAAGCTAAGTAAAATAAGCCAATCATGAAATAACAAATACTGTATGATTCCACTTATATGAGGTGTCTAGTGAAGTCAGACCCATAGAGACAGAAAGTAGAATGGTGGTTTCCAGGGCTGGGAGGAGGGGGGAATGGGGAATTAGTATTTAATGGGTACAGAGTTTCAGTTTGAGAAGAAGAAAAAATTCTGGAGATGAATGATGGCGATGGTTGCACAAATATGTGAATGCCACTGAACTTTATATTTAAAATGGTTAAAACGATAAATTTTATGTTATGTATGTTTTACAAAAATAAAAACGGAAATATTGCCACCTATTAAAGCAGATATAATATGCAAAATATCTAGAATAATGCCTGCCACATATGGGTTCCTTCTCCATGTAATTTACATGGAGCTTCTTTTTAGCTTTTTAGGAGATTATAACGGCAACGTGCCCACGTAGAGGGAGATGGTATAGAATAACATTTCTACACAAAGATGATCACACTCAAAGAGGGAAGACATGAACGATAGCTCACTCCTGCAACCCTGCTTCCTTCCAGCTATGCTTTAAGAATAACCTACTTCTTGAAGTAAACTGAGTGCAGAAAGGCACACCTGAGGGACCACAGTAAATTTTCTAGTTTAAAACAGGAAGGGAGAAATACCTTTTAAGGTCTGGAAAGTGAAGGAAAACATCCTTATCTACCTAGACCACTAGGCCAACAAATGTTTCAGTGCCAGCTTAACTCAGGTGTGGGAAGCAGACTCTCACCCACCTTGCTGAGTGGTGTTTCTGGGTGGAGAGTCACTACACCTACCCACCTACACTCAGGTGACCTTCAGAAACAGGATGAGGAGGTAAACTGAATGGCAGGCCCCTGGACTTGTAAGAAATGATGCCAACGAGTGCTTCTTTAAGGCTTCTTCCAAATCCAACTTTCACTGTAACTGTGGCCTTTGAGTTGGAGAGCAGGTTTGCAGCCTGCAGGTCTCAGGGAGAACTCCTCCAGCAGGAGCCCAGACCAGGAGCCTTAAAGTACATCTTGCCAGGCTGGACTGGAATTCTGTCACTGACATGAGGCCCTCTTGACTATCTCCCTCTTTCTCAGACGGTGCCTTTGAACATTATGACTAAGGGAACTTGGGCTCAAATAACTTCTTCATATCTAAGTATAGAGAATAATAAAAGTAAAAATAACAGTGGTTTATAAAGGGCCAACTACATGTTAGAGACTGTACTATGTGCTTTCTATACGTTATTCTATTCTATCCCCATAATAATATTTTGATGCTGGTATTGTTATTCCCATCTCATCAATGAGGAAACTAAAGTTGAGAGATGGTAGGTACCTTGTTCAAGGTTAAAAAAAAAAACCCTCCTTATTTTCATATACTTCCCTCCCTGCTCAAGCCTAAGTTTTCAGCATCTTGAAGGTTCTACCAAAGTTTAGGAAGGTCTCAGATGCTACACTTACCAATGGTCTTTGTGCAAGCCTTAGAGGTGTGTTCCACTTGCAGAAAAAAAGATTCAAGAATAACAAATAAAGATATGAAATTTACTTTTTAAACCAATAACTGTGTTGAGCATGTGTCTCCCATAGTATTTTATAATGTGGGTGTGTATATATAGATAAACTTAAATATACATGTATATATGTACATACATATGTATATAAGTGTATGTGTGTGTATATATATACACACACACATATATATACACATATATACATATATGCCCACACATGCCCATATAAATATACATGTATGTGCAAGTATATATATTTTTGCATTTGACAAATAATTTCAGGTCCATTTACTTAACTTGGGACACAAAGGCTAGAACGATCATCTCTAAGTGATTAATTTCTTCCAAAAACCAACCAGGAAAGCATCTGCTCAATCACAGAGGTATTTAGCTTCGGATATGGTATGTTACGTATGCAGAACTTTTTAGCATTCGTCCCAGGGTTTTATAGTAACTTATCATCGGACCTTCCCAACACTCTGGGATCCGGAGATGACTCTAATCATTACAGCTTTAATTTGTTTTAGGCTGTCTATAACAAAAGGACTATACCCTTTATAGATACTGCATCAGTCTTACTTTCAAAACAATCTTGAGGCTTGAAATTTCTTATTGACCTATAGAATGCACTGGAAACTTCCTATTGTTCCCTGTGGGCTGAATTAGGAGACTTCAATGGTATCTACTGCTAGCAGATTTGAGTGATAGTGACTTCATTTCACAGACGGTGACTGAACAACTGAACCATAGCTGAGGCATCCATTAAGATCTAGGTCCCCTGATGCTGGGGAATATTGTCTGTAATATTAAAAGTTGCCAACATTACTGAGCACTTACACTGTCAGGTTTGTGCTAAAAAGAAGGCAGAGTTGCCGTTCAGCTGTCTGCTCCTTTGTTTGTTGTTCCCTCTCTCATGTTTCAAAAATACCCACTCTCAGTGCACAGCGGCCCCCTTGGGCTGTCCCCAGTCATGCAGGGCCATGTTTCTCCATGTTAGTGGGCATAAAAACCACTTGGGAATTGTTTTCAAATATAAGTTCCTAGGACTTGCCTAAAAGTTCACCTTCAGTAGGTGTTAATTTATATTTTCAATGATCAATCTAATGCCTTCTAATGTAGGTTTCATGGGAATATACTTTGATGAGCACTGATTTAGGACTTTCGATGCCATTCTTATTCTCTCTTGAAAATTTCCCCATCATTCATTTCTTAAACATTCATGAAGACGTTAAAATTGTGAAAAAACTGATTTCTATGGTGCTTGTCCAGATTAAAAATCACTTTCACATACAGCCTCATACTGGCCAAGTAAACTCCAGTAGGCAGGTATGGGGGAAGACATGGAAGACACAGCAAGCACCCCTCTTCTGCTCCTTGCTGCCCACAGCACCCTGATGTGTTAAGGTGTTGGGTTAGAGGTCCCATGAAACCTGAGAACAGGCTCCCTATCCATGCCCAACGAAAAATGTTCATTGGCTCAAACTCCTTAGTTTTGGAAAATAATTGGCTAAAGATGGGTATTTTCTAGCATATAAGATATAAAAAGAATATGCTGGGAATAATTTCTCTTCTTAAATGAAAACACAAATAAACAAAAACAACAACTTACTTGGGTGGATGCCTTTCCTCAACTTTTCTTTCTAGAAATCCAAATAACTAGCCATCTGGTGACCTTGCAGCAGCAAGCATAAGGACGAAAGCCTGAATGCTAGCAGGTGGGACAGAAAGGTAAAACCTCAGCAACTACCTCTGAACTGGTTTTAAATGAAGAAAAATAAGTCTGTTTCGGTTACTATAAGTTGGACTTTATTACTTTCAGCTAAAAGTATTCCTAACTGATAGAAATATTATAATTATTAAGATCTTGGTTTTATAGAAAATGGCATCAGAGAGGTTAAGTTACTTACTCAAAATCTCTCGTCAAGTAAATAGTGGGTCCTGGACTGGAACTCAGATTGCCTTCTGCTGAACCATTGACTCTGAAGCTTCACTTTACAATGAAGGGGTTCCAGTGACTACTTTCTAATAGAAGTAAAAGAAACCCTGTGTGTGAGTGAGTGTGTGTGTGTGTGTGTGTGTCTGTGTGTGTGTGTGTGTGTGTGTGTGTGTGTTTTGCAGGGGTGGGGTTGGGGGGTGGGGGGTAATGGGCTCCTTATCCCTTTTGAACCGGAAGAATTCTTGTTAATTGATTTGATATATTGAACTTTCTTAAAAGATATAATTTAAAGAAAAGGCTTCTGCTGATTTAAAAAATAGTGTAAAATAAAATAGCATTATGCCATGCTTCTCTGCTCTTATAAGGCACTGTAGATACAAAAAACTACCATACTTGATTATTTTTCTCAGCTCATTTGTTACCTATTTGAAGAGATAAGACATACAACTCAACAGTTAAACTAAAGAAGTGTAAAACAATGACTACTTTTTGCTATAATATGTCCCTAAAAACAGTGTTATAAAGCAAATTATTGCAAAAACAATTCCTATTTTCCCATAGGAATTATGTCATAACAAGCAACCAATTAATTATAAATATAGCCAATAACAAGATGTAACATTATTTGAAATAATAAAATGATGACCCACATTCTAAAAAATTGGAATAAATACATATTGAACATATTACAGCACATTTGGGCTTATTGTATAATCACAGTAGTTATATAAAATATAAACATAAAAATCTGACCTAAAATTAACATGCTAACAATAATAAACCAAAAAGATATAATTATTTGCTTCTTTGAGGTTTCAGATGAAGTTTTACAGGACATTTGGATGCTTTCTCCTCTTATAAGTGTGAGATAGCTGAGGAAATTAGTAATTATGCACTTCCTGTAGCAAGACTGATTCTGTAGCAAGCAGAAGTATCCAAATATTCCCTTCACTTGAAATTCCATGGAAAATGATGACTCTTGTTCAGAGATCCACAATGGAAGGAGTGGTATTTTTCATACCAAAAAACAACACATTTTAAATGTAAACATCTACTGTTGCTTTGGTTTATTTAAAAAAGCTTCTTATGGAAAGTTCCACTCTGCCCATTAGGATTAATTACTACAGGGATTGGCCTCCTGTCATAACCAACTGAGAAACCAAAAATCTATATAAAGTGGGGGTATCAGACATTTCACAACAACATACAGCATGGTCCATGAAAGAATAGAAATAAATAACATGAGCCTTACAATTTCCCCAGCAGCTTCCAGATTGTAGTTCAGAGATAGTAAACCCAAACAGAGCATGGTGACTTTGCTGAGTTGAAGAGGCAGAGCTAGGAGTTTGGGGAGGCCAAAGTAGCTACAGTTTTCAAGGAAGAGATCAGAGAAGCAGTGTGGGGCAGGGGAAGAGCTCAGCCCTGGGAATGTGTAGAGCAGCGGTTCTCAACCTGTGGGTCGTGACTCCTTTGGGGTCGAATGACCCTTTCACAGGGGTCGCCTAATACCATCGGAAAACACATATATAATTACACAGTTTTTGTGATTAATCACTATGCTTTAATTATGTTCAATGTGTAACAATGAAATTACATCCTGCCTATCAGATATTTATATTACGATTCATAACAGTAGCCAAATTACAGTTATGAAGTAGCAACGAAAATAATTTTATGGTTGGGGGTCACCACAACATGAGAAACTGTATTAAAGGGTCGTGGCATTAGGAAGGTTGAGAACCACTGGTGTAGAGGATTCCTCTGGAAACTTTGGCTGAGTACTAATTGATGTGTGCGTGAGAAAAAAATCACACAGGACAAAGAAAGAAACACCAGAAAACAATAGGCTGGACAATTCCCAGAGCCAAGGCTATAAATAGTCTGTGTCCTAACCAGCCAGAGTGGAGAGATCTAGTAATACTATTTCGTAGAGTCCTCAGAAGAATTACTCGTTAGTGGTGGTAGAGTTAAATTAGTCCCAGAATAAAGACTACTCTGAACCTGACACAGCAAAACCTGAAAGGATCAAACTGATCTGCAGGTTACTTAACTGCACATCAAAACAAAACCCAACACTCTTTAGGGGAATATAACAAACATCCAGCTTCCAACAATGTAAAGTCACAATGTCCAGCATCCAACCAAAAATTACCAGGCATTCAAATAAGAAGAAAATATGACTCATCATCATGAGAAATATCAGTCAATGGAAACAAATCCAGAGGTGACAGACATAATAGAATTAGTAGACAGTGATCTTATAACAGTTATAAATATGCTCAATGATGTAAAGCAGCATGAAACTATCCAAAATGAAGCTCAGAGAGAACAAGATTAAAAAATTCACAGAGCATCAGGGAGCTATGGACAGTTATCAAATAGTCTAATCTAACATGTCTAACTGAAGTCCAGAAAGGGGTATAGCTATTTGAAGAAACACTAGCAGAAAGATCCCCAAATTTGTTGAAAACTATAGATCCACAGATCCAAGATGTTCAAGGAACCCCAAACTGAAGAAACATAAACAAAATCACATCAAGACCTATCATAGTTGAATTGCTTAAAAACAGCAATAAAAAGAAAGTCATTAAAGCATCCAGACTTAAAGATGCACTATATCCAGGGGAGCAAACACAAGAATGATAGTCAAGTTGTTGTCTGAAGTCATTCAGGCCAGAAGACAGTAGAGCAACACCTTTAAATGCTCAAAGAAAAATGGCCAACTTAAAAGTCTAAATTTAGCAAAAACATATTTTGAAAATAAAGGCAAAATAAAGAATTCTGATAGAGACTTTTGATATAAAACATGGTAAAGGAAGTTCATGGTAAAGGAAGTTCTTCGGGCAGAAGGAAAATCGATACCAGATGAAAATTTGGATCTACACAAAGGAATGAAGAATGCCAGTAAATATAAGAAATACTTTGTCTCATTTTAAAATCCATTTAAAAGATTTGACTGGTTAAAGCAAAAACAAGAACAATATATTGTGGGTTTCTAATATATGTAGAACTAAAATGTATAAAATAGCACAAAGGCTGGAGGGTGGGGAATGGATGTACATATATAACAATCTTATACCACACATGAATTCATGTTATTTAAAGGCAGGTTGTGATAACTTTGAGATGGATATTAAAAACCCTAGAATACCCACTATGTTATAAAAACAAAAAGGTATAGATAATAAACCATAGGTGGAGATAAAATGAAATAAAAAAATTGAGTAACCTGAAGGTAGGCACCATGTGGATAGCTTTCTTCGTTATACTCTAGAAAGCCATAGCCACATTAGTACACACCTCAGAAAAGAAGCTCCAAACCCCTATAACAGTGTTGATATCTTGTTCTCAATAACTGTTGTCATTCTATGTCTAGAGAGTAATGGAAATTACACACACACACACACACACACACGCGCGCGCCAAACTTCATTAGGAGACTGAATGTTAAATGTCTCACAAACATATGTAGAACAGTTTTCAAATATAGTTTATTCTCATGATGTAAATTTCTTTTACAGTGTTATTAAATTTATAGGACTTGCTGTCATTATGTGTTTTTTTAGTCAATTAATGTTATGACTAACAATTAACTTCTACTAGATGGGAGTCATTAAAAGGCTGGGAACCATGGAATCACTGTGATGAACTGAAGTCCCTGAGAATTTGTGACTCTTCCTTATAGATAACAAGCAATCACTGATGGTTTCTGAATGGCATGACCTATTTCAGCAACACTCTCACACATTTCACGTCTGGTGAAAGTGAGGTAGAAAAAGCCTATGGTTTGTTCTGAGGCTCAGTGACTAGAACGAGATTAAATAATCACAAATCAATCACTCGGTTGTTAATTGGCCAGAAGACAGTTCTCTGTTTGGATTGTTGAAGTGACCAGACCACATATTATATGTAATTTGAGTTTATACTTGATTATATAAGCCATTTGTTGATAGGTAACATCTGTAGTGAACATCTGTAATTTTGTGTGACCTATGCTCAGTATTTCTTATTTTGGGGAACGGCCACATTTTCATTTAATTTGATTGTGGTAGGATTGTTAATAATTCCCCCCTCCTCCTGTTCTAAGTTGGAAATACCCATTCCACTAATATAAAGTAATTGATTCAGCTTGGCCCAAGAAGAAAAAATAACTTTCCTTTCAGGGCTATAATATGGATGCTGTGTGACAGAAGGGATGACTTTTTCTCTGGGATTATGAGCACTAAGAACTATGTTGGACCAGAGTTGAGCTCCCAAGGGCTATCTTGTCAGGGAGTCTTATTGATAACAGAAAATATAAAAGGCAAGCAGAGTTGAAGAATGGGAACAGAGTTCTCATAACAGTAATTAATCTATTATTTAATAAACTAGCAAATATATATTGAGTACTTACTACATGTTTAACACTATTCTTGGCAGTGAAGAAGCCTCTAAGTGCTTACATTCTAGGGAATTCTTGAGCCCCTTGACAGGGTGGAATCTGAAGCCCAGTCCTATAGTTTTAGACTTTTCAGTTACATGAGCCAATTAATCTTCCTTTTTTACTTAGTTTTTCTGAGTTGCTTTCACTTGAAAAAGTTCAAATACACTATTAATTCTGATTTTAAAAAGCTATGAGGATCTTAAATAAAAAGGAGCCTGGTTTAAGACCGAAACTTGAATCCTTTCTCTCTTCCTGGTATAAAAGCCTACCAGCCAGACTAGAGCTTCTCAAAGTGAGACTGAGGGATTGGGGAGCACTGAGTCTCAGGGGGTTAAAATAAGCAAAAATTGTTTTTTCATAATTATGAAATACATTTTTATATAATCATATTTAGATATTATTTGCCTTTTCTGTTCTCATTCCCCCATGAGTAAATAGCAGAGTTTTCTAGAGGCAACATGACTTCTATTAAGCCAGAAATTAGAGAGATTTGCAAAAATGTACAATGCCACTCTTGCAACTAAATTTTTTAATATAATTGCTTTTCAATAAAATGTGTTTATCATTATTTGCATATGATTTCATAGTTTAATATTGAATATGATCAATTAAATAGCTTTAACCCACATGAACAAAGCTCTTTGGGGTCCTCAACAATTGTTAAAAGTGTCAGACAAGAATGTTTGAGAACTGCCAACCTAGATCAGTGCTGAGAAGTTGGTGTGTAAATAGATATACAGGGTGTCCCCCCAAAATGTATGCTCACTTTGACTAATTATTAATTCCCATGGGTTAAATCTAAAAAGAGAGAAACATCACTTAAGTTACCAGCTGTAAAGTGTGTATACATTTTTCGGGACACTCTATATTTGTGGTGAAACTCGGAGATACAGATTAGAAGGATGGTATCTTACTGGAGGTCTAAGTGCAATGTAAATTCACGAACATACATTTCTTCCTTCTCTTTGTCCAAATGAAAACTTCCTGGTTCAAACTGAAAACTGCAGTAACTGCCTCCACATTAACGGCACAGACTGAAGTGTCCTGGAAGCAGCCAGCACTGACAAGGCCTGAGAGGGTAAGGATGGTGCTCAGAAGCTTTCCTAAGGAAACTACTCTTGCTGCCAACTTGAGTGAAGGAGCAGGCATTCTTGTCAACAAGATAATGAAGGGATGCTCTATTCACATCTGTGGATATGCTGGACTAATGTAAGGAATTATCCGAATCAGTGATCATCAGTCATTATCTCATGTCAAATTAGCATCTCAATACCCAGAGCCTTCAATTTGACTAAGGGGAGCCAGTGATGTCAGCAGGAATATCAAATTAAAAAGTAGCAGGTGGTCTTGGGATATTACAGCTTTTATTAGCATAACTATTTTGATAAGATCCCTCTCACTTTAATTTTTGACTTGTATCCTAATGTTTCTTTCCCAAAAAACTAAAATCCCTGGTTGTGTACAATCCCAACATCCTCTCATACGCATGCTCCTACTCCACGGCAGTCGAATGCCTTCCTACTCTTCTCCAATTTTGCTCCCCTTGCAGTGCTCCTAGTGGCATCAAACCCCTCATTGCTGAGCTTCCCAGCTTAGAGTGTTTAACTTCTCTCTTACCAATCCTAATTATCCCATTTCCTCCAGCCCCTGGTTTTCAATAAATTGCTGATTCCTGCCACTTCTATCCCATATTTCATTGTGATTCCACAGCCCTGAATCATCTACTCCTTGATTGGACCATGTGACACGCCTGCCAAAGGAACAGGAAACTTCTCTGAAGATCCACAACATCATCCAGAGCCTGTAAATTGAATGTACTATTACCAGTAATGAGAGAAAACAGAGGCAAACGACCCAAAGGCAAGATAAAACAACACAGAGAAACAGACTTTGAAGTCTGGTGATGACGTTATCAAATATATAGATTATAAAATAATTATCTGCAGAATATGTTTAAAAATTGATGAAATAGAAAGGATTTCATCAGAGAACATGAATCTCTGACATAACCAAATGCAAGTTCTAGAAGTGAAAAATATAATAAGGGATATAAATAATTCAATACATTCCAGCTGAGGCCCCAGACAGACAATGTTGTGTAGATTGGACACAACAGAAGAAAGAATGTGTAAAGTGGAAGAGAGGTCAGTAGAAAATATCCAGATTGAATCACCGGGAGAAAAATAAAAGATGGAAAATACAGATGAGTCCAAGAGACATATGAGACACAATGAAAAAGCCTCAAATAGATGTAATTTGAAGTTCCAGAAAGTGGGGAGAGGAAATGACAGAGGCAATACTATCTGAAACAATACTCACTGAGAAATTTTTTTAAATGAACAAAAACATCAAGTTTATTCATAAACCCCAAACAAAATAAGTATAAAGAAAAATGGATTTAGTCACATCATAATAAAGCTGTTGAAAATCAAAGACAAAAAATAAATTCTTTAACACAGCCAGGGAGAAAAACACATTACTTCCAAAGAAACATCAGTGAAGCTGAAAAGTGACTTTACACAGGGGCAATGAAGGCCAGAGAGGACAGAGTGAATATGTTAAATGCAGAAAGAAAATGACTCAGCTAAGAGTTATTCACCCAGTGAAAGTCTTCAAAAATGATGGTAAAATAAAGAAATTTTCAGACAAAACAGCTGAGAAGTGTTTTTCTTGCAGACCTTCACTGGAAGAAATACTGAGGAGCTCTTGAGGGGAAAGGAAATGGTCTCAGACAGAAGCGCAGTAATACAAAGTACTAGAGAGCTTTGAAAAGGGAGCATATGGGGAAATATTTAAATGAATTTCGCTGTTTAACACAGAAATATGTCTCGAGAGATTTAAAATATGTGTAGCAATAAAATACATGACAACAAACAGACAAAAGATCAAGATAACAGCAGCATCCTTGTGGTGCCTAACAGTATCATCCAATGTGACCTAATTGACCTTTACAGGACACTCCACCCAAACAGCAGAATACATTAAAATGTTACACAGCACAGTCCATACTGAGCTATAAAACAAGTCTCAAACATCAAAGCAATTTAAAATTATCCAGTGTATAGAATTTAGGTAATTGAAGGTCCTTGCCTTACTTAGGAATGATAAGTATACTAATTTAAGATCGATTCTAATAATCCCTAGGTAACAACAAATAGTGTAGTAAAAGAATACATAACTAACAAGTTAATAGGATACTTTTTCACAAAGATTAAACAAAGCCAAGATGGCTTTACCTGTGAATTCTTCCAAATATTTAAAGATGGAGTAAAGTCAATTTCACACAAACTTTTAGCAAAAAAAAAAAAAAAATTAAGGAATACTTTTGATAACAAAAGCAAGAAGGCTTACAAGAAAGAAAAATTACATGAACATAGATGCAAAAGTTATAAAGAAATATCTGAGCAAATCATGTGAGTTATATATAAAATGAAGAACCCAACACAACAAGTTGGGTTTATTTCAGGGTGTAAGATTGGATTAATTCTCATAATTCAATCAGTGTAATTCACTGCATTAATAGAAAAAAGAATAAATATTATATGAATGACTTGATAAATATGCAAAAAGTATTTGATACCATTTATCACTATTCATGATTAAAACTGTCAGCACACTAGGAACAGGAGTTGTGCAGACTGTATTTTCCAAAAATGGCCTCAGCAGTATTTCTTCCAGAGCCTGCAGGACCCTGTGACTCTCCTGTTGAGTAGAATGCAGTGGAAACAGCACTATGTGACTTGAGGCTGGATTATAAAAGGCAATGCAGCTTCCACCCAGCTCTGTCACCATGCTATGAGAAAACTCAACTAAGTCTGTATGGATCAACTACATAGAGAGGCCCCCAGCCAACAGCTAGCATCAACCCCCAGGGGAGTGAACAAGTTTCAAATGATTCCATCCCTTCAACTCCAGGGGTTCCAGCCCAGGCCCCAGACAGACATTGGGAAGCGGAGACAAGCCTTCCCTACCGTTCCTTGTCTAAGTTCCTCACCCTCAGAATCTGTGAATAGTAAATGCTTATTTTTTGCCACTATGTTTTGGATGCAATCATAGGAACTGAAAGAGAAGGAAACTTCCTCACTCTGATAAGGGACATCCACAGCTATCATACCCAATGATGAGATATTGAAAGCTTTCCTCTGAGTTAAGGAACGAAACAATGATACTCATTAACACCAGTAAATACATTTTACTGGTCTTCTCAGACAATACAATAGGTAGATAAATAAATAAATAGCATACTCCTTAGAAAAGAAAAAAACTATCAACTTCAGCAGATAATAGGGTAGAAAATGCAAAATGATCTATAAGCTTTTAGAATCAAGAAGTAAATTTAGCATGGTCTTTGGATACAGAATCAATATACAACAAAAATTGTATTTTTAAATTCTAGTCACAAAAGAAATTTTTAAAGAGACTTTTCCAAAAGCACTTTAAAAGCATAAAGGAATAAATCTAAAGAAAATGGGCAAGAATACAAAGAAAACTACAAAATATTACTGAGATAAATTAAGGAAGACCTAAATAAATGGAAGCCTCTATTATGCTAATGGATTGGAAGGCTCAATATTGTTAAGAATGTCAGTTCTCCTCAAATTAATCTATAGGTTCAATGCAATTCCAATAAAAATCTCAGCAGGCTTTTAACAATGTGAGGCGATTCTCAAATGTACATGGAAATATAAAGGGCTAAGCATGGCAATGACAATCTTAAAGGAGAACAAAAAGGGAGCATGCAGAGTACCAGATATCAAGCTAGATTATACAGTTACATTAATTGAAACAGTGGCATTAATGCAAAGACAGAAACACAGAAACCAACTGAATAGAGTCCAGAAACAAACCCATACGTATAATCAGCTGATTAATAACAAAACTGACATTGTAATGTGATGGAAAAATGCAATCTTTTCAACAAATAGTGTTGGATAAAGGGAATATTTATATGGAAAGCAAAACAATACAGCTTCTTCAAAGACGACGTGAGAGAACGTGTTATGATGCTGACATAGGTAAAGTTTTCTTAACCAGAACACAAAATGTACTAATCATGAAAAATGGCAAGTGGGACTTCCCAACATAAAAAACTTTGCATTAGAGATACTACTAAGTAAATGGAAAGGCAAGCCACAGACTGGGGGAAATATATTTCCAATATTCACAATGCATAATCTGATAAATGACTTTTGTTCAGAATATATAAAGAACTTCTAAAGTTAATAAGAAAAATATACATAATCCAATAACAACAACAAAAGAGCAAAAGACTTGCAATAAGCATATGAAAAAAGGTCAACACCATTATTCACCAGACAAGTGCAAATTAAAGCCACAGTGAAATACTACTTCACATCTACCAAAATGGCTAAAGACAAACAAGCACACACACAAAAAACTACTCCCCTAAACTGACCACCAGCCCTACCAAGTTGCTGAGAATATGGAGCCCCTGGAAGTCTCATACATTGCCAGAGGGAGTGTAAATTGGTACAACTACTTTGGCAAACTGTTTAGCAATATCAATTAAAGCTGAATGCACACAGAGTTTTGACACAGCTAAGTAAATATACAAAAGAAATATATACATATGTGCAGCAGAAGACGACATGTATAAGAACAACCAAATTTACTGAATAAAGGTGGTATGTTTATACAATGGAATATTATACAACAGTAAAAATTGAATTAATAATGTTATTATTAAGGGATCTTTAAGGGATCCCAAATAATAGTATTATTATTAAGGGATCTTAATGTTATTATTAAGGGATCTTTAAGGGATCCCAAATAATAATATTATTATTAAGGGATCTTAATGTTATTATTAAGGGATCTTAATGTTATTATTAAGGGATCTTTAAGGGACCTGTGATGACTGGAGTGGGCACAGGGAGGGTTCTCAGATGCTAGTAACATTATAGATTTTCTTCTGCATGGTAGTTATATGAATGAATTTTGTAAAAATTCATCTACTGGTGTGTGGTGTGGTGTGTGTGTGTGTGAGAGAGAGAGAGAGAGAGAGAGAGAGAGAGAGAGAGAGAGAGAGAGAATATATATATATTTCATGAAAGGAGATTAAAAATTTTTAAAAAGAAAAACAACAATCCATGAGTGATGGCTGGGTGGTCAACTGCGATGACTCTCTGTTCCTAGGCAGACGTGTGTATTTGCCCAAATGCCCAAGGAGTGGGATCCATGCAAGAATCACATATAGAGTTCCACTTACTGCTGTGGAACTAACTCTACAGCAACACTATCTGACTATTTGGCACCTGGGGAAAAATGATGAATTCAGGAATATGCTCTTTCACAAGACAGCACTGCAGCATAGAAAATTACTCCTGCACTCATTTCTTACTCCACTGAATATGGGGAAGTTTAGTCCAGGTGGTTTTTCTAGAGGAACAAAAGTGGGGCTGGTGGAGAAAAATGGGTATGGGGAGGGGTGATTTGTCAGATCAAGTTGAAAAGCAAAGACAGAAGAGCACAAAAGCCTGAACTAATTATCTTCAAAGTGCTTTGACACCCTTGCCACTTGTCAGGGCTCAGGCTTCGGTGTCACTTTGAAGGGAGACCTTATGGAACCCTTGAAGCTCCTGCAGAAGTGCCTCTGTGGCTCCTCTGTGTAATCTGAAGTCCCTCCTCCCTGCCCCACTCACCATCGACTCTAGCTTTGCTGCAGTCAGCTCACTCCCTGAAGCAGCAGTGCCCCCCTCAACCAAGAGGGGCGGGAGTGGAGAAGAATCATTTGTAAAAACAGTCATGGGATGGAAAGCAGCATAGGAAATATAGTCAATCATACTGCAATAACTATTGTGGTGCCAGATTGGTTCTAGACTTATTGGGGTGATCACTTCGTAAGGTATATAAATGTCTAGTTGTTATGCTGTATACCTGAAAGTAATACAATATTGTACGCCAAGTAAAATAAATTTAAAACTGATAATATTGTATGTCAACAAAAATAAATTTAAAAGGGGAGGGGAGAGAAATAGTGAGAAAAGCAGCAGCTGGTCCCGGAAAAATCCCCCCCTTTGCTGAACCAGAGCCACATCCCTGGGACAACCTGGTCTCAGCAAGGCCAGAGGCAGCATTGAAAGATTTCCCTGTACGAAATGTCTACTATGTACTTTTGACAGCCTCAAAAGTCACATGGTGCCATTTCCACTGCATACTATTCAATAGGAGAGTCAAGGGTCCTGCAGGCTCTGGGAGAGTTATCTCAGGTAACATTATTCCCAATCGATTGATGAGGAAATAGGCTCAGAGGTGAAGTCTCCCTGAGGGTCACACAGGTGGCAGAATCTTATCCCACAGCCTCCCCATTCTTCCGGACCAATGAACATACTCAGCTGCTGCAGGTTAGCAGCATGAAACCCCCAGGCCCTCCCAGCCAGCACCAGAGGGAGGTGGCTGTCTTCTTTGCCATTCTCCCTTTTTCATCCTATTGAGTGGCTGAGTCCCTGCTGGCACCATGGAGATAAGGGCGAGCCCCCGGGGCCAGCCTCCATTTAGCCATGGCCTCTCAGTCAAAGGTTTGGAAAATGTGGCTGGAAATTTAAGACAGCCTGGAGCACAGCTGGCTCCCACTGAGTAAAGAGTACTGCGCCCCGATAAAGGCTCATTCATCTCTAGGAGCTTCATGCTTGAAAGGCTCTGAGCGCCTGCAGAGAAACTGTGCAGCCTGACATCACAATAAGCAGAGAAAGCGTGACTATAAAATTCAGACAGGCGGCAAGTGTGACCGGTGACATCAAGTCCCACAACTGCAATGACACAAAAGTCTCCGTGGTGCCATGTAGAGATGCCTTAGACAGACAGGATGGGGGCAGGGGGCGGGCTCCAGTCAGGGAGCTGCAGCTGCATGCCCACCAGCGCATGCTATGGGTGAGAATGGTCACAAGGCTCCCTAGGAACAATTTATAAAGTTATGGTGCGGAGGCCAATAGACTTTGTTGCTTGCTTTCCAGGTGATGAACTGAGGTTCAGATCCATATCTTTAGTTGTCAGTTCAATTGCTGCCCTTTTCTTCTCACTCACTCATTCATTAATTCATCCATCCATCCATTCACCTGACACACAAGGAGCACAAAGTTCCAAAGCTTGAAGATAAAACAAAAGAGACCTGGTTTCTGCCCTTGATGATCCCACAGTATAGTAGGAGTGACAGACACAGAATAACCACAATTATTTTTAAATGTCAGCAGTTTTTTTCCCATTTATAAAGGTAGTTGTAGGAAAGATCCATTGTGAGAAAAATAGAAAGTATCTGAAAGTAGTATCAAGAAGGCAATAAAACCCACACGTGATCCCGCTATCTAGAGACAACCATGCACATACCGGTAGTTAGGCATATGGACATAGCTCATGGACCCTGTGGCCAGTGCCATGGGAGAGGCAGACAATGTGAGTTGGAGCATAGAAGAGAGAGGGAATGAGTGGCCCAGGAAATAGGGAGGTATTTCCAGAAGGAAGTCCTTACCCTGGGAAGGAGTGCAGAAGGGGCAGGAAAGCATGGTTGTGTGGGCTGGCACGCCTTGTGTGGGAGGGCGCCCAAGGGGAAGAGCTGGAAAGAGGGGGTAAAATTGACAGGCAGATTGCAAAGGAACCCCTGGGCCCTGCAGATACCATCATTAGCCATTCTCCCTCTGTTGTCACACTGCAGACGTCAGTTGTGAGATGGGTGTCTAATAAGTCGTTACTAATGACTCTTCAGGTATTGATCGACTTGCCTTTTCATAGTTAATTTACATTAGAGTATGTTCAGATCGGTCACTAATCACCTCACTCCCACTCATCCACATACTGATCTGCTTCAAGAGTGGATGGGGAAGGGGAAGAGCAGAGCAGGCTGGGGCCTCCCCAGAGGTGTGCTCCAGCACCTACTCCTGTCCCATTGATAATGACCTGCTCTGTCTCCTCTTCCTGCCTGATGAACTGTATGTTCTGTGAGGGCAGAGTCCATACCTGCCCTACTATCTGCTACATATACAGCCCCTAGCACATTCATTTATTTATTTAGTGAATAAGTATTTATTGAATGCCTACCATGTGTCTGCCAATTGACACATTTCACTATGGGGAACAAACTTTCCTGCCTCATGGAGTTTATAATCTATTCAGGGTGGGAGGGAAAGACTTTAAACAGATACATACACCAATAAACATCTATACTAATAAAAAGGCAATATGCTAATTAGACTGAACATCTTCCGGACATCCTTCTGGACAAAGCCATGGTGGCAGGGGCCGAGGCAGAGGCGGTTAGGGGTCATCAGGCCGGCAGGGGAGCAGTTAGGGGACGATCAGGCCAGCAGGGGAGCATTTAGGGGGTGATCAGGCCGGCAGGCAGAGGTGGTTAGGGGCGATCAGGCAGGTGGGCAGGTGAGCGGTTAGGAGCCAGTGGTCCCAGATTGCGAGAGGGATGTCTGACTGCTGGCAGTTGGACATCCCCCGAGGAGTCCCAGATTGGAGAGGGTGCAGGCCAGCTGAGGGACACCCCACCCTGTGCATGAATTTCGTGTACCGGGCCTCTAGTCCTATATAATAAAAGCCTAATATGCAAATTGACCGAACAGGGAATGACTGGTTGGTGGAGGGGGGAGAGGAGGAGCCAGTGAGCGGGTGGTGCCAGACCAGCCAAGGCAGGTACCAGCGGGCAGAGGGAGGGGATGGCGATTTGGGGGTGGCGGAGGGGTGATGAGGGGGTGGGACCAGAGCTTCCCCCTGGTGGTCAGTGAGCTCCCACAGGGGGAGCGCCGCTTAGCCACAAGCCAGGCTGATGGCTGGTGAATGCCGGCAGTGGCAGGCAGTGGCAGGAGCCCCTCCAGCCTCCGCGGCTGCACTAAGGATGGCCTAAGCCATCAGTTGGACATCCCCGGAGGGCTCCCAGACTGCGAGAGGGTGTAGGCAGGCTGAGGGACCCCCCCCCCCAGTGCATGAATTTTCGTGCACTGGACCTCTAGTTTCATTATAAAGGGTGACAAATATTGTGAAAGAACAGCACAGAGGTTCTGCATGGGGAGGGCTCATTAAACTAGGAGTAATGAACAAATTGCCGAGGAAATTATATTTCAGTTGGTTTTTAAAGGGGCTGGAACAAAGTAGTTACTAAAAAGTGTGTATTAAATGGAAGGACAGTGGAAATCTGCATATGCTGATGGATGCGTGTCATGCAGGGGACTGAGGCTTGTCTCCATCGAAGCCTAGCTACTGTGGCCAATAGCGCTGAAGTGTTTGTAGTATGGGAGCAGCACAGTCAGATATGTGATTTAAAGATGACAGCTGCCTCTTTTGGACCTTAATCTCTTATTCTGTAATTTCTAGGAAAAGGCCTAGATGATCCCTAAGAACCCTTTTACTTCTCTCACTCTGGAATCCTTGACCAATCGACCAACAACTATCTACCCGGCCCATAAACAAACTTGGCAAGAAGGTGGGGCCACCTTGACCTTTCTCACACCTTTCCCACTCTATCTCCTTCTCCCAACTTCTATTCTCCTTTTAGTTGTCCTTGAGCCAACCCAATGGAACTCTCCCTCTCCTTATCAAACTGCTTTCATAAAGTGAGGTCAAAGGAGGATGTAAATGCCTGGTAAGATTTATTGCAGTATTACTTCCCCTATTAGCAATGATAAACTCTTGAGCCAAATAAATGAATGGTAATAATGGAATTCTAACCAAATGGATAGATAACATCAGGCCCATACTTGAAGTTCCTTAAAGGATGGATTGGGTTATAGATAGGTGGGGTTCCCATTTACCATGTGGTGGACACAATTTGCAGGAGGGACACCCAGTCTAGAAAGGTTGTGGGTGTCCCCAGGAAGAGGTGATCTGTGAGGGAGAGTTGAGCTGAGCAGTGCAGGTTGGGTATGTTTTGGGTATGTGAACAGGAGCAGGGAGATGATTCCTGGCACAGAAGGTTTGAGTGGCTGGGTCACAGAGACTGGAGTGAGCAAGGGGCCTGGAAATTGCATAACCACCACCAGTACGCTTAGTACCACCTTATCCCATTAGCCAGGGGCAACAGCATGCAACAGGGACAGCTGCTCTGTTACTTCTCAGCCCCGTGGTCTGGAGCACACTTAACATTTCCAAGATGCCATAGCATAGAATAAATGGCCCACCTCTCTAGTTGTGAGGATTTAGGAAGATAGAAACCATGAAACTGCCCAGTAGAGTGCCTGGCACACAATGTGTATTCAATTGACGTAGATTTTCTTTCCTTCCCAGCTAAGCAAGTCAGGAAGTCCCCACCCTCAGGCCTAGGATGCTTCTTCAGAGGCATTACACCAGTGGTTCTCAACCTTCCTAATGCCGTGACCCTTTAATACAGTTCCTCATGTTGTGGTGACCCCCAACCATAAAATTATTTTTGTTGCTACTTCATAACTGTAATGTTGCTACTGTTATGAATCATAATGTAAATATCTGATATGCAGGATGTATTGTCATTGTTCGCGACCCACAGGTTGAGAACCCCTGTACTACACGATTCCTAAAAACACAGAGTGGTTCCTGGGACATGAAGGTCACAAACCAAAAGGGAGACCTCAAAGGCTCCAGCTCTTTTTGCTCCGGGCACAGCAGTTCTGAGGCTGATAGATGCTAACCGGCTTCCAGGTTTAGAGGTACATGGTGGCAGGCACGGGGGTTGTGTAGAGACGTGGAGGAAAGAGGGGCTCTGTGTGGAAAGGGGCAATCAGAAACGTGGGGTCTCCAGATGTGGCCGGATGGCTTAGGGCAAATTGATTACCCGGCCAGCACTAGGTTGGGGGTCAGAAAGACTAGCTGAATCCAAACTCGATTTAATCCAGGCGCTCGGGTTCTAGCCGGAGGAATGTGCAGGAGCATACCGACAAGGGGAGATCTCTGCTAGCGGATAAAAAATTGATTTTAAACAAAAAAGAAAAGAGACTCTTTTCCCGAATATAGGTTCAATATTGATAAGCTGTGCAAAGTGCTGCCCCGCTTGGCGTGTTTCTCCATCCATAAGAAATGAGGAGACCTCATTTTCAGATTCTCAGAACTCCCCAGGTTCCCTGATTTTGACTCAGGGATAGAAATATGAATATTAATATAATCACAAATAGAATACAAACACACACAGGGAACAAAAATATGGTCATAAATACAAAGCCTAACATTTCATATGAATATGGTACATGTCTCTGGGGGAAGACAGCTCGCTCCGGGTTCCTTTAGAGTCAGTCGGCAAACCACCTTTTACTGTACACGTGACTATAATATCCTTATTTTGTATAAAGTGCATTAGAACCTCAACACAGCTCTCGTACAAGCCCCTTCCAGGGAAGATAGGGCAGCGCTGGCATCTGTGAGCCTGTGGAAGCAGAGTGGGCGGGCGGCGGGCCTGCCTCCCTGGGGGCTGCACATTTGTCCCTCCACCTCCTGCCTCTCCCAGCAGTGGGGAACGTGCAGCCCGCAGGCCCTATCAGGCCTGGGAAATAATTTGGTCAGGCATTAGGGGTGAGTTAATGAAATGTTTGATCAAATACAGCAGGCTAACCTTTAAGATGATAATTTTGTATGGCCCGTGATGATGTTATTATAAATATCCAAATGGCCCTGGCAGGAAAAGCGTTCCCCACCCCTACAAGCCAACCTGTAGGAGAGCTTTGAAATAGAGGGTTTATGTTGTCCTTTCGAGGCTCCTACAAACCTACGAGGCATGAGTCATTTGCTTGCGCAAATCCAGTTACGCCATCAGGTTATTTAGGGGAGAGGTTCCACCCTGAGCTTTCTAGAGGCCAGGCCTGCCTGGGAACATCGTAGGACTTAAGGGCTCAAGTCCCACAGCTTCCTCCTGGCAGAGCGTTGTCGCCAAGACTAGGAGGAGCTAATAAGCAGGTCCAGGGATGCTTGAACACACAGGTCTAAAACTCACACTTGACTCGCTCAGTGATTTTGGAATTAATTAAGTACCCATTTTACCAAAGCTTTAGGGTGTTTTTGCTCTAGAAAGCCTCTTTTCTCTTAACTAAATTGAAGCCCATAAATGAGAAATACAGTGCATGAAATTTCTGGGTGTCACACCATAAATCTCAGGCATGCGGCTTTGCAAATCTCCTTTAGGATAAATTGTAGCAATAAAGAGTTAGCATTTTCTCCACGTACTGCTGGATTCCAGGAGCCGAGCCTTCCACATTCGCAGCACTTTGATTGCACACCATGGGAAGAAGAGGAGGCGGCCTGGCTGTAAGCCCTTGGGGTTGCCTGTCCTCTAACCTTCTGTCACCAACTGTGGGTGCTTCTGCCCTGGCAATGACCTTGGGAGAAGTTAAGAAGATGTGGAGGGGAACATTCGTCTCAGGAGTGGAAGGCATACGTTTAGACCCGGGATACTTGGAATCTGGTACAGAAAGAAGATCTTTGACCTAAAATACACTAGACACATAACTAAAATTTGTTTTTTTCTAAATAGCCTTTCTCATTCTCTTCAACCTGACTGTCCCTAAGTGTTTTATTCATTCAGTTAAATATTAAATAGCAGTTTAAAAAGAACAAATAAAACTCCATATATTTTGACACAGAAAAATCCCAAACATAATACGGACAGAAGAAACACAAGTTCCAAAAGATATATACAGTGTGATCAAAACAAGCCTATGCATTGACTATGGACACATTCATATACAAGGAAATATACTAGTAAAGTCCCACATGGAACAACACCCAGAGCTCAGGGGAGTGATAGGAGAAGATAAAGAGGCAACAGAGAGAGGCTTGAACTTTATTAAAAAGGGGAAAAACCAAAGTCAATGGGGCAAACTATTAAATCTATTAATTCTAAGTGGTAGGTGCAAGGCTGTTTGTTATACTTGATGTATTATTTTTTTGTATGTCTGCAATATTTCACAATTAAAAGTAAAATATTATTTTTAAAAGACTAAAATTATATTAAGAGGGCTGATATAGTTCATTGTTTTAACTTGAATTTCCTGAGGCTAAGCCTCTTTTCATAGATTTATTGACCATTCTACCTCTTCTTCTGTGAATTGCCTGTTCATATACTTATTCTTCTTGTATTTATTTGTCTTTTGTCCTTTCCACTCTTGAACTAGAAAATCTTGTATAACAACTCTTTATACCCTTTTCTTTTTTAAAAAAATATATTTTATTGATTTTTCACAGAGAGAAAGGGAGAGGGATAGAGAGTTAGAAACATTGATGAGAGAGAAACATTGACCAGCTGCCTCCTGCACACTCCCCACTGGGGATGTGCCTGCAACCAAGGTACATGCCCTTGGCCGGAATCGAACCTGGGACCCTTGAGTCCGTAGGCCGACGCTCTATCCACTGAGCCAAACCAGTTAGGGCTATACCCTTTTCTTGTACTGGAAGTATTTAAAGTTTGCTGATTGTATGAACTGTTTATCATCTCTAAACTAGGTAGTCCTAGGTTGTCTATTCATGTTTCTTGTCTCTGCTTTTCATTGTCCCGTTGCCCAGGGACACCTTAACCTTTCTGATGTTGTCTGTCAACCTATCCATTTACTTCACTTGCCAGCCCAGAGGAAAGCCCAGCCAGACACAGGGAGGCAAACAAAACTGGGCTGGCTGGGTCAGGGGAGAGCCCGCCAGGCACTCTATACACACAGGTGGATGCAAAAGTGGGCACTGAGGCAATGCTTCTCACACCTGAATGTGAGGACGAATCTCTAGGGGCCTTCCTCAAATGAAGATTCTGACTCAGCAGGTCTGGGTGAGGCCTGAGATTCTGAATGTCTAATGAGATCGCAGGTGATGTTGCTGTTACTGGTGCAAGGGCCACGCTGGGCACAGCAAGGTCCTAAAGAAGGAAAAGGAGACGCAGTGTGGTCCTTTGAGTCACCTCATCTAGCACTTGGGTGTTTTCCTCTAACAGGAGCCTGGGCTCCTATGTCTGAAGGTCAGCTTCAACGAAGGGAGCCTAGAGATCCTTCTAGAATAGCTGGTGAGAAAATAGCTGCTATGGAGGCTCGGTGACTCCCGAGGCCATGCGGCTGGTTAGTGGTGTTTTTAGACTAGACTTGAATTCCTATCTGCAGTCCAGTGCTTTAAACATTTTATCATTTCATCGCTTCCACCTTCGTAAGAAAACAAACACAACAGTAAGAATTCATTGAATTGCCAATATTGTTGGCTTTAAGCAACTCCCCTGCAGACAAACCCAGGTTTAAAATAAAAGAGCAACGGGAAAGGGAAAAAAATTATTTTTCAGTCTTTATTGTAGAATTCCTGTAAACTGTAGGCTCACATAATAGACCTCACAAATCATTTGATTTTACCAAAAATCAATTTACACATCCTATTTTATCAGCACACACCACATATATAAAGGCCAACCTTAACGGATGGCTCTGTCCTGCCAGACCCTAGGTTATAGTTTTTCTGTAACTTTCTGGAATCTCTGACTTTGGTAAAGTATCTTCTTTTGGCTTCAGTTTCTCCACCTAAAAATAGTTTTGGACTCATTGTCTCTGAGTTCTTTTCAGTTTTAACAGTTTCTGAGTCTAAAGTTTCCTCTTTATATACTTTAAATGTGGTTTTCTGGGATTCCTCTCTCCAGCTGTCATTTTTCTCTTTACATGGTTCATAGCTTTCTTGCCCAGAAAAGTGATAAGTAAAAGGAAGGACTATTGATACGGTAGTTACTTTATATTCAGGAAAGAAGGTCCAGGCATTATTTAAAACCCAGGAATGGAAAGACTTGTGGATTGATTTTCAAAGGCTCTAAGGCCTCAGTTCTTCCCACAAAAAAAAAGAAGTTAATTGCCCCACATCTTACCTGCCTGAGAATAAAGAATATGCTCAGTGCAGTGCGCCTGTTGGAAAACCCGGTCAAGCCCTTCCTGACTGTGACCACAGATTTCAAATGGACAAAGTATAAACCTTTGGTGTAACCCTGGGTAAATCCTGATGGGCATTGCCTCTTTCCCCTGAGGCATCCTGGTTTGAGATCAATATTGGAAATGAAAACCCCAGTAGCGTGGAACCACAAAGACTCTCTCTCTCTGTTTGTAAAGACACTGCCTGTGGTAGCAACCCTATGGTCAGTATGAAATATACCACTGGACAGCACACCATGAAGAGGGCTGGGGGGAGGATGTTAGCCCACTGCTCAGGGCCTTGGTTTTATCAAAGGGAGGTGTCGGTCTGCAAGATTTTCTAGTCTCTTTGACAGTACACAGTTATAGGATTCTGTATCTGAAAGTAAACTTGGAGTACAGGCATAAATCCTACTTGTTTCAAGGTCAAGGAGAAATGAGGGAGAAAGATGTCTATGCCTACATCTGAGGGAGGAAGTATAAAATCCGGGTGGCCTAGTAAAGACGAAGAGAGGTCAAGGCTAGAAGAGAAGAATGAAAATGAACACCCGGGCAAGTTCACCTAATGTTTAAAACCTGTGCTGAAGCTAATGGCACGGAATGAGGTCCTGTACTGAGGCTTTCTTCAGCGGGAGATCCATGGCACCAAAATCATGGTCCTTTGCATACAAATGAGTGTTGTTGCTGCAGTGGAGTTACTACAGGGCCTTATACTTCAGCTGATGAGAGAGCAGGCGAGTGCTATCGTAGAGAAAGCAAAGCAAAAACTGAAAAACTCAGAGACCTGGTCTTTGGGGAAGAAAGTTGTTTATTCTTCCATGACATTACTTATTCAAATTCATGGCAAGAAGCTCCCCAAGAGTATTTCCATTCGTGCACAGAGGGGAAATGGATGGGGTGGGAGATGGCAGAAGAGTGCCGAATGGCAGCCTGATTAGCTTCACAACCATGCTTTGGATCTGCCCAGTTCTCTCTCACTTGGCACAGTGGTTGGGCTACACTAGGAAATCTGAGGTGTGGGAAGTAGGAGGAGACAAGCAAAACTCTGCACCTGGAAAGAGAACCGGAATGGGAGTTGCAAGCATAGCCACTGTCAGCAGTTACTGGGGAATCCTGTTTTCTTAGAGGGTGCATCAGTGTATATTGTTATCTCCTACCCGGTAGAATGCAAGCACCGCAAGGACAAGGCCTGTGGTTCTCAATCACCCCACGCATTTCCAGGACCCAGGAGACGGTCTGGCATGAAATGACTACTTCACAAATGTCACAGAAAAACTAAATAAGCTTCTGCGGACATTGTTCTGAACCTCTGAGATAATGTTCCTAGACTGAAATTCAAACATCTACCCCCCGGACCATAACGTATGTGCTGCACATAAAGTCAGCACATTTTCAAGATCAATGACATCTTGAAGTCAGCCATTAACTGCAAAAGTCAGAGCTGCTTAAGAGAGATATGGGATGCCCTGTTTTATCACAAAGGAGCAACATGGAAAACTATTCCTTGACATATATCCTACCAGTAAATTAAAAACAATAAGCAAATACCTTCAAATAGCTTTCGCAGTGTGTTTTGTATGCTTTTCTCTTTGAATATTATTTATGAGAAATAATTTACTGATATTGTTGTTCCCCCAAATTATATACCAAAGAAAATTAAAAGCACTACACAGGAGGAAATAATGAATAGTAGCATTTAATTAAAACCAAAGTGAGTACAATCAATGCCTGTCTAATACAATAATGAGCTTAATTTAATTTTCACTTAAATGGAAAAAAAAGAGAAACTTAAATCAACTGCCTATGAATTAGATGACAGCAATTTTTAAAATGCAAGTTTTTCTAAAGCAGAGAGAATAACAATGAGCAAAACCAATGCAAAGAAGCAGGCCCATGTCCATTTTGTGATAGAGTTAGAGTGGACAGTTATTAGCAGGACTATGTATTTTGAGCTTCAGGGAAGCACAATTAATTAAAAAGCAATACTTGAATTTTCTGATCTTTGGAGTCATCAAAAAATGAGACAAAAATTGGATTTCTAAGGTTGCCAGTTTGGAATCATGGCCCCAAAGGGACTGAACTAAACAAGTTACCGGTAGCAGGTACGGGAGCTTCCTATCCGCTCTCCGCTGCGTATAGGGCAGCACTGAGCACGAGGTGGGAGGGCACTGCCAACCCCGGACAGCTGTCTGGGGCTGTGACTGAATCTGCAACTCCGGGAACAGGATTCAGGTTAGATAATAAGTTGGGACTGTTTTTTTTGAGGTCCCAGTTTGGACTTTGAGAAAAGGTGGTTGCACCCAATTAGAACTGTGCTATTTGTGACTCCAACTGCAGCTGAAGAAAGGACTCTACTTCAGATGGCTAATCTGTGAAAGTGTGAAATGGGAGGCAAGGTGGTTCAGTGTTCAGAGCACCAGATTTGAGGTTGGGAGTCCCGTCTCTGCAGTTTAACACCTCTGTGATCTCGGGCAGATCACTTAATCTCGTTGAGGTTCGGTTTCCTAATCTGAAAAATGGGGTTCACAGCAGATGATTCAGGAGGTGAGGAAACATTTGTTCAGTGCTTCCTATGTACCAGTCACGTTACTAGATAACATTATTTCATTTAATTTCTTGTCCATTTACTAACCTAATTGTCATCTTTCTGAGATAGAATCAGGGCCATAGACAGGGCCAGACCCATCCAGCATCACAGTGTGTGCCTGTCCCCGCCCCCCGCCCCCCAGGCTGCTGGCTATCCTGTGCCTGTTCCTGGAGCTCAACCCATATTCAAAAGCAAGAAGGACCCAGTGCAGTTGGAGATGTTTTGGTGTTCTCTGTCCTTTGTTTTCTTTGATTGCCATTTTTGTTTCTGCTGGACTCTTCCATAATAGTTACACACACACACACATGCACACAAAGACACACACCACACCAACAGCCTTCCACATTCTGCCTGCCCTACTTAAACTCGACTTCATAGCAGCAGGGATCATCTCATATGCCGTTCTGAGTAATCCCAGGACAGCTCTCCAGGCAAAAGTGTTGCTCTTTATGTATGGCTATGTGAAAGATTCAACTATGTTCATTCTCTTAGTTTTGCAGGCTGCTTTTCGGGTAATTGACAAGTTCCTGTTATTCACTCCTTAGTAACCTGTCACCATGCTCTACCAGATGCCTACTTTCTGTTACATAAGTTGTGTTTCATCGTGCGGTTGTATTCAGCAGGATTCTGGGGTCACTCCCTCACCCCCCAAGCTGAGATTTCAAACACTGGTGACTCACCAGCTCTCCTAAACATCTAATTAATCACAGAAGCGCTGAAGCAGAGCAGCACCAGTCCGGGGCATGTCAAGCAGTTTCCCCCGGCATGAATGATCACATCAGAGCTGCAGGGTTGGTGCGGGCCAGATAATATTGGTAAGAATCCAGAGAGCTTTCATGCTCATATTTTATAAATTATACCTAGGTTGGTTGAAAAAGCACAGAATAGGGAAAAAATACATCTAACATTTTTTTTCTTTATAATTTACTCATGATCTCCACCTCTTACTTCGTAATAATGGTACATGGGGAGAACGTCAAATTGCTCAGACCCAGTGGATTCCCATAACCAGGGTGTATCTGCAAAGGGAGACGAGGGTGTGGGAAGTGGGAATACTAGTAGGCTTAGCAGGAAAGTGAAGTTAGGTCAGCACTTTTGATCCCAACCTGGTCCTCCTCCATCTGGGAAGGCTGCTGTCCTTGTCCAAGCTCAGGACTTTGGTTTCATGAAGCAAAGGAGAGAATATCACTTTATTACCCAGCTCAACACCAATGATCACAGGGGTCACTGGAGTAGTGAATGGGGCTACAAGCCCTGAGAAGAAAAATCTGCCAAAGAAAAACTCACAGCTGGTCATCTTCAGGGATTTTTTTTTAAAAAGTCCACTTAAAGAAGAATTAGAGATGAACTATTAACTAGAGCAGAACTATGCAAATGAATATGCAAAGGAGATGAAAAGAGACCACCATTATGTATGTACATTTTTACATCTCATATTAGTCTGTGCATTTCCTTTTTCTTAAATTGTTGTGTTTTTCTTTTTTTAAATGGAAGGTCCCTTACTGGTCCTGCTTCCACGAGTGGCCACAACTAGGTGGGAAAGGGGAGGGAACCAGGTAGCACCAGGAGAGGTCATAACCTGCAGAGGTGGAGGGAGGAGGAAGGTCCAGGGGGTGGTGGGTCTGTTTGGCTACTGGGTGAAGGGACTGCCCTCTCCCTGCTGGGATCGCCAGACCCTCCGGTCTGGCAGGAAGGGGGCAGTCTGCAACTCCCCTAAGATCTGGTACCTGGACATGGCGACAGGAAGGACATGGCGACAGGAAGCTGGTTCTGCAGGTGTTCTGGAAAAGGGTTTGGCCCACAGAAGAGAGAAACACGTCAATAAGACTAAAAGCAGGCATTGCTCATAAACACGGGAAGGTGGGAATTCTGTAGGCAGCTGGGACTCAGGTGTTGTATTACATCCCAGCAGGGACTCTAAACCCTGAGGGAGGGAGGTGAGAGGGAGGCAGGAACTTGTCTAACAGAGACTAAAATATGAGTCAGGTCCTCATGTATCCTGGAGCAAAGCAGAGCCTCGTATCAAGGGACAAGGGACAAGGGGGTAGAGCTGGCCAGGCAGCAGGTATGAATATCCCAGGATATGCAGTGTTTCTTAAGCTGCCCCTGCCCAAGTCAGAATTGGAGCTAGAGCGGGAAGGGGCTGAGCTTGCCATCAGCAGGGTCAGGAGACCCTGGCATGGGCAGTGGAGGGGCTAATGCCCAGCAGAGCCTGGCCATGGTCAGGTGTGTGCTCATGTGTTGCTCTGGCTCATTTGCTAGCATCCCAATGCCCTCAACATGGTCACCTGCCAGATCTATGTGGGGGAGAAACAAAACTCAAACACATTGTACACTATGCCAGGGTCTCAGAGCGTGGTCTCTGCATCAGTAGCATCAGCCTCACCTGAGAACTTGTTAGAAATGAAAATGATCAGGCCTTGCCCCCGACCTACTGTGTCAGAAATGTGGAGGTGGAAGACAGCGATCTGTGTAAGAAGCCCTTCAGGTTTGTTATACTCAAGTTTGAGAACCACTGCAGTAGGTCAGGTGGTTTCCCTCTTCCTGTGTGTCATGGCCCCCTGGGCAGTCTGGTAAAACCTGGGGACCCTTCCTTAGAGTTGTGTTTCAAATGCATAAAATTAAATACACAGGGCTGCATGGGAAACCAACTATCCCCAAATACAGTTCTTAACACATGAAAAATCATGCTATAATAATATGTATGCTTCTGAACACATTTAATAACAGCATCTCATGGCAGATCTAATATCTGTAAATGAGAAGTAGTGACGAGCGTAAACAATATTTCATGATGCTGCAACTACTGTAATGAGGTTTGTATTTGTGACAAAATCTCCTAGACTACCACTCCAGTAGATTTGTTGCCTACACTGACAATTGAAGAAATGCTAAATGCCCAGTACAAGTAGTAAAAATAAAGATGTAATTTTTCCAGCCAACTTCATAGGCCTTTCAATTCTATCCACAGTCCTCTAAGGATCCATGGCCCCAGAATTAGGACCTCTGGTATAAGTATTTAATGAACATCATCATTTTTATTCTTTTTTTTTTATTTTTCGCTAAAAGTATTACAAAGGGTATTACATAAGTGTCCTTTCCCCCCCCCCCACCCTTGACAAGCCCCTGCCCTCCCCTACCCCTTAGTGTCCTATGTCCATTAGTTATGGTTATATGGATGCATACAAGTCCTTCGGTTGATCTCTTACTCCCCTCCCTCCTGTCCCCCACATTTTTATTCTTTTTTAAAAAATATATTTTATTGATTTTTCACAGAGAGGAAGGGAGAGAGATAGAGAGTTAGAAACATCAATGAGAGAGAAACATTGATCAGCTGCCTCCTGCACATCTCCTACTGGGGATGTGCCCTCAACCCAAGTACATGCCCTTGACCGGAATCGAACCTGGGACCTTTCAGTCAGCAGGCCGACGCTCTATCCACTGAGCCAAACCGGTTTTGGCCATTTTTATTCTTTTAACAATCTTATTCTTAATATTCCCATTTTATGGATGAGGAAATTGATGCTGAGAGAACTGAAGAAACATCCAGTGTCTTACACACCCAGTAAGATCGGCAGTGCAGGTAATATGCCGCTGTGCAAGCAGCTTTTCCTGAGTAATCCACTCGTTTCTCCCCAGTTCCCAGAACAGGGCCGGGTCCACAGTGTGTGCTCAGTGAGTATTTGCTGAATGAAAGCATACATTGAACTGGACTGACCCAAACCCAAGCCTGCCTACCTCAAAAGTCCATGCTCCTTCTACTGCCATCCACCCTGTGCTGCTACTAAACGGGAGGTTTCTTATTTATCCTGATCTGCTAGACCCAACAGCTGAGCTCTGACTCCAAAATTCATGTCGAATGCACACATCATGAGCAACATTATCCATCAAAATTGGAAAACAATTCCACAAATTGAGGAGAGGAGCATCTCAGCAAGGAACACGAACGCCTCTGGCTTCTCTCGGACACAGTGGAGCCTGTTTCTGAAACAGGTTGTTGCTTCCACGTACCATGTATCCTTCTTTAACTAACAAATTAGGCAGGGCCAGCAGTGACGGATAGAGGAGACTCTCAGGGGAGGAACTATGGAGGGCCTGGGCTCTGGGAGGAATACATAAGGAGGGAAAAGAAACATAGAAGGCTGCCTCCTCACATGAGCAACCACATTCTTCTCAGGGGCATTGCATAGATGTCTAATAGTCTTAACTAACCACATTTAATGTAATTACTTTTAAAGGTGAATCGAATGCTGAAAATTCATTTACATAACAGCAATTCGAATGCTTATAAATTATACAAGCAATTAAACCCTTAAGAACAAACGTATAGGCTATAAACAAAATATCCATCTAGTAGAATTAATCAAAAGCTGATCATGAAAAATTTCACCCTTGTCCTGACTGGAAATATGGTTACCATTCCAAATTACAGTATTGCAGGGTCAATCATATTCATTGGCAACACTATATTTAATGTGTTTCCATAACCCTTTCCTTCAGAATCAGAAATTCATTTATTTTTAGACTGTGCCTTCTTGGCCCAACCCATCATCAATATGTGTTATGATGGTTACAGGTGTTTTGAAAGTATTGGATGACATGAGGCTGACCACTGGGGATGTATCAAGAAATAAAATGCTGTCTCTGCCCTTGAGGAAAGAAGAGACAACAATTCAAGTCCTTGGTGGTTCAGATCAGAATTGCTTAAAAAGAGTGGGGAACCCAGCCGGTGTGGTTCAGTGGTTGAGTGTCAACCCATGAAACAAGAGGTCACTAGTTCAATTCCTGGTCAGGGCACATGCCCGGGTTTCAGGCATGACCCCCAGTAGGGGACGTGCAGGAGGCAGCTGATCGATGTTTCTTTCTCATCATTAATGTTTCTATCTCTCTTTCCCTCTCCCTTCCTCTCTGAAATCAATTAAAAATATACTCCGTATTTTTAAAAAGAGTGGAGAAAAGGTATTAGGAATGGAATAAAAGTCAGGACCTCAGGGTGAAACTCAGCATTGGCCTGAACTGGGCCCTATTCAGTTCTGGGTCTCTCCAGCCTGGCTCGGTGCGTGTCACTCAGTGAGTGCTTAGCAAAAGTTTTGATGACTTCACTTGGTCCAGTGATTCTGCTTAATAAGAATAAGGTCAAGAGTACAGAGGGGGCCGAAACTGGTTTGGCTCAGTGGATAGAGTGTCGGCTTGCGGACTGAAAGGTCCCAGGTTCGATTCTGGTCAAGGGCATGTACCTGGGTTGCGGGCACATCCCCAGTGGGAGATGTGCAGGAGGCAGCTGATCGATGTTTCTCTCTCATCGATGTTTCTAACTCTCTATCTCTCTCTCCCTTCCTCTCTGTAAAAAATCAATAAAATATATTTTAAAAAAAAAAGAGTGCAGAGGGGGAGCTGACATCTGTTTATAAAGGTTCCTAACGATGGGTTTTGAGGTGGCCTGAACTCTGGAGGTAAGCCACGGCTCTCTGGTTATACAGGTGCCTGTTGCAGATGAGATCTAGGCAAGTGTCCTGATTTAAAAAGTCAACTTCATAGTGGCAATACTGGCATCAGTCCTTGGCCAAATTTTAAAACAGATTTCTAACCAGATGGTTTGGGAGCATTTAGAAAAGAAAGTAGGAATCATGGGAAGCCACCACGGGTAAACTCAGAATCAGGCTTGCAAACCAATTTTGTTTTCTCTTCTGCTAGTCTTGGCACAAGGCAGGTTGGGGAGTAATGCAGCAGAGAGCATGCATCTCATTTCAGCTTTTGATGAAATCTTTCCTGCTATCCCTTCCAGTAATAAGATAGATGTGGATTAGTTGATAACAGTATTAAGTGGATTTACAGTTACTTAGCGTCAACAGCAAAGGAGTGTGGATGAATGCGTCTGTCCTCTGCCTTGTCCTGCTGAAGGTTTCAGCCAACACTGGGATGAGGACCGGAGGCTTGCCCATCAGAGTTTTAAAAGGCTCTACCCCAGTAGCTCACTCCTGAAACTGGTGCCTCCAGTTGCTAAAAGGACTCCTCTGGTCCAGCCCTGGTCTCCCCTCATTCTAAAATTTTGCCCCCCAGCCCAGCCCAGCCAAAGCCAAAGGCTGTTATCATGCCAGAGAGTGGGTGCTTTCCCCAGCTGCCCCATAGATGATTGAGTTGTCTTGGAAGGGCAGTATGGGTTCTAGTCAGGACATTTTCTAGGTCCCTGCATCAGAGAAAGGTTAACTAAGATGATCTCTAAAGCTTTCCTGTTTGCTCTTTGATTCTTTCATGATCTGCAGGAGCAGTATACAATGAAAACATCACTAGCTTTCAAAACAGAACTGACTTCATTCTTTACTCCTTTGGTAGTCTCAGTTTCCTTATCTGTACAATGGGACCAACTCCTATTTCACCGGGCCGTGAGCAGATTACACAATGAGGCCTATCTAAAGCACAGAGTTCAGAGTAAGCACTGGATAAATGTTAGTTACCTCCCATCTTCCAGCACCCAGGTCTAGGGTGTGCCCTTTGTAAGCAGGCTGAACAAGGCTCCCCGAGAGGTTCTGTGCAGCCCACAGAGTCCCTCTTTGCAAGGCCACCACTGTCAGGATAAAATGGCCCACACGTAGTGAAGTAGGATGCACCTTTGAAGGTCTAATCCTGGCAGAGCAAAGGGGAGGCAGTAGGGGAGTGTGGAGAGATGCTCTGGTCTCCCAATAACTTGTTATGGAATCTTCAGCAGGCTGCTCAGTGTCTGGGAGAATTGTCCCAGGGTCCTCGAATAAGCAATATAAAGCAGAATCCCAACCTAATGGGTTTGGGGAGGGTTCGTTAAGATAGGATAAATGAGATTGCTCAGATCAGAGCCCAGCACTCGAGGGGCTGAATAAATGGCAGTTTTAAAAATCATTTGTAATTAATAATAGCATCAAGAAGAGTTTCCAGCCTTTAACTCTTCAGATCTGGTATTAATCCATTTAGGGTCTCTGCCAATGGTGGGAGGAATACAGCTAAAAACACTTGAACAGAAGCTGCGGGAGAAATAAGTGATGAGAGGAGAATGCTAATACTGCAGAGAGCCTGCTTGCTAAACAGAGGGTGTGGAGAAGGCCCAGAGAGTTTGGGGGCTCTGAGATCTAAAAAAACCAGCAACCTTTCCCATACTCAAGAGGGGTGGAACACTGGAGTAAAGCTTTGAATCCTAAAGGAGGCAGGTGGGAAGTGGGGGCTGGACAAGACTCCAACACAGGCTCTGTTCCATACAGGTCCGAGCTGACCAGACAGGCCTGACCCAACCCAACCTGCAACAGAAAGCACTGGGTCGGACCAGCTGCTCCCTCAAGTCATTCCAAACCTTAGGACTCCAGGGCTGCCTGGTTTTCGACATGCCATTACTTTGGACCCTTCAGGTGCCTCAATAATTTTGTCTCAAGGCTGGAATCTCTGGATTGACTTAGTATCTAGTAAACTCCATGCTGTGTGAGAAGCTTAGAGCGTGTGTGTGTGTGTGTGTGTGTGTAGAGTCTCAGTTCCTTTGCTGGTAGAGCAGTTGGAGGTATTTTCTTTCTTTCATTGACTTATTCATTCTGTAAATATATTTTGCTCACTGGCTAAGGCCGACTCTATGCTTTCCGCCTTATTTCCCATAAATTGCTACATATTCTCTATTCCTTTTTTCTGGCATGTTTAAGAGGACAGGGTGGTTAAGTAAGTTCATATTGCTGAGACAGACTTATGGATTGTGCTGCGTATCCCCTGCCTACCCCCTGATCTGCTCTCTGTCCTTCTCCTCCCTGCTTTGTGCTGTGGGAGGCTGAGCTGTGTGGAGTGCAACCCCAGCTCCCTTGCTCTCTGGCTCTGGTTGGGTTTGGCCATTAGGTAGCATCACAGAGAGAGGGAGAGAGGAAGGGAGGAGAGTGGCGCAAGGGAGCTTCCCTAGCTGCAGCATTGCCACAGTCTGTCTGTCACTCAGCACAGGTCACTGCCCCTCTCATGGCAGCTTTCTCTCCAACGCACTCTCCCTCTGCATTCGAGGGACCTGTCACCCTTGTCCCTTCAGGACTAGAGCCGGCATGTGGTTACTGGCTCTGGGCTACAGCTCTATCCTGCTCACATCTTTGTATAGAATCTCCTTTCTTAAACTCACCTTAAATTACCCAATTTGAATCTACCATTTACTTCCTCCTGCAACCTTGAATGATGCAAACCATTTATTTCAACCTCCTCATGTCAACAGAGGAGGAAACTCAGGAAGTGACTCGTCCCAAATCACTCACTATAGAAGCCAGGATCAACCTGAAAAAGCCCATGATGAAAACTGACCCAGATCTCCCCGTTTTCTTGTGTTTAGTCTTTTTTCTCAGTCCCTAGAAAATGCTATCAGGTTTCACAGTGTAATTAATTATGCAGGTACCTGCAATGAATGGAGCTATGGCTTAGCACATCTACTCGAGATGCTGATAAATTCAATAATGAAATGCACATTTAAGTTTCAGTTAAGAGCCAGACCTAGTTGAGGAAAAGAGCACAATCTACATTTTTTTTAAAAAAATAGGGAAGCTTTATATAACTCCTGCTCTGATATCTCCTCTCCCACCTCCCCCATTCCCCGACAGATGACAGTTCTTTGTTTTGGAGTCTCATGTGGCTGCACATGTAGGGATCAAATGAAATAACTTATTTGAAGTATTTTAAAAAGTGTAACATGCTTCACAAAATGTGAACCATTATTGGTATTCTGCCTATAAATATTTGACTTGAGAACATATGCATGTAAACAGCCATTTTGATTATTATCTACTACATCAGATCCAAGCCCTTAGGCAAAATGCTAAGGCCCTCTAAAACCTACTGCCTTTCCCCTAAAACTCCCTCTCTTTTTCATTATGGCAGTGTGGGCAGTGGGACTAATTCAGACCTTCTTGATTTGCATTCTGGTTCACGGTCACTGTGTATAGCTGTGCAGGCTGCCCCTGCACAAGGAGGCCACATCTAAGGCTTCACATCATAGATGCTGTAGATCTTGATTTTTTCTTAAATGACAATTTAACAGAAGGTGGTAGTAGAATGGCTTGCTCTGTTAAAATTGGTACAATATGACAGTGTGATAACAGATGAAAATAGAATGCCTTGAGGAAGGCATTCTTGAGGAATGTCCTAATATAACCCTCTTCTAGTTTCACAAAAAGCAACTATATGAGTTTATGAAAGTTCTTTAATTTAACCCTGGCTTTGTAACCTACTCAATGGGCATTCCTTAAGAATAGAGATGGCAAATATTTGGGACCACAACACTCTCTGCCCCCAGCTGACCCCAGTAACCCACCATGACTGTTTTTCTCACCAAGTCTGCATGCAGCCCACACCATGTCCTAAGCAACTATTACCAACAAACTGGGCTGGCGTGTCTGCTGACACCCATTTGCTGTCACTTCCCAAGAGGGTTGTTGTAAGGTTTCCAAGATGATGAATCTATAGCATCTGGAACATGAGAGGAGTGTTGTTCTATGGGAACACAAAACTTCCACCAGAGCACTGGGAACGTTCTTCACATCTCGGGTTACCATTCGCTCTATTGCCACTACTGGGCTCCTACCTCTCCACCGACCCATGCTCTGACTCAAACATCTATCAAATACGAATGAAACCTCAGTCTGTGTCAGACACTGTCCTTATGACCTGGAAGGCCTGGGCCCCAGCTCTGTGCACGTCCTCACTGACCTCCACTCACTAGGCCCCTTCCCTCTTCTGTGAGCTCTGCACAGATCCATGCTCCGCTGCTCGCTACTAACCAGAACTTGGTGGTGATGTGTAAATCTCTGTAAAACTAATTATAACTTTTATGTGTCTAGGCCTGTATTCCCATCAAGAAGGCAAATCCCTTGAAGGTAGTATCTTTTTCTGCTCTTTAGGTTCAGTACTTGGCTCACATGGGAACTCCACAAACCATATTGTTTTGGTCATGTAGGGGCCTTGACAAATAAAGCATGATCATCTGTTATAACTAGTCCCCGGTCACCTTTTTCATATGAGGCTAAGAAAATGAATATAGCCATAAAATGATTATTGCTCTCCTGGTCCAGAAAGTAAATTTACATTCTTTTTTCTCTCTTAAGTCCAAAAAAACCCACAAACCTAATTAAGAGCTCCTGATATCTTTATAATACTATCACTTATAATAAGTAATAATAGTGTAAGTCAAAATGTAATTTCTTATGCCATTACTATTAACTTCTATAGGATTCATTTTTCTTCCCCCGCCCCCTTCTCATTTGGCCAAATGCATTTCAGTAAGTGCATCTAGGAGCTGAGAAGATGATAAAGAATTATGGGCCTCACCACTTACTCTATGCTCTCCTAATATTGCAGCCATTTTCCTTCCCGAGGAGATGGCATTTTGACTGTGGGTGTTGTGATTAATGTCCAAATATGGTTTGAAAGAGGGAAGGGAGGCCTGGCCACCAGATTGGGGGGAAGGAGGAAATACCCTCCAATCAGTGTTAAGCTTTTCAGGCAAGGAAATACACATCGATGGAAAATATACAAAAACCAAAACAGAATATTTTGAAATAGAACCCTTTTCAGAAATCTAAAGCATGTGGGTTTGGGGTGTGTGTGTGGAGGGCTACGAAATGCAGGGGAAATCACAGCAGCTTCCTGTGGCCTGATACCTTCATCTATAAAGTGGGAGTGCTGTCTCAGTGTAAATGACACATCTGATGTCACAAGGATTGAAACCAGGGTCAAAGGTGTGCAGGTTGGAAACTTCAGTGGAACACCCTGCTGAGGGGACGCTCCCCACCCTTCCCCCCCAATCCAGCCTGGCTCCACTTGCCTGACTGGCCTTTGGCTCATCTGTCTAATTTGCAAGAAGGAGCTGTATGTGCTGGCAGCCACCTTGTGAGGTAAGTGTGCAATGACATTCTTATTCAGCCGAGGGTCTCCACTACTCCTTATGAGTGTCTATCCCTCCTGCCAGTGGAGAGAATGTGGAGTTGGATCATCATTATAATTGAACTCAGGAGAAACAGTGGCATGAAGAGGTCAAGGACACAGATTCACAGGTCATTACATTTTGAAGCTAGACGATCACCACCTTCCTATTCCAAACACCCATTTTGCACAAAAGGAGTCTAAAACTCAAAATAACTCGCTTCAATCTCGTAAAAAGGCTTGTTATAAAGTTCATAAAGCCGGCCGGTGGCCGTTGGGATGAGAGCCTTGTACACTAACTGGCAGGCTTGCACATTTAAAGCAGGAGTCTTCCATTCTCAAGGTATATGCTTGTCACCCCAGTATTGTGGCCCTTCAGATTCCATCATCCTCTGG